>NW_027185764.1:39377861-39457629 GCF_028583685.1 Petaurus breviceps papuanus | reverse complement strand
AAGGAAGGAAGGAAGGAAGGAAAGAAGGAAGGAAGGAGGAAGGAAAGGAGGGAGGGAGGGAGGGAGGAAAGGAGGAAGAGAGGGAGGGAGGAAAGGAGGAAGAGAGAGAGGACTGAACTAACAAAGGAAAGAAGCAAGGAACAACGGAAGGAAGGAAGGAAAGAGGGAGGGAAGGAGGGAGGGAGGGACTTTGGACCCAATCCTTAGAGTCATGATGATTAATTAACAAATTACTGACTCAAGCACAAGTAAAGAACCAATATTCCAGCTTTTGGGTGCATCCCATGTCAGATAATCCCTGTTCTGTGGATCAGTTTTGTGGATGGCTTGGCCACATCTATCTGGGGCAAATTAGTTCATTTTGAACTGGCTTGTTACATTTCTGGATACATCTGTCTTCACTGACCAGACCAGAGATGATGAATCTGAAAGAAAATGGAGGAAGGGACACCCTCCACCTCCCCTGCTGGAGTTCTTTTGCTATTTATTAAAAAGAATAGCAGAGAGTTAACCATGACAATAGAACCATACCTATCATCATGTAGGTAGCACCTTGAAAATCACCATGATGGACCACAGAGTAGGGATGGTGATATTTACCAAATCACATGTCCGAGTGGCATACAACCTAATCCAGGTATGAAAGGAAAACTAGCTGAAGGCAGTTTCCTGTGCTTAGTATGGGCCTTATACATACCAGGGTGTTCTGTCTGTGTTATGTGGTACTCTTCCGTTTTCCAGAACTTTATGAATTTTACCTTTCAAATCCTATTGAATCTGAGATTAGTGATTTATTTAGGTGATCTATCTTCTCTATTCTCAAGATCCTAACTAGCAGACTGAATTTGTTTGAGACATTCATTAAAGCCCACATGTAGTTACTCCTATCTGCCAAATTTGATAAATGTCAGTCTGAAGAGAAAATGGAGATCCTGATGCACATAGGCTAGCAGGGAACCCATATGGAACAACATCAGTTACAAGTAATACTGCGGTAAGGGACTGTCACTTCTGTGAATGAACTGTATAGGGTCCTCAGCTTTATGGGGTTCTATTCTTTCAAACAACATGACACTTCTCTATATCCCACTTCTGTGAGGTGATCAATGTGAGACAGAATTTGGCATTCTGGGAAACATTGCTTTTAGTATAGAACTGCGTAAGAGGCATTGCTACCTGGTGACTTGATTTCCCACCATTATTCCAAGCTACCAGACAAATGTATAGCAACTTTAGACCACATGATAGCTCAATCAATGCCAGATCTGTACTAAGCATTATTTTTCAGTAGATTCATCTTTACTATTACTTAAACTGCCAGACATCTCTCTCTGTATATATATATATATATATATATATATATATGTATATGTATATGTATATATATACGTGTGTAAATGCACTTAAAAAATCCAAATTTGGACACACAATCACTCTATTACTCATATATAAATTGTAAATTTTATGACTACTAAGCTTCTACCAAAGCCAGTAGAGATCAGCTACCAGTGGCAATGACGGTTGCCTATAATTTGGCTCAGTTGTCTGTTCTCAAGAAGGCATCATGACCACTTCTAAGAGAGGGTCATTCATGAGTGTATCTTGGACTTCCAATTGTGCCTGCATATCTTTGTGGGTGAGGTTTTGTGGAGAATTTTTTCATCTCTTTTGCAATAGCTACAGGGGTCTTCCTATTTAATACTGTCTCCCAGGATAATGTGAAATCATCTTTAGCCAAAATGGCCTGTTTACTGTTTACCACATATGATCCATCTCCACTGTGCCTTTGCACAGACCATCTCACAAACTTAGAATTCTCGTCTTCCTTACCTTTGTCCCTTGAAGCCCTTGTCTCTGTTCAAGACAGTTTAAAAACCTCTTCTAAATCTTCTAGTGATTAACACTACCTACCACCTAATCATTGTTCATTTATTTAAAATAAATCATATATTGATAATGTAAAATAGTTACCTGACTATCCAGAATGTAATGCTTCAGACAAGAGGACATGTTAAGCTTCACAGGCAACCAAGATTCTGGTGATTATACATGGAAAAAGGGAAATCTGCATATATCTGGCGTGAGAAAATGTTCCAAAGACAAAACATATGAATCTCTTAGAAAACAGAAGTAGGGACTATGTAGTAGTACAAGATGATTTCAAGAAGCTATAAGGAGAGAGATTTTGATCTGTTACTAATGGGTAAGTTAAGGCTTCCCTACATAGCTCTAGCCTTGGACTTCATATAAAGTAACTAAGAATCTCAAAATGACCCAATATTTTTATTAACCTATGTCAAGATATATGGAATAATGACTGTAAGATCATATATCTCATTATTTACCTATATGTATATAGTTTGTGAGGTGTATGGGGTATTTAGGAAGGAGTAGTATTTCTGGTATGAGGGCTTGCAGATCCCTTTTCAGGGCTGTTTATTAACCTTTGGTGTCCACCTGTAACTCAGCTCACAACTGTAGCCCCAAGATGTTGTAAGATGTGCATAGGCCACCCCAGCAAATTGTCTTTGCATATGGACTAAAGCAAGTTGAGAGTAACCCACAGGTTTCAAATCTATTTGTGAATTAGGGGGATGTCTACCTTAAGCAAATAATCACAATTTTTTAAAAGTCAAAGTTTGTGGGAATCTGGTTTAGCTAATCAAAATCTATTCCCTGATACTCTCTAAATTTCAGCTTCTTAACCTGATACTTTCTGGTTCTAAATATCTGCTCTAACAACCAATTATTCACTTGTCCCAAACTCTTGAATTTTGATGTTAAATGGATCCCTGGATATGAAACTGCCTGCCGTTTTTGTCCACTCATCTACCCAGTACACATTTATGAACTCTATTTTCTACTTTGCCTGCCATTACACTTGCCCGGGGTCACACAACTAATAAGTGTCTGAGGACAGATTTGAACTCTGATTTCAGACCTGGCCCTCTATCCACTACACCACTTAGTTGCTCCCATGTATATATTATCTTTATTTATATCTATATGTATATATCTGTATCATTTATACCTCTCTCTCTCTCTCTCCCCCTCTCTGGCAATATATATTTTTGTTATATTACCAACCAGGTAACTTCTACTAATATTCCGCTTCTGCTAAGCAAACCTCTTCAGAAAACAAGATTTTAGATTTGTTAATAACTAACATTTAATATTTAATAATAACTATTGTGCCAGGTGCTATGCTAAATGCTTTACAAATATCTTGTTTAATCCTCACAATAACCCTAAAAGTTAGGAAGTATTTTGTTCCCATTTTATAGATGAAGAAACTGATATAAACAGAGGCTAAGTAGCTTGCTCAGGATCATACAGCTAAAAAGTATCTGAGGCTGGCTTTAACTCAGGTCTTCCTGATGCCAGGCTTAGTACTCTAGCTGCTGTGCCACTTAGCTGCCTAGATTAGAAGGAAATTAAAGATTATCTGGACAATGTGATATTGGAAAAGAGGAATGGATTTGTAGTTAGAGGACATAGGTTCAAATCATGGCTCTGCCACTGTACCACCCATCTGACCTGGGATAAGTCACTCAAACCTCTAGAGCTCAGTTTCTTCATCTGTAGAATAGAAGTTTGGATGAGATTGGCATTTTGCAGCTTTAAATGAGTCTATAATTTTGACAGGTAGTCATTAAATGCCTCCTAGTAATGGACAATTTCTACTAATGGAAATTTTCTAGGGTTCAGTAGCTCTAATTGTTGAACAATTAATGTTTCCTTTGACTGAGCCAAAATATACTTCATGGTAAACTTCATAGACTAGTCTCAGTTCTGGCCTCTATACAAAATAAGTAGAAAGCCTCTTTCAGCTAGTCACACTTCGAGTATGGGAGAATATTCCTCAAATCTGTTCTTCCGCATGAGCACATCTCATTTTTTAACTGATTTTTTTTTTTCACATGAGTTTGTTTTGAGTCTCTTCGTTGTCCTGGTCTCCCCCTCTGGAGGAGCTGCAGTTTGTCAATATCCCTCTTAAAATGTAGTACCCAAAATTGAATCAAATACTTCCAATGTATCTAACTAGTGGGATTATCAATTTCTTTGTTTGATATCTTATGATCCTGTACTATAGCCCAAAACCAGATAAAATTTTTCATCTGCCACAATACACAGTTGACTTGTATTTAGCTTGTAATTGACTTAAAACCTTTAAATCTTATTGACAAAAACAATTATTAAGCCAGGACTCCCCCGTTCTTTACTTGTGCAATTGATTTTTGAATCCTAGATGATGGACTTTACTTTTTACCTCATAAAATTTCATTTTCCAATGAATTTCCTTTCTGATTTTTAGCATGGTTTGAAGGTAACCCTGGGTTTTTGAAAGCTATGTCAGCAGAGAACAGGTTCTGGAAGGTGCAACCAAATTGAAACAAAACAAGACAAAACAAAACAAAACAGTAATGCAAACCAAGTGATGGATTATATGTGATATTCAAAGACCAGCTAGCCTACATGTGGAAGGGCTCATAACCAGGAAGCTGGCAGCCAGTTATATCTGTATTGATATATCTATCTATATTCATAACTATAATTCTCTATCTCTGTCTGCATATATATCCTTTATCTCTATATACCATCTATCTCAACCTTTCTTTTTTACATGTCTACATTTATCTATATCTATGTATTTTCTATACTTATACCTATTTCTATGTGTATTTTTATTTCTGTGTCTATATCTATATCTGTGATTGCATACATAGGGGGGGATTATTTCCCCCAGATGTTGAGGGGGAAAAGTTTATATGTTTACTCTTGCTATACCTTTCAAGTAGATATTAATTTGTAGAAGTCAATTGAACAATTAAGTGATTAAATGGATTTGGGTTTCTTGGACTCCTAAAATTAGGGAGAATACAATTTGTGGGAGATTGAGCCAGTGGCAGAGAAAAGAGACCTCTGCAAACCCCTGAAGGTACTAGAGGACCCTGTGGGAGGGATGAAATGTAACATACCTGGTCTTTAGAGAGTGGGTACCAGAGGGTCATTATTATAGATACATACACAGTATGTGTGTACGTCTGTATATATGCATAATCATATTTACTAATATATGTCTCTATGTGCATGAACATAAATAGGTACATATGTGTGTACATACAAGTGTGTATATATACATATATGTGTGTGTACATCACAAATACTCAGGAAGACCTTACTTAAAGATAGAATAGTTTTGATCTTCATACCAATAAAATCTCATATTTAAAAAAATTAAAATAAATTTAATTTAATGAATTTCAACATACTGCTCTACCTATTAAAATCCATTTACATCCTTATCCTATTATCCAACATACCAGTTATTCTTTTGAGCCATTTTTACTAAGGATCCTTGGAAATATGAAGACAGATTGACCTGGGAAATTAGATGAATAGATTTTCACAGTGGGGGATGGGAGGAGAAGGGAGAGAGAAAAAGTTTGCCAAGTCAACTGAAAACTCTCAAAGATGAATGAGATAAGGAAATCTGGATGTATAAGTGATGTGTTAGTGGAATATATGCAAAACATTTATAGTAAGCTGTATGTGGGCCTGTACAGGCATATGGTCAGCATGAGGCAGGTCCAATGGTTGACTTTAGGGACATATTCTGGCAAGGTGTGATGCCTGCACAATATGATGGGAAACACTAGTGAAGGTTCATGAAAATGGGCAGCTAGTCAGAACCAGGCAGTTCTAGCAACAAGTATTCTGGAGTTGGTCCCTGGTTCTGTAGTTTAGCTTTAGGGCTTTACAAGGCTTTAAGGACAGGAAATAAAAGACTCAGTGCTTCTGAGTTTGGTAAAAGGACATTGGAGATAATGTCAACAAGTCCAGTGCCAAGGCACTACAACGCAGGTGAAATGTCAGACCAAGATCAGGAGTAAGACTGACCATGCCGAGTCATTTGAGCTGTAGATACAGCTGCATTCTCCTACCAAGGGGTCAAATGGTTACCAGATCCAAGGATGGGGCTGAGTGGGGTGTCAAGTAGCCCTATCTGTGTGAACTAGAAAGATAAAGAAACAGCCCTTTTATCAGCTTTGTGCCATACATGTTTGATAAATACACCCTGTGTACCTCCAAACTGATCCTTTCTATGGGAAGCAGCAGAGTGTAATGCTGAACTGAAATGTGATATAACTGGAAGGAAATTATGGTAGAAAGAGGATTGAACTTGGAGTCAGGAGACTTAGGTTCTACCATTTATTCTTAGTTTTCTCATCTGTAACATGAAGGGATTAGAGGAGGATATTCAAAAATACTCTCTAGTTCTAAGAATTCAAGATTCCTTGTTAGATAAGAAAAGACTGAGGACAGAGTCTGAACTAGCCAATAAAAATATCCTCTAGGTTACATTTGATCTACCAATCAACACTTTAGGTATTATTAGTTGGGTCATTTGTATTGAATTAGTTCTTTGATAAGTAGAATTCTACTAATATTTACAAGGTCTAACTTTAAAAAAATTACTAACAGGACAGCTCACTTTCTCTCTGAAACTTTTATAGGCATTTTGAATTTAAGGAATCATTTTAAACAGTTACAGAAAGTTATGGTCATTGTGTGTTGTGGAAAAAAATAACAAAGTGGATTTAGAGTCAAGGATATGGGTTCAAATCTTGACTTTGCTATTTACTACCTATATATGACCTTAGGTAAATCACTTCCTTCCTTAGGCTTCAGTTTTCTCATTTGTAAAGTAAAAAAGTTAAGCTACAGGATTTCATTTATTTATTAATTTAATTTATTTACATTGTTTATTTAGGTTCTTCCAGCTCCAAATTCCCATGGTTTCCAATACATAATGATTTTATTTCAAGGAGCAAAATATAGAAAAAAAAACTAAGGGTGAGGAATTTCCAAGGTCTAGTGGAAATAAATCCCTATTCCTTCTTTGATTGGGTGAGGAGGAAGAATGGTACAGTTTAATCTTTTAATTTTATTTTCCCTCATTCAATCTTAAGCAGGAGTTCATGGGGTTCTCTGGTCACTCTCTTGGAAGTAAGAGTCAGTTAGTCACAGGTGGAAACTTTTGTTTTCATTTCAAATGAATGACAGATTTATTCTTCAGTGAAATTGTCTGTAACTTCAGAGGGCATCATTGTGATTGCTATAGTTAGCAGTTCTGCCTACTTCCACTATGGGAACATCCTATGCCATGTCTATTTTCAAGATGATGAAGGCTAGTAATGAATGCTCTGTAGTCCTTTTGGAAGTGAAGGTGGTAAAAGCCCACTTAAGCCCCCTTTTAAAGGAAGAAATCAGTATTGATTGTTTGGAGAAGAAAAAACACCACCTTCTTTTCTTCTATTATTTATATTATCATTTCCTCGGAAATTTTATTTTATTTGAGCCAGAACTCTAAATTCATCTACATTTAAAAATCTTCAGTATTACAAGAATTATAGACATGGGGAATAATCCAGAGGTTCCACTGATATTAGGGAATGCCCAAATCACAAAATTGCCATTCTCAATGAAAGGTAAATGCAGGTCTGGTGGTTTCTTTTTAACTGATGTTTTGAGAGAATGGAATTGTATAAGTGACTTGCCTAGAGGCACATAGCCCCAGAACTTGAACCCAGATCATTCTTACTAAGAGGGATCCATTGTATTTCTCTGTCTTTCAGAATATATAATGGCATTTTTAATTTTAGAGGTGATTTCATCAGCAAAGGAAATTCCCAATAAGGAAAATCTCTCTATCAATGCACTTCAGTAACTGTTCCAAGAACCTAGAGTCTCAGCATTGCCTGGGGCACTGACAGACTATTGATTTACCCAGGCTTACACAAACTTTATTTTTTTAGAAGGGAGACTTGAACTCTGATTTTCCTGACTGTGAAGTCAGCTCTTTATCCATAATATCTCAATGTCTTTGTTTATGTAGATAACAGAAGTGTATCAGCCTCAGTTTACAGTTAAGAAAATAGACTGGGCCCATCAATTGGGCAATGACTGAACAAGATGTGGTATATGAAGGTAATGGAATACTACTGTTCCACAAGAAATGATGAATAGGTAGATTTCTGAAAAACCTGGAAAGACTTACATGAACTGATGCTGAGTGAAGTGAACAGAACCAGGAGAACATTATACACATTATCAACAACATCGTGCAGTGACCAACTTTGATAGACTTAGCTCTTCTCAGCAATGCAATGATCTAAGACAATTCTAAAAAAAACAACATTATGGAAAATGCTATCCACATCCAGACAAAGAATTATGGAGTCTGAATGCAGATAGAAGCATACTGTTTTCTCTCTCTCTCTTTTCTCTCTTTTCTCACCAGTTTTGCCTTTTGTTCTGATTTTTCTTTTACAACATGACTAATGTGCAAATATGTTTAAGATGATTGTACATGTATAGCCTATATCAGATTACATGCCATCTTGGGGAGGGGGTAGGTGAAAGAGGGAGAAAAAATTTGGAACTCAAAATCTTCTAACAGTGAATGTTAAAAATTAAAAAAAATAATTAATTAATTAAAAAAAGGAAAATGATATATCGACTGAGAAGTTGTAAAGCTAGCGACTATCTGAGGTAGGATTTGAACCCAGGTCTTCCTGTTCTCCACTCTGTCAACCACCACACAGACTCTTAACAGTGAATCTGAATATTGAGGTCTTTGGTAGCACAAGGTTCAACTACTGACTTGCTTTTTATTTCCACCAGAATTATTTTTTTTCTGTATCATTTGGTCTATTTCTCCTTGAAAAGGAAATTTAGGCCATTTGTCACTGTCTTACTAATTTCCTTTTTCCCTTTATGCTCTTACTTCCAAGTTATTTATAGCCAGTAATCACTCCCTCTCTTGCACTGCATATGTTTTGTCCTTTCTGACTTTTCACCTATGCGATGCCCTCCAATACTGGTATTGTTGATATTGCCCTGGCTGCTCTAGCTAACTATGCATCATCCTGAGACTAGTGTCCCACTGAGACATTGCTGTCTGAATCTGCTGGAAGGGCAGAATATTCACAGTCTAGATGTGTGCTTTGAGATGAAAGGTCAATCAAATATACTACAGTTGTAGGTGATGCCCTGCAGGTACTTTGAAAACATCTGTTTTGGAAGTCAGAGCTTCCAATGCAAGCAGGCTTCCATTTTCTATTTCTATTAACTAGAAGAGGCTGCATCAAGTAAATCAGCATCTTTGGCAGTACCAAGGATATGAAAATGACCTCTGAGTTCCCTATTGCCTGTGTTGAAAGGAAAAGCAGCATGTTCTGTGTGTGTGTGTGTTTGTGGTTCCTTAAAAGGTGATAATATTGTATTGTACTCCCATGATAACTTTCGATCTGATTATAATTAGCCTTTCTGTTTACAGCTTAGATACAAGGTAATTATTGATAATGCTAATTTTTTTTCATTCAGTCCACTCTAGTTCCATTGCTAATGATGATACTTATCCACATCCTTCCAATAGGAATTATACCAGGTGCATTAGTAACAGATTGGGGGAGCACCAAGGTAAGACTGACATCTCACTTCCTCCCAGGAGTCTCACACTTAGCCATGCCATTAACATCAATAGCTGTCACTGAACACTTCTGTGAAAGGTCTCGTTTTAGGCACTGAAGCACCATTAAATTGGTAGCTATTCGAGGTCTAAACATTGGGAAACTCAAGGCACAGGAAAGTATTTCAAAGACAATAAAATACCCCATGACTCATGAGTAAAAGACCTTGGTCCCTTCCTAGCTCTCAATTCAGCGTTTTCTCTCCAAAACTACTAAGTTTAAGAGTATAATTTAGGACTCAGGAATGGGGAACCTACAGCCTCAAGGCCACATGTGGCCTTCTAGATCCTCAGGTGTGGCCTTTTGACTGAGACCAAGTTTTAAAGAAGCAATCCTATTATTGAGGGAATTTGTTGTGTGAAGTTTGGCTTTGGTCAAAGGGCCGCCCTTAAGGACCTAGAGGGCCACGTGTGGTCTCGAGCCTCCAAGTTCCCCACCCCTGGAGGCAGATCCTTCTATATATCCAGGCACTGCCCCTTTGAGAGTATCATGTTTTCATAGTCTGACAGAGGTCATATTCTGGTTTTTGTCATGAGTTGTTTGTTTACGATATGCCTCACTGACATTTCCTTACAAAGCAACAATCCTCTTTACTCAGTCTGGTGAGGGTTTATACCTTTGTTTGGCTGTGAGCTCCTTGGGAGCAGGGACTACATTTTTGCTTTTCCTTGTGTCCCTTGCACTTAGTTTAGTGTCAGGCAAATAGTAGGTGCTTAATAAATGTTGACTAAACAATAAGCAAGAGTAACTGGAGATTTTTTGTCCTATTCAAGTGGTTTATAAATGAAAAAAAAAAATCTGAAGATCACTACCATAGCACATTTTTTTCCCAGTGGAAATACTTCAAGGACTAGAAAAATATTTCTTCATAATTGATATTATTATTTTAATGTTATAATAACATTAATATTGCAATAATATATTGCGATATTCACAACGATGACCTTATATTGCTATGGAGTTTTGCTTTATAAAATAGTTCTCTATCCATGACCTTAAGTGTATCTCAAAACAATCATACAAAATAAACTAGAAGGATGTTACCCTTGTTTTGTAGGGGAGGAAACTGAGGTTTATTGAAGTTAAGTGAGTTTTACTCTTAATGTTAAATCATGAGCCAGTCCTGGGTGTCTCACTGGGCTTTCCAGGATACCATCATTCTTCTAACACTGAGGGAAAGGAATCAATCAGAACAGCACTTTCCAACAAAATCACTGATGAGGGGGGAAAAAGGTTATAAAAATTTAAGTTAACACTCAAAAATTATTGACAGTTCCCATATTTAAAACAAAACATAACAAAACAATTTCTGTAAAACAACAATTGCCTTCCTGAGTTACCAAGCATTTGCTGTGTAGTACGATGGAATAAGCAAAGTCTTTGAAGTCAGAAGACAGGGGTGTGGATACCATCTCTGATACTTAATACCTGTATCAGCTTGGGCAAGTCACTTCACTTTTTTTAAAACTTTCTTTATATCCCCAATGCTTATAGCACCTGACAAACAGCAAGCACATAAGGAAAGCTTATTGAGTGACAAACTAAACCTCAGTTTCCTCATCTGTAAGTTAAGGAGGTGAGTGTCTAGATGACCTCTGAGGTCTCTCCCAGCTCTACATCTCGTGTTGTTTGTCTTTCATGCTAAAAGGGGGCCAAATGACATCACAACTTTGGGGCCAACATACAGAGTGATCAGTTGTGGCTGATCATAACAATGTGAGCCTGGAAGGTTCTACCACAGGTCAGGAACAAAGGGTCTGTTTGAACACTGGAGATGGAGATGTCTCTAGATTTGTGTATCTCATGCTCTACTTCTCCTATCTTGTGAAAGCACATATTTAAATGTTGGCTTCACTTAAATAACCTCTTGTATTTAATCCTGAGACTGTTCCTGAGTCACTCCAGATGTGAATCATAGGAGGTGCCAGATGCCAAACTCAGAGTAGGTACTAATTTCATTTTTTTGTTTTCTTTTCCCCACTTCCTTACTGGTAAAATAACCCTAAGGAGAACAAATTTAACATCTGGCATCAATATTAAAGACAAAAACTAATGTTGGGAGATGTGTTTCTAGTTGAAAAATACAGTTCTGGACTTTTGATTGCTTCCTATAAATACACTTTTGTTCCTCTAATCTCTTTCCCTTCCTCTCCCTCTTTCTTTCTCTCTCCCTCCTCTCTCTCATATACCTTCCCCCTATTTCTCCCCCTCCTCTTTTCTTTCCCCTTTCCTTCTTTCTCTCCCCATACTCTCTCCATATGTATGTATATGTATCATATATATGTGAATATTATATCCATACACACATACATCTACACATAAATGTGCTTTTACATATAGAAATATGCATACATATATATATACACACAGAAACACATATACTCATGTACTTCTGTAATTGTATTTATGTGTGTTTAGACTGGATCGATTATTTCATTAGTATAAGGAACTTTCAGAGAGGGAAATTATCCCCAAAGCTTAGATATGGCTCCTGTGGTAAAATATAGGTCCTTATTCCCTGTACAATCACTCAATGTACAAAGTGGGTACTGGAAATGCAACAGTCTTTATTTTACCCATAGAAAATATCAGAATCATGGACAAGTAATCAGTCAGACACTAAACATTTGTTAAGTACCTACTATTTGCTAGGCTCTGTGCTAACTATATAAAGCACTCAAATTACCCGTTAAATTCCTTAGATGCTCTCCCAACACCCCAAATAAATAGTTTGAGGACTGCTTAACATTTATTCTGATTGACCTTCTACCAATACTGTCTGAGCAACTCATAGCAAGATCATGGAGAGCTGGTGTAGAGCCAATGCAATATTTATAGCACACATGATCATGATAAAGACCTTGACTATAAATATTCCTGCATTGCATTCAGTCACAAAATATAACAAACTCTCCATATAGAGGACAGAAGCAAAGCATTTATTTTGACACCAGAAAACCAAATCCCAAAGCCAGTAAGCCAATTCCATCATAATAGTAAAGAAGTTAACAAGTCATAATGACACAGAGAGCCACAGTATCCTTTAACCTTCCCACAAACCAATATTAGATCAATATCTACTCATGAGCCTATCTGACTCCTTGCCTGAGCATTCTCTACCCCAGCTGTCTAGTCTAGTTCTGACTCCCAGCTTCCTGTGGCTTTGCCTTTAGCAAACCTTTTAGCAAACTCCTCCCACCACAGGTTCCACATGACTGCATTCAGTCGATTAGGGGGTAGAGTTTACTTTCAAATCAGGGAAGGTTTTCAAATTCCTATTAGACCTATTAAGGGGCAGGGAAGATCTTCAAATTTCCATTACAGTTGGCAGGTCCAGATCTCTGGAACCTACATGATGCAATTTTAATCCTACAACTTCAAGACAGTTCTCTACTTTTTCCAAAACACAACTGATGGGTGGAGTCAAGATGGCAGAATATAGGCAGTAGCCCAGTTGAATTCTTCCAACATTCTCCTCTAAACAACTTTAAAATTACTCTTCAAATCAAATTTTGGAGCAGCAGAGCCAACAAAAAGTCAATGTGAGACATTTTTCAAGCATAAAACATGAGAGGTTGGCAGGAGAGGTCTGCAACACTGAATTAGTGGCTGACTCAGAGCATGGAGCATGCTGCAATGGACCTTGGAGACAACTACAATAGCAACAGCAGCACTTTCTGGAGCTCTCAGCCCAGAGGCAGTAAGGAGATCAGACAACTGGTCAGAAAGAGATTACTAGAGAGTCTTTGCTGGCACTGCCTGCAGCTGGCACTGGTTGGTAATTCTATTGCCCCTAAGCAGTTCTGGGTTACATTTCCAGGGCAAAGAGGAGTCCTGCTGGTCAGTTACAGGGAAAAAGAGACCCTGGTCACAGTTTCAAGGCATAGAGAAATAGTACTTGTAAGTACAGGACAGTGAACCTGAGCAATTTGAGGGCCAGAAGAAGAACTAGTGCTTTTGGCTACAGGAGAATGAGGGCTCTTCCTGAGTAGAGACCAGAATGTAGACCAGGAAAGCAGTGACCACACCTCTTCCAAGATCATAACACCTTGGAAACACTGAAAAGTTAAAGACCCCCAGAATGAATTCGGAAAGCTACAGTATGAAAAACCTGAAACTTGTCACATGGCTTCTGCCTCCCCACCTCCAGATGAACAGAAGCCAACTTTAACACAAAGTTCAAAGTGAAGAAAAAGGCTGGAGAAGTGAATAAACAAACAAAAAAAGAAACTGATCACAAAAACTATTATGGTGGCAGGGAAGACCAAGATATAAACTCAGAAAGAGACAACAATGTGAAAGGAGTGAAAACCAAGGCCTCAAAGAAAAATACTAATTCAACCCAAGGCCAACAAAGATTCCTGGAAGGATTAAAAAAGAGAGAGAGATAAGTGGTAGAAGAAAAATTTTAAAAAGAATGGAAGTTATGCAAAAAAATTTATGAAAAGAGGATTAACAGCTTGGTAAAAGAGGCATAAAAGTACTGAAGAAAATAACATCTTAAAAAAATAGAATTGGTCCAATTTTAAAGGAGATATTAAAATTCACTGAAGAGAACTCCTTAAAAAGCAGAATTGGTGAAATGGAAAAAGACATAAAAAACCTTACAGAGGAAAATAATTCCTTAAAAAGTAGAATTAAGCAAGTGGAACCTAATAACTCCACGAGATTGCAAGAAATAATAAAACAAAGTTAAAAATGAAAAAAATTAGAAGAAAATGTGAAATATGTCATAAAAAAATAACCTGGAAAATAGATTGAAGGAATATCATTTTAAAATTATTTGATTACTTGAAACCCATGATGATCAAAGAAAAAGCCCAGATACCATATTTCAATAAATTATAAAGGAAAACTGTCCTGATAGCTTAGATTCAAAGGATAAAATAGAAATGGAAAGAATTTACTATTGACCTTCTCAAAGACATCCCAAAATGAAAACTTCCAGAAATATTGCAGCCAAATCCCAGAGCACCCAGGTTAAGGAGAAAAAATTGCAAACATTCAGAAGGAAATAGCTCAAATATTGTGAATTCACAGTCAGGATCACACAATATTAACAGCTTCCATATTATAGGAGTAGAGGGTTTGGAATATGATATTCCAGAAGGCAAAAAAGCTAAGATTACAATCAAGAATCACTATCCTGCAAAACTGAGTATAATCCTTCAAAGGAAAATGTATATTTAATGAAATAGAAGACTTTCAAGTATTCCTGATATAAGGACCAGAGATGAGTAGAAAATTTGATAGAGAAGACTCAAGAAAAAACATGAAAAGGTGAAAATTAAAAAGTACTCACAAAGGACTCAATAAAGGTAAGTCATTTACATTCCTATATGGGAAAATGATACATGTAATTCCTAATAAATTTATCATTATTAAGTCAGTTAGAAGGCACCTTCATAGATAGAGGGCATGAATGCAAGTCAATTATGTTTGATCTCAAGTAAAATGAAACAGTGAGAAAGAGGGATGTACTGAAAGAAAGGGGAAGGAAGAAGTAGAATGGGGAAATTTTTCTCACATAAAAAAGGTATACAAGGAAGAGCTACTATAATGAAGGGGAAAGTGTGTGTGTGTGTGTGTGTATGTGTGTGTGCATGTGTGATGGCAGGCAATGCTTCAACATTGTTTTCATCTGAATTAGTTCAAAGACAGAAAAATATGCATACACATTCAGTTGAGTATAGAAATCTATCCTACCCATTAGTGAAATAGGAGGGAAAGGGGATAACAGTTATGGAAGGAGGTGATATAATGGATATCAGATTAAGGGAGATAGTGGTTAGAAGCAAAACAGGCTTTTCAGAAGGGACAGAATAAAAACAAAGAGAAGAAAAGAAAAGAAGATGAAAGGAAATATAGAGTTAGTAATCATAACTATGAATGCAAAAGAGATGGGCTCAACCATAAAACAAAAATGGACAGCAGAGTGGATTGGCAACTGGAATCCAACAATATGTTGATTGCAAGAGACACACTTGAAATAGGAAGATATACAAAGAGCTTTTAAAGAAAGGTCTAGAGCATAATCTACTGTGCTTTAGTTGAAGTAAAAGACAAAAGTAGCAATTAGGTTCTCAGATACAACAAAGCAAAAATAGACTTAATTAAAATAAATAACCAGGGAAACTACATTTTGCTGAAAAGTACAATAGATAATGAAGTAATATTTTTTTTTAAATCACAGCAAGTTTCAGGAATGCTTCATTTCTCAAATATATGGAGAACTGAGTCAAATTTATAATTAGCAAAAGCCATTCCCCAATTGATAATTGGTAAAAGGATATAAACAAGATGTTTTCAGAAAAAAAATCAAAGCTATCTTTAGTCACATAAAATTTTTCTGAATCACATTAGATTGGAGAAATGAAAGTTAAAACAACTCTAAGGTACCACCTCACATTTATCAGAAGTGACAAATGCTGGAGGAGATGAGGGAAAATAGGAACCCTAATAAACTATTGGTGGAGTTGTGAACTGATGCAACCATTCTGGAGAACAATTTGGAACTGTGCCCAATGGGCTATAAAACTGTTCATGCCCTTTGACACAGCAATATCACTACTAGGTCTGTACCCCAAGGAGATTAAAGAAAAAAGAAAAGGACCTTATGCACAAAAACATTTACAGCAACTCTTTTGAGGTGGCAAAGAATTGAAAATGGAAAGGATGCTTATGAATTGTGGAATGACTAAAGAAGTTATGGCACATGATTGTGATGGAGTACTATTGTTCTGTAAGAAATGATGAATAGGGATGGTTGCAGTAAAACCTGGCCAGACCTATATGATTATACAAAGTGAAGTGAGAAGAAGTGGGGAAATCATCATATACAATAACCACCAACTGTGAAAGACTTGGCGACTCTGAACAATGTAATGATCAAAGACAATTCTAAAGTTGAAAAAAATTCTACCCACCTCCAGAGAGAGAGAACTGATGAATTCTCAGTACAAGTTGAAATATAATTTTCTTGCTTTCTTCATTTTTCTTGCTTTTTTCTTTGCTAATATGGAAATATGTTTTGCATGGTTTTACATGTACAATTGGTACATTGCTTGCCTTCTCAGTGGGTGGGGGAGGGATGGGTGGGAGGGAGAAAATTTGGAACTCGAGATTTAAAAAGAAATTATTGTTAAAAATTTTAAACATTTCGATAAAGACAAACACTGATCAGGAAAACTTCTCCCTCTGGGTTGCTAGTAGTGGCCTCAAACTCAGGAACTCTTGATGTCTTGGAAAACCTTGGCTTGTTGCACAGTGAATAGAGCACCGTACAAGAGTAAGAAAGTCTGAGTTCAAATCTCCCTTCAGACCCTTACTAGCTATGTGACCCTGAGCAAATTACTTAACTTCTATCTGCTTCAATTTCCTCATCTACAAAAATGGTGATAATAATAGCATCTACCTCACAGGGTGTTGTGAGGAGCAAATAAGATAATATTTATAAAATACTTAGCACAGAGCCTTCATATAGTAGGTACTTAATAAATGCTTACTTCCTTTCCTTCCCATCTTTCTTTGACCTCTGGATTTCCCATGAGTTGATCTCAAAGACTAGAAATGTCCATTTGCAGAATTGCTAGTCTCTTGGACACAGAAAAGCAAAGAGAAAGGCAGAAAGCACAGGGCAGAAGCCAGGAATGTGAATGTCAGAAATGCCCTCCTCAGGCTTACCTGGGAAAGCACAGGCCATTTATCATTTACCATCTCTTGTTATGCATGTCATCATTTTCTGCTTTGAGGGTAGAGAAAGGAGACAACCCCTTGCCCTCCCCCTTTTGCTGCTTCCTAGTCTGTAAGTCCTAGGGAGAAGAAATACAACAACAACAACACACACACACACACACAAACAACTTTTTTTTTTGGAGGGGGGGAGGCAGAGAAATTGGGGTTAAGTGACTTGCCCAAGGTCACATGGTTAGTTTTGTGTTAAGTGTTTGAGGTCGGATTTGAATTCAGGTCCTCCTGACTCCAGGGCCGGTGCTCTATTCACTGCACCACCTAGCTGCCCCACAAATTAGAAAAAAAAAAGCTTTTAAAATTAACTTAATGAGCAGTTCTTTTGTAAAAGGTCTACCCCTTGGACTCTGAGTTACCAACTGATCTTAGAGGCATTGATTATCACTAAAAATTAATTAGTTAAACTTCCTGTGTAACAATTACTCTTGACTTTACTCTTCTAAATGGAGGAAGGCTACATCTTCCTCATCACAATTTAGAGACACCCTTAAGGAGTTAGGGATTTTCTTCTCTAATGCTATTGGCTGGATCCCACATTTCTGTGTGGTTTCCTCTACTCTTAGCCACCAGTGATTAGTTTCCACAAAAGTGATGTTTTTTTCAAAGATATAGCAAGAACAGAAATATAAACATTTCTCCCAAATACTAGAGGGGCACACTCTTCCCGGCATCATTTCAGTCTATGGAGAACATGCTCCAAATGAACAGAATTTCTAGTTAACATTGGTCCTATCAAGTTTACATTCAATTGCAGTATATCCACTGGAGGAATTGGTGTCTCAGTTATCACTGGACTGGATCCTAAAGGTTGCTTCTCACTCCTTATGGGGATTGATGCTGGACTGACTGGCTGCTAATTCTAGCATGTACTACATGGACCTCTTGGAGGCCCACTCTCCTGCCCTTTCAGTCACAAGATTATAGCCAACTCCAATTTTCTTCAATTAGAAGCAGGAAAAAATAGACAAAAGGAGGCAAAGAACAGAGCACATATGTTGTCCTCAAATTAAGTATCTATCTCAACTTGTCTGTAATGCAGACTGAAAGATCGGAATCAGACTGAAAACTAAATCTGGTCAGCAGATTAGGACTAGTTACAAAATGTCTGCCTGTGGATCAATTTAGGGGATTCAAAGCATTTTCATTATATATCATCTTCATGCCTCTCTGGAAGGAGTCTACCTAGGTTCTTTCAAATTTGTATCCTCTCAACAATATGCTAATGGTGCACTGGTCCTTGAGAGTGGCTTTTCAGATAAAGATTCACACCTTGTAATCTCATCAAGCAGATGAGACCACCAAACAGATCACTGATATTGAATTTTTAATCCAATTTCCTGGCACAGCCCCATTTGACTCTGTCCATATTTGCTTTTTTTTTTAATTGCATGCCTCTAAATATCACAATGCATGCTTCCTAAAACATATTTTCCTCAAAACTTTGCCTTTACAATGTATGAGATGGCTTTTTATCTGTCTTGTTTATTGAAAACAAAAATAGTGTGTATCTAGAAAGGACATAGCTTTGACCTATTACTTTTTCTAAAGTTATAAGCTGACAGGTTAATATTACATAATATTATATAATAGATTACTGAGAGAAGATATCTGATATTTCTTCTTATGCTATAACTTTGGCTAATTTCTCTCTTGATTTCCCCCCTCAGTGGCTCTCCTTTTTTTTGCTTTTTGGAGCAGAGGGGGCGGGGGAGGGCAGGGCAATTGGGGTTAAGTGACTTGCCCAAGTTCACAGGGCTAGTAAGTGTTTTAAGTGTCTGAGGCTGGATTTGAACTCAGGTCCTCTTGACTACAGGGCCCATGCTCTATTTACTGCACCTCCTACTCTCCCCTACCTCTTCTTTTTTTTACCAGTATGTTATCAAAGTCCATAGGTGAGCAAAAGAAATAGGAGCCCAGAATTTTTCACTTGTTCCATTGAATTTTGTCCAGGAATGAGCACGTTGTGAAAGCCTGAACACATTTGTATGGATTGCATAAAAACCCATGATCGGTTTAAAACAAAGCCTAACATAATATTCCTGAGAAAAGGACAATATCTTTAATAGTTGTTTCTTATATGAAGTAAAAAGATAACCCTTGTGCATATGTAAGGCCAACCCCCTCTTAGTTCAGGTTCAATGTTGGGCTGAAATGAAGCAGTTCAAAGTTTCTAAATAGTTTATAAAAGGAAGCTTACTTTGTCCTAAAAGAAAGGCTATGCAGCAAGGATACAGTGGAATTTAGCTTCTCCAGATAGCTTCCCTTAATTCCTCTGGCCATCTGGAAGAATATGTTCAGAAGGTCATCAGGGTATGGTGACTTGAGGTGGTCTCAGGTACCCGCTAAGGCTGGAAGGACTAGACTCCACATAGCTGGAACTTTTTGTCCCTGGATGACCCCAAAGATGAAACTGAAGTCAATCAGGCACTAGAGTAACTTTGTCTTCTTTCAGACAAACTTTCCCATCTGTGTTTTGGATGGGAGGGAAAAAGTTGTATCAGGGAAAAGTTGGTGGTCCTATCATGACAAGCTTAAAGTACTCAGTTTATTTTTCCAGATAGACATGTGATTTATCTAGCATAGGGGATTCTCAGGAAGAGATTCTCTCTACCAATGATGATCAGCACCTATTTTGCAACTTATAGTCTTAGAGAGGCACTTGGAGCAGTTGAAGTTTCAATTACTTTCCTGATGCCACTTGGTGAATATGTGACAAAGCAGTGACTTGAGTGGCAGCTCTTCCTGACTCTGGGGCCAGCTCTCCATTCACTGCCACTCATCCATTCATTAAGGCGTGGAATCCAAAATACATATTTACTAATCTGCCATCTTTGTCTTTAATGCTTCTATATCTACTTGTCAATGACACTGATGGGAAGTACTTTTTTATATAATGCATGATACCACTAAATTTCTCTATAATCTACTGTTCATACTGTGTGCTCAGTATGGATGTCTTATAGAGTATATATACATTTATGCTATGTGCACCCACACTAATACTGCCATGCATCAGAACTGATATCTAGGTTACATGAAAAAATATTTGTGAGTCATAAGAATGTGCTAACACCAATTTTAACCTGTAGATTCAAGTTTCACAGTCTTGATTGTCCATTCATTCAACCTATATTTATTGAACATCAGCTTTAGGCAAGACATTGTGCTGGGTTCTGTGGAAAATATAGGGATTAATAAGATATGGTATTACCCCTTCAGGGGCTAGCAGGAGGTAAGATAAATATACAAATAACTATATTACAATGTAAAATTTAGATGTCAATGCAATATCATCATCAAACACTCAAGGAATTCAGAGAAAGAAGAAATTAAATCCAGGTAGGAGGATCGAGAAAGGATTCATAAAAGAGCCAGTCAATTTCATCAAATTCAACAGAATTATAAAGCATAAAATGTGCTAGGTACTGTGTTAGAAGAAATATGCACAATTTCAAAAGAAAGATGAGATAAGAAGTCTTTTCATGTAAAGAAAGGGGGAGAGGTTAGAGCAAGGTTGAATGGATCAAGAATCAAGGGAAAGTATTAGGATTGACACCTGTCAGTGCCTGTCAGCCTATGGCAGAGTCAGTGGAGAGAGAGAGGGAGAATAGGGTGGAAGGCTGTTGCTGTTCATCTTTCATTCTCAAAGAGGACTGATGGCATCTGGAGGGTGATGTTACGACTTGCAAGTGAATTGGATTTAAGTGAGACAGAGTTATGCAAAATAACTAGCTTCAATCTCTCTTCCAAAGTCATCTCAGTTCAGTGGTAAGACATAGGACAGGATGACTGGTGACAGCTCCTGAATGAGACTGGAGGTACATAAGAAAGAGATGAAGCCTGGAGAAGAGATTGAGGCCCTGGAAGAGGCAGTATGGGGCAGAATCAAAGGGAAGAGAAGGTATGCTTTTTCCTTTGAGGTAGAAAGGAAGAAGAGGATAATTGTTGAATGTTGAGAAGATGGGAGGAATGGAGGATGGCATTGATGGAGTTCCTATTGGATGACCTTAATCTTTTTACAAAAGTAAAAGTCCAAAAGCATCTGTTGTCAATGTGTATGTATGCGTGCATGGGGTGTAGAGAGGTGGTTAGATGTTGTGTCTGCTTTTTGAGCTCACTTACATACAATTTACACATGGATCAAAAGACATCACCCGTGTCATTTTACCATTATACCTATCTCAAAGTCCTGTGGTGACAGACAAGTGATGAGGCAGCAGGTGCAGATAGAGTGGGAGCTGCAGTCATGACCCTGCACATAGATGACCCAGGACATAGGGTCACCTCCTCACTGGAAGCAGCAGCGGGATTTGGCAGACCCTTGGTGCCTGTGCAGTCTGTTAAGGATCGCATTGCTCACCTGCTTGTGTGAGGAAGGGGCTAGAAAAGGTGCCCTGAAATTTGTTTGCTTACCCAACCCTGTCCTGATTACTGCAGCAGGCAAGGATACCACCTTGTGGTCCAAAAACACACAAAAAATGTATTTTTGCCTGACTGGTGGTAGAGCATTCTCTCTGATCATGATCAGCCATGTCAGATGCATTTTAACTTGAGTCTAACATAGCGACGTCATTTTGGTCCCCTTCAAGAATGAAGAACAACAATCAACCAGGGCAGTCACACCAAAGGGATGCAACCCCCCTTCCCCAACCCCCCACAAATTAAAAGAAGAGGATTATATCAACATTTCAGAACTTTTATCAAAAATGATATTTGTATGTTCCTAGGTCATGTTTTGCATAATCCTTTTGTTGATTTCAAGATGCACTATTAATAACAAGCATGTCACTATGCTTGGAGCATAGGGTATGATGCCATAGTTAATTGAGTGTTGGACTCAGAGATAATAAGATGTGATTTCAAAACTCACCTCTGACAACACTAGTCATGTGACTCTGAGGGAAGTCCTTTATCTTCTCAATGCTCTTGGCAACTCTCTTAGACTAAGAGTTTCAAAGAAGTTGCCAACTTTCATTGGAAGAGTGAGTTTCTTTTTCTTTTTTTCCTTTGTTTTTTGGGGGTGTCTTTTTTGGAGGGGGAAAGGCAGGGCAATTGGGGTTAAGTGACTTGTCCAAGGTCACACAGCTAGTAAGTGTTAACTGTATGAGGCCGAATTTGAACTCAGGTTCTCCTGACTCCAGTGCTGATGCTCTATTCACGGTACCACCTGGCTGCCCCAAGAGTCTCTTTATCTGAGAATTCCCTATGCCAATGTAATCTTATGTCCAGAACCTAAACCCTTCTGATTTTGAGTTGAGTTGGAGAAGGAAAGTAATTTTTTTTAAATGCATGAAAAAAATCCTCTCTGATTTATGTAAGTGGGGAAGGTGTGAACTATCTTCACAAACTCCCTAATTCCAGGTCAAGTAGCCTACTATAAAAATATAGAAATCTGAAATCCTAAACTTGGATTGAACTTAAGTTCAATGAAAAAAATTATTGAGCACCTACTTTATAGGAAATACTCTGCTAGGTACTTGGGACACAAAGATTAAAAATAAGACAGTCTACTCTACCATTCAAGGGAGCATACAGTCCAATTTCCGAAGCCATCGGACATCTAAGATTGTTGGAAGGGTTTAAAATAAAAGATTCCCTACTTTTCTTTACCCTATATTTCCTATTCTTTAACAACCTTAACTGACAGGAAATGTTTCTTGACTTTCAACTTCAGGTAATTTTTTTCAAGTTCTGCTCTAGATAATAGGCTTATTAGTTTTAAGGGCCCAGGGGAATCTCTCATATTCTAACTTTGTGGTTGTTCAGTAGTTTTTCAGTTGTGTCTGACTCTTTGTGACCCCATTTAGGGTTTTACTGGTAAATACTGGAGTGGTTTGCCATTTTCTTTACCAGCTTATTTTATACAGATGAAGAAACTGAGACAGAGTTAAGTGACTTACCCAGGGTCACACAGCTAGTAAGTGTCAGGGGGCAGATTTGCACCCAGGAAGATGACTCTTCCTGACTCCAGGCCTGGCACTCTATCCACTGCTCCAATTAGCTTTAGAAGATGTCAACAGTTAGAAGGAATGTTCATCACAATCCCTATTGCACACCAAGTTACTATTTTTTACCTGTTTTGTATATTAATTATTATGATAATAAAACAAGGTTAAAGACTGTGACAACACTAAGGCTTTTAGTACTTTCTTATTGTGCCTTGTCTTCTTTGTCTTCATTTCTGAAACACACCAGGGAAATTCACATACATAAACCATCTCAGGAGTGTGAGAAAGGAATTTGGCATAAAAAATAATAATAAAGATGTAAGTCTTGACCTACCTTGTGAGAAATGTTGTAGTTTAAAGTTAACCTTGATTCTCTCCTTTGTAATGTGTCTTAGTATGCCTTTGTTCAGAAAACAAAGAATCCTAGGTCAAGTTTATGTTTGCCACTTTTATCTAAATCCTTTTCATTGCTTTTCCAAATTCTGACACACAATCCTTTCCTTACCCTCCTCATGGAGATCTTTAATAAATTTTTTAAATTGTCCTATGTTCTTATAAGCACTCAGGACCTTTTACTAATACATTAATTTATTCACTAATTCTTGCTGAGATGTTAACAGTTCAATATGTTGTCCCACACCAAACATTTTTGAATTCTTACAGTAATTACACACATAAACATAAAAGAAAAATCAAATGAATTTATACACTATACATATACATCATATATTACATTGTATATAGAATTATATTATATATGTATAATTATATATCCATCTATATGTGTGTGTATATATATGTATATGTATATATATGTATATATGTGTGTGTATGTGTGTGTGTGTGTGTGTGTGTGTATATATATATATATATATATATATATACAGGAAGTCATGGGTGTCAGTATCTATTCTGGAATCATCAATCCAGCAGCAAGAGAGAGTCAAGATGACTGGTGATGGTTCAAGATGCAGTGGATGACCTTGGCATCTCTGATGTCTAACCAAACTCTAATAAAATTGTATATATACATCCTATATTTGTTAACACACTCCTTAAATAATATTTATTCTAGTACGGGATCATCCCTGTACAGAAGCCTCTCTGGCCTTTCTCAGCTACAAATATAACAATTCTTTCATTCATAATTTTTCAAAGCCAGGAAAACCTCCATAACATATACCTTGAATATTTGAAGAAGTGCTCTTTGTCTCAGAGAGAGGAAAGCTTTGAGATGTTGCCAGGTAAAAGCATATTGGAGAAATGATAACTCTTTATGCACATCTTAGAATGGAAGCTTGAGAACAAAGCCAAGAAGGCAGAATAAAGGTAGGAACTGAGTTGAGCTCTCCCAAATTCCCCTCCAAACAACTCTAAAGAATGCCTCAAACTGAATTCTGAAGTGGCAGAACCAACAAAAGGACAGGATGAAGCATTTTTCTAGTCCAAGAAAACTCACAAGGGCAGCAAGAAGGTCTAGCTTGCTGAGGTTAGAGTGGAGGGCAGCCCAGTGAGCTCCTAACTTGCCAAAGCAATTGTAGGTGTTAGAGAGGAATGAATCAGAAGTGGTGACCTGTAGAGCTCTCAGATTATCGACTATAAGGAAGTGAGAGAATTGATCAGAAGAAGATTACAGGAGACCTTTTGCTGGCACTTTACAAGATTCTGTTGCATTGCTTATTGGCCAGGTCAAAATCCCAAGGCAAGGAGGAGTACCAGCAGGAGTTGGGATACTGGTAATAATTCCAGGGTAGAAAAGAGTGCTTTTGGTTGCCCACAAATTAGAGCATAGGCCAGGAGAGCAGTGACCATACCTCTCCTTAGATCATACCACCTTGGAAAAATTATAAATTTAGCCCCCAGAACTAGCTCTGAAAAGAGAAGCATGAAAAACCTGAAGCTTGGGACAGTGTCCCCTCCATTTCAGAAGACTCCAACTTTCACATTAAAGTTCAAAGTCAAAAAATAGGCTGAAAAAATGAGCAAACAACAACAAAGAACTTGACCATAAAAAGTTACTGTAGCAACAGGGAAGATCAAAGCACAAACTCAGAAGAAGACAACAGAATAAAAAAAAAACTACATACAAAGAAGTCTCAAAGAAAAAATGTGATGTGGTCTCAGGTCAAAAAGAAATTCTGGAAAAGCTCAAAAAATCTTTAAAAATTAAAAAAAACTCTAAAAATCAAATAAAAGAAGGAGAGGACACAAAGGGTTATAAAAATGTGCATATTCTTTGACCCAGCAATACCACTTCTAGGATCATATCCCAAAGAGATCATAAAAATGGGAAAAGGACCCACATGTACAAAAAATATTTATAGGAGTTCTTTTTGTGGTGACCAAAAATTAGAAATTGAGGAAATATCCATCAATTGGGGAATGACTGAACAAGTTGTGATATATGAATGTTGTGTATAAGAAATGATGAATAGGCAAACTTCACAAAAACCTGTAAAGACTTGTGTGAAGTGATTCTGAGTGAAGTGAGCAGAACCAGGAGAACATTGCATGCAGTAACAGACAAAGTGTGCAATGACTGACTTTGATAGACTTAACCCTTCTCAGTAATGCAAGGACCTAAAACAATTCCAAAGGACTCATGATGAAAAATGCCATCCACATCCAGAGAAAGAACTATGGAGTCTGAATGCAAAGTGAAGCAGACTATTTTTGTTTTGTTTCTGTCCCATAGTTCTTTCCATTCATTCTAACATGACTAATAGTAATGTATATGTAGAGCCTATATCAGATTGCATGCTGTTGTGAGGAAGGGTGAGAGGAGGGAAGGGGAAAAACTTGAAACTTACAGAAGCAAATGTTGAAAACTATAAATAAATAATTTTTAAATGAGAGGAAAAATTATTCAAAGAAATGAGAGTGATACAAGAAAATAATGAAAAAAAAACTTCAAAAGCTTAGCAAAGGATGCACAAAAAATACCTTAAAATACAGAATAGGCCAAATGGAAAAGAGCCACAAAAATCCACTGAAGAGAAGAACCCCTTAAAAAGCAGAATTGGACACAGTAAAAAAGATGTACAAAAATTCATTGAAGAAAAGAACTCCTTAAAAGTAGAATTGGCCAAATGGTAAAAGAGGCATAAAAACTCAGTGAAGAAAGTAATTCCTTAAAAATTAGAATTGGGCAAGTGAAAGTTAATGACTTCATGAAACATCAAAAAATAATAATAAATAAAAGAATGAAAAATAGAAGAAAACATTAAAAATCTCATTGGAAAAACAACTGATTTAGAAAATAATTTGAGAAGAGAGATAACTTAAGAATTATGGGACTGCATGAAAGCCATGACCAAAAGAAGGAGCTTAGACATAATATTTCAAGAGATTATCAAGGAAGACTGCCTTGATATCCTAGAACCAGAAGGTAAAATAATTTTTTTTAATTTAAAAAATTAAAATAAAATTTAAAAAAATCCGTTGATCACCTCCTAAAAAATTTAAACTCACAAGACTATTACATCCAAATTCCAGAGGTCCCAGATCAAGAAGAAAATATTTCAAGCAGCCATAAAGAAAACACACACACACACACACACACATACACACATACATACACAGACATATACATACATACATAGCCACAGTCAGGATCACACAAGATTTAAGGAGCAGAGGGCTTAGAAAGTTTGCCTTCTGGATATTACAGAAGGCAAAGGACTTAGGGTTACAACCAAGAATCATCAACCCATTATAAAACAAAACAAACAAAAGTATAATTCTTTATGGAAGAAATGTGTATTTAATGAAATTGAGGAGTTTCAAGCATTCCTGATGAAAAGATCAGAGCTGAATAGAACATTTGACTTTCAAATACAAGACTCAAGAGTAGCATAAAAAGGTAAACAGGAAAGAGAAATCATCAGGAATTCAATACAGTTAAACTGTTTATATTCCTACATGGTAAGATGATACTTATAACTCCTAAGAACTTCATCATCATTAGGCAGTTAGAAGGAGTATGTATAGACAGAAGGTAGAGATGTGAGTTAACTACAATAGGATGATATCCAAAACAAATTAAAAAATGACAGGGTGAGAAATAGAGATATACTGGGAGAAGAGAGGGATAGGTAGAATGGGATATATTATCTAGCATAAAAGAGCTTTTCAGTGTAAGGCAATGTGGAAGGAGTGGCAGGTAATACTTGAACCTTTCTCTTATCAGAATTGGCTCAAAGAAGGAATAACATACACACTCAGTTGGGTACAGAAATCTGTCTTATCCTACAGGGAGGTAGAAGAGGAAGAGGATGACAAAAGGGGGTGCTGATAGAAGGGAAGGTGGGTTGGGGGAGGTAGAGATCAGAAACAAAACACTTTTGAGGAGGCATAGGGTCAAAGGTTGGGGAAAGAGTGGGGAGAGAGAGAAGAAGGGAGAGAGAGAGAGAGAGAGAGAGAGAGAGAGAGAGAGAGAGAGAGAGTAAAAATGCATGATTTAAACATAAAGGGTGACACCATAGGCAAATTAGAGGAGCATGGAATAGGTTACCTGTAAGATCTATTGATAAGGGGAGAATTCACAACCAAACCAGAGACAGAGAACATTATCACATATAGAATATATAATTTTAATTGTGTTAAATTAAAAAGGTTTTGCAGAAACAAAACAAATGCAACCAAGATTAGAAGGAAAGCAGAAATCTAGGAAAACAATCTTTACAGCAAGTTTCTCTAATAAAGGCCTCATTTCCCAAATATATAGAGAACTGAGTCAAATATATAAGAATACAAGTCAATACAATACATGCAAGTCAGTTGATAAATGGTCAAAGGATATTAATAGGCTGTTTTTCAGACAAAGAACTTAAAGCTATCTATAATCATATGGAAAAAGTGATCTAAATCACTTTTGGTTAGAGAAATTCAAAGTGAAACAATTCTCAGGTACCACCTCACACCTATCATATCTGTTAACATGACAAAAAATGAAAATGACAAATGTTGGAGAGGATGTGGGTAAATTGAGACGTTAATGCACTATTGGTGGAATAGTGAACTGATTCAACCATTTGATTTGTAACTAAGCTGAAAGGGTTATCAAACTATGCATACCCATGATCATGATGATAGAATTTATATAGAACTTTAAATTTTGTAAAGTGCTTTACAAATATTAACTGATTTGATTCTCTCAACAACTTTGTGATGGAGGTGCTATTATTATTTTCATGTATTACTGGTTAAAATGGAGAGAGCTCTTAAATGACTTGCTCAAGTCAAGTGACAGGGTCACACAGTGATTAGGGGTCTGAGGTTAGATTTTAACACAGCCTCCAATCTAATTGAGGAGGCAACAAGCAGACAAATCATTGGTGCAGAGAACTTTAAATGAGAAAACTACCTCTGTTAATGAAGATATGAAATTGATTTGCCACTTTTCGTTTTATAATTGCCTTGTAGCACTAAAAGTTCAAGTGACTTGTCCAGAGTAATACAATCAGTATGTGTCAGAGGCTGGATTTGAACCCAGGTCCTCCTGACTCTGAGGCTAACAATCTATACTAACATGCCAAGTGCTTGATTAAGAGAATAACTAGAGCAAGCCTTCATTAAGTACCTACTGTGTGCCAGGCACCATGATAAGCATTTCAGAATACAAAGAAAGGTAACAGCAGTCCTTTCTGTCAAGAAGCTGACAGTCTAATTGAGGATATAACACAGAAACAACAATGTTCATAAAATGCATTAAAAAGATAAATTTGGGGGCAACAAGGTGGCGCAGTGAATAGAGCACCGGCCCTCGAGTCAGGAGGACCTGAGTTCAAATTTGGTCTCAGACACTTGACACACTAGCCGTGTGACTTTGGGCAAGTCACTTAACCCCAATTGCATTCTGAAAAGCAAAAACAATAAAAAGATAAATTGGAAGTAATGTCAGAAGGAGGGTACTAGCAATAAAGGCAACAAGAAAGGCTTCTTGAATTGAGACTTGAAAGAAACCAAGGATTCCTACCCAGGGTGCTAAGATTAGGAGGGGGAGTATCTCAGGCAGAGGAAACAGTAGCCAGTGAAAAAAGCACAGAACTTGGGGATCTTGTGGAAGGAAGAGGGGGTAAATAAATGATTTTTTGTTGACTGGCAAATGAAGCAATTGAGGTTCAGAGAGTTTCAGTAAATTGCCCAAAGTCACACAGTAAGTAACGGGGAGAGGATTTGAAGCCAGTTCCTCTGACTTAAAATGCAAGACTCTCCTCCACTATGCTACCTCCTTTCTCAGGAGGCCAACTAAACAGTGGAAGAATGATTGCAAAGACTGTATATTAATATCTCATTTCAACATATTTGATCTCTAAATGAGGGTATCAGGAATTCTTTTCCCTGGAATGATTTCTCTGTTTACCTATCAATGAAAGCAAATTTTCAAGGAGAAAAACTTATTTTGTAATATTATTACTGGTAATAACATTATTATATGAACTATTATAATTTAAAAGAAATGGGTTCACTTTGAAGAAAGACATCATAAGAAGAAAGATATATAATTATTATCAGGGAAAAATAAAATTTCTATTGTGATATAGTAAAATAGAAAAAGGGTCAGACTCTAAAATTGTTTACATAAATTTTCTCCACGTTGGAACATGTAAACTGTATTACATGTCATGTAAAAAGAAATTAAGCACTTGACCAACAAAGATGCACTCCAAATTTATGGCTGCAATTTCAGATCCTGAATTGAAGCTGATTGTAAATGTGGTCTTGAAATGGTTCTTCAGCAATTAGAAGCATGTGAAAAGTGTGGAGGGGCTTTTCTAAGCTCCAAGGTAAACTCAGTTTTTAATAGATACTGTGTACCTTAAACCAGACTGGGTCTATTTTCCAAGAAAAATTGTAATTTTCTTTCTATGCTTTGTCACAGAGTGGGCAACCGAGGAAAAAAAATGACTTAGTTTCTTATGAAATGTGCATGCTCTTTTCTTGGAATAAATGAAAGGAAACTAGGATGGGGATGGAGAGGAGCAGTGATTGAAGCCACCTGAATTGAAAGCCAATTGAGACAGGCTGCTCAGGCTGTCAGGTATAAGCCTGAGAAATTCAGGGATTACATAGAAACTCAGTCTTTCTCAAGTGTGATATTGTTTCAAGTTCTTATTATCTTTTATGGATTTTACCCTTGGACCTTGGTTTATTTCTCTAAGTGCTCAGACCATCATATGGTACCAACCATGGGGGGAGCGACAGGATATGAACTTCAAACTCTAGTGTACATACAACTGAATTTTTTTCTGCAATCTCCTTTACATTAGACCATATTACCTATATCATATTACCTATTTGTTTTTATTTGTGCACCATTTTTATACTTAATTTGTGTTTACCTTATGTTTCACCATTTGATTGTAGTATTCTACATAGCTTTTTCCACTTCCTTCATTTCTTTCTCATACCACCCAATTGAGACTTTTACCAAAGTGAGGCTTCTATGAATGCTGTTCATTATCATTTTTCAAACTCACAGACATAACTCTAAGCACCTTCTTGTCTCAATGACACATACACTATTCTGAGATTTATATAGTTCTTTTTTCTAAAAAGCTTTACATTTCCTGGTCTCAAATGAAATCATTAGACTGGCCTTCTTTTACTACCAATAAAAAGTAAGTTCTCTACAGAGACACAAGTATAGACATAAGATTTCAGTAACAATAATTTCTGAAGAAAATTTTAAAACACAACTCCTAATTAGCAAATGACTTAAACAGCTGCGTTAGCCGGGGTCAGTTACTTAAAGACCTTCTCTGGAACCCTTTTTGCCTTAAGAGGATCGGAAGGGGATGGGAAGGATCGGTGAAGGATCCAAGAAGCCCCAGATCCAGTTCTGAGTTCTCAAGCCAACTGATGACATTTAGGTAAGTGGGACATTGTTTGGAGGCAACAAATAAGACATAGGGAATTTCTGAGGACTAGCTGACTAAGCTATCGTTCCTCGTGAATTATAAAAGCAAAGTGGTTTTCTCTGAAAACTTATGAGAACTCGATCTACCTTTCCCTTTGTACTTTTTTCTACAGTACAGCAAGCACATGGTAGTGGGAGGCAAATGTTTCAATATGTCCTTGGAGGGAAGTTTAAGGACCCTGCTCTTGAACTCCAACTTTTATGGAGGAGATGATGTTTTGAATTCTCTAGGCAATGTGATACTGATGCAACAGTTATTAATGTTTTCTCCTTGTAATCAAAGAGCAAAAACCAAACCAGACACTTCTGGCTACATTTAAGGAAAATAGATTCCAGCTCTGCAATTCTAAGACTGGATTTTGTTTGTTATTTGGTTTTTCCAAATAACAGGACTCCCCAAGGACACATCTTTGTCTGTTCCTTGTCTGCTGTGAATTGGGCCTCCAGTGACTCCCAGGATATGCAGTATATCTTGCTATGAGGTTAGATTGGGAGGGAGTTCATTGACAGTCAAGGGCCTATCTCCAGATATTGCTACTCTGCCAGGACTCATTTCTAAATGGTTAGCATACTCCCAATCCTTCATATTTTTCTTATCTCAGTTATCTTCTGTTATTGTACAAACCCCATCTCTTGCCCCCTAATGCTTGCTTCCTTATTCCTATTTTCCTCAACTGCACCCCCTAAATGTTTCACTTCAAATCTACTCACCCCTTCTACTATGCTCTTTGGAATGCCTGCTCCATAGTTCACAAATTGGCTTTTATCTTAAATATTTTTCTTTCCCATTTCCTCTGCCTTCTGGTTGTCTTTGAGACCTGGTTCCCTGTTGATGACATTGCTTCCCTGGCCATGCTTTCTCATACTGGTGTACTTTCACTCCTGCTCTTTGATTCACTTGTCTTGGAGGGAGAGACAGAAAACTCATTGTTTCTCTTTTCATTTCCAGACTCCTCTGCCACCATCACTCAGTAACTTCCCCTTCTTCATCAAATACAAATGTATCACCTGATCAAGATTATGATAGCTATTATCTACTGTCTCCAAGACAATCTCTTTCCTCCTTCAATGAATTCAGTGCCTAACTCAGATTCTTTCTTTCTACCCCAACTCCTACCCTTATACTAGGGAACTGCAGCATGCATATCAATACTCCAAACATCCTAACTTTAAAAATTTTCAATCTATTCAATATCTATGACTTACTCCGTACACTCTACACAGAGATGTTCATACCCTTATCACCCACAAGCATTCAACTTCCATGTTCATTTACTTCAAAATTTATTTGCCTGAGATTTCAGAAAAACCTGAAAAGACTCACATGAACTGATGAAAAATGAAGTGACCAGAACTGGGTGAACATTGTACATAGTAACAGCAACATCGTGTGATGATCAACTATGACTGAGTTCTTCTTAGCAATATAGTGATCTAAGACAATTCCAAAAGACACATGATGAAAAATGCTATCCACATCCAGAGAAAGAACTGATGGAGTCAGAATGCAGATCAAAGCATGCTATTTCTACTTTTTTTTTTTAGTGGGGTTTTTTTTGCCTTTCGCAAATTGTAATTTTTTTTTTTTGCAAACCATTTCTTCTTTTCCAAATGACTAATATGGAAATGGGTTTTACGTGATTGCACATATGTAACCTATATCAAATTGCTTATCATCTTAGGGATGGGGGAGGGCAGGGAGGAAAGGAGAAAATTCAGAATAAAAATCTTATTTTAAAATAATGAATGTCAAAATTGTCTTTACATGTAATTGGAAAGAATAAAAATACTATTAAAAGTTCCTTTGCATAATCATAATCTTTTATTCTATCTTTCCCTCTGAGTTATAGCCACTAACCCTATACTTCATCTTCATTGGGTCTTCCAATCTCTCCACCTCTTAGTTCTTTCTTAGCCCATCACCTTTGAACTGACTGCACTCTTCTCCATTCTCTATCTTAATCCTTTTTTAAATGAGTTTGACTCTACCTTTTTCTTTACTCTTGAGTTTCTTTTTCTCTTATCCTCTCACAAATTATGCTTTTACAAGCCCCAACCTTTGATTACTGCCAATATATGCAACTTTCACTCCTATTTCTGAGTTATCCTGATTGTGTTTCCACAATATTCAAATTGTTTCTTCCTGTCTGCTTGTAACATTCTCTCCTTGATCTGGGAATTTCAGAACCTCCATATAAAATTCCTAGGAGTTTTCTTTTTGGGATCTTTCTCAGGAGGTGATTGGTGGATTCTTTGAACTTCTATTTTGCCCTCTGGTTCTAAAACATCAGGGCAGTTTTCCTTGAGGAATTCTTGGAGGATGATTTCTAGGTTCTTTCTTTGATCATGACTTTCAGGTAGTCCAATAATTTTTAAATTATCTTTCCTGGATCTATTTTCCAGGTCAGTAGTTTTTCCCATGAGATATTTCACATTGCCTTCTATTCTTTCATTTGTTTGGATCTGTTTAACAGCATCTTGATTTCTCATCAAGTCATTAGCTTCCATTTGCTCCAATCTAATTCCGAAGGAATGATTTTCTTCAGTGAGCTTTTGAGATTATTTTTTCCATCTGGCAAATTTGACTTTTTAAGGCATTCTTCTCCTCATTGGCTTTTTAAGCCTCTTTTGCCATTTGAGTTAGTATCTTTTTTAAGGTGTTATTCTCCTCAGTCAGGCTGTTGACTATCATTTAGTAATTTTCTTGCATTATTCTCATTTCTCTTCCCAATTTTTCCTCCACTTCTCTTATCTGCTTCTTAAGGTCCTCTATGGCCTGTAACCAGCTCGTATTTTCCTTTGAAGCTTTTGGTGCAGGAGGTCTGACTTCACTGTCTTCCTCCTGTTCCATGCTTTGATCCTTTTTGTCCCCAAGATAGGAGTCTAATGTTGGATTCTTCTGTTTTCTTTGTTTCCTTTGCCTGGTCATGTTGCCACTCAATTACTTGACTTTTGTGCTTTTTTGCCACAGTAGGACTCTGCCACCAAACGGGGAAGCTTCGTTCCAAACAGTGGGTGTTTCTCAGCTGCTGAAGGTATTAATTGGGTTCCCTCTCTGAAGCCTCCACATGCTCTGGCAAGCTGGTCACACACCCCAGGACCTCCACCCTAGACCGCAATCCAGATCCAAGCAGGTTAAAGCAAGAGTGATTACCCCTCAGACTGGTTCCTTGATCCCACTACACTCTGCAGGCCAGGAGCTGAAGCTGCCATGGGGCAGCGGCTGCCCCACAACCCTCAGTGGCTTCTCATCCCAGGGGCAAAAGCCAACACACTCCCAACTACTGGGTCCCAAAATCCACACTGCACTGACCTTTCACTTTGTCCTTAGCATCTATGTGATGATAATTCTGGACTGCCACAGCTGTTGGTGATCTGGAGTCCCCCCCAGCCGGTGGTTGGTCAGTCCTGCCCTGGGGCTAAAACCTTGGTTTGGAGCTGGGCTCGGCTCCCAGAGCGCTGGGCTGGCAATTCCTGTCGGCCTGCCGGTCTGTCCTCAGTGGGAAGTTAGCTTCTCTGTGTCATTTTGTGGGTTCTGTAGCTCCAAAGTTTGTTCAGAGTCCCCTTTTACATGGATTGGAGGTGGTGAGAGCTGGAGCTGCACAGAGGTCCTGTTTCTACTCTGCCCTCTTGACTCTGCCCCCCTTACAGTATTTCCTTCACCTCCATCTCTCTATGTGACATTAAAAATCCTTCATAATCTGACCCATTCTTACCTTTCAACCCTCTTATCACTTTGCTCACTTCCATATACTCTACAATCTTGTAACATCAGCTTTCTTGCCTTTTTCTCATACACGATACTTCATCTCCACCTCCCTGCATTATCATTGGTTGTCCCTCATGCCTAAAATTCTTCTCCTCATCTTCACCTCCTGTCTTCCTTGGTTTCTTTCAACTCTCAGCTAAAATCTCACCTTCTACAGGAAGCCTTTCTCAAACACTTTTAATGTTAGTACTTCTCTACTGATTATTCTCAATGAAATCTCTATTTATCCTGTCTGTATATAGTTGTTTGAATGGTTGGCTCCCTCATTAGACTCTAAACCCCTTGAGAGCAGGCATAGTTCTTTTTGTTTTTTTTTTTAATCTCTATTGCTTAGCACAGTACCTGGCACATAGCAGATGCTTAATGAACGTTTGCTGACTTTACTTGACAACTTTCTTCTGCAAGAGATATTTCCCAGTCCCACCCACTGCTAATGACTTTCCTCTAAGACCATCTTCCATTCATACTGTGTGTACAATGCTTTATGTAAAGGTCATCTCCCTTATTAGGTCAGTTTGCTGAGGGCAAAGACTGTCTTTTTACCTTTCTTTTCATCCCCAGTACTCAGTACAGAGCCTGGAACACAGTAAGGTCTTAATAAATGCTTGTTGACTAAGTGATAGATCATTGGGCCATAGCATAGACACAGTCCAAATTTTATGCTAAAAATACTTGCAACCCTAATAAAATAACTTAAATGTGTTCTGTCAGAATTCCAAAAGCAGGCTTGTGGAACTCCTCACAGCCTTTTTATGAGAGACTGGGGGTTAGAGTGGACAGAGAAAGAAATGGTACCACAAATTATATTCCAAAGTAAAGAAAAAAATACAGATGACTTCAGTTTTTTCCCCATAACAACCTTTAAATTCATCTCATTAAAAAGTCAAAGGTCCTAATTTGAGAGCGAAAAAAAAACATTTTGGTTAGTGATCTATGACTTTTTTTTAATATAAATGATTCTTCAGTATCCAGTTTGCCAACCCATTTAACTAGTTGAACCATGACTGAAAATTTCATATATATCTATATCTCTATATACATATATATATATATATATATATATATATCTCCATAATGGAAGAGATTGTCTTATAAAAAGTCAAGAAAAAATAAAAAGGAAGTAGAGGAAAGGAAAGTTGGGAGGTAAAAATGCTGGTGAAATGCTACAGTTGCAAAGCACATTTCAGAGCAACTAAGAATTCTGATAAAGGCAGCATTCATTCATTCATCCATCCATCCATCCACTCTGTTGCCAGAGAATCTCTGCCAAGACAAATGGTCCAAGGGCCTTACATTGCAACCTCAGTTTCACCACCACCTTGTTCCATTCTTTCAGCCCACAAATGCAGTTCATCAAGTCTCCTTGGAAATTCACAGCTGCTCTGTGCCTCTGCAACTTTCGTCTTCCCTTGTATAAACCAGTTCTTTTAAAATTCAGAACACACACATCAAAGTCATCATCTCAAACCCTGAGAGAGGCTTTTTTGTTTGTCTGCTGCCGAGTCCTGGAAAATAATTATCTGTGTATGCATGTATTTGGGTGCATGCTTGAATATGTGGTATATAATTGATGCCTGCTTATTTTTTCCCAAAAAGCCTGAAAAGATTTTCCCATCTCTGTCTCAGCTGAAACAGATGAAAATCTAGGGACTCTCCAAGTATCTAAATTTATGGATTTTTGGACTGCTCCTCTCTCTCTCTCTCTCTCTCTCTCTCTCTCTCTCTCTCTCTCTCTCTCTCTCTCTCTCTCTCTCATCCTATCAAAACATTCTAGGGATTGCCATTTGTGCCAGCTTCTTTTTTCCCTGACATTATGGTTGAACAAAGCTGGGCAATTTACCAAATACAAATTAAAACCTCTCAGTTTTATACTTTGGCAACTCTCAGGAGCAGAGAGGAGCTTAAAAGAAATTGTCAAAGCACCCTGGAGCCTGTATCAGTCTTGAACATTAATGTTGCCTTTGGTGTCCCAGTAGAGTTATAAGATGACATGTCATGAATGGCCCTGGGTTCATGTTCTGAATCTCCACACAAGAATCCTGGATTCAGTTGCCCCTGTTCGAGTGAAAAGGTTGCCAGTATTTGAAACATAATAAATGACCTCTTCAGTGGTTTTTCTAGTCTTTGCCATCATTTTCATAGAACCTTCAGAGTTAGTCTCTAAAGAAAAGTTGCTCTAGCATGTAGTTTAAAATCATTACAGCAAAAGAAATCCCCAAACTTGAAGATTTCTCTGTCACTGTATAGTTTCTGAACATGTATGCCCTGCAGTCTTCACTGTAGCAGGAAAGGATTGCCCTCTGCATAGAACTCATTGCACCTGTATTCCAACTTACCCCTAGAAAAGTACTATGAGAGAGGAATCTGTGAGGTTTTATGGTCAAATTTTACTCTTAAATGTTCTAGGATAGTGTTCTTGTGTGATTATCCTTCTTAATATAGATTCTTTCTCTCCTGAACATGGCATAATGAATAGAGCACTGCATCAGTCATCAGAAAGAGTTAGGTCTTAATCCAGCTTTAGACATTTAATAGTTGTGTGACTCTGGGTAAATCACCTAATCTTTATAATCCTCAGTTTCCTAATCTGTATAGTTGGAGTAATTAGGTAATATTAGCACCTACCTCCCAGGGTTGCTGTGAAGATCAAATTAGACAATGGCTATAAAGTGCTTTGTAAACCTTGAAGCAGTACACAAACTGAGTTATTGGTATGTTTGCCCAATCCACCCATATGCTCTCCCCACCTGTGTCCTTTCTCTCACAATGAATATTCCCAATGTTTTCTTCAGTACCAACCAATCTAACACTATCAAAGAGGCAGCTGGTAGCACAGTGCATAGGCCCCTCAGCCTAGAGTCAAGAAGATATGAGTTCAAATGGAGCTTCAGATACTTACTAGTTGTGTGATGATGAGCAAATCACTTAACTTTTGCTTGCCTCAGCTTCCTCAACTGTAAAGTGGGACTAACAATAGCACCTACCTCATATGAGAGAATCAAATGAGGTAATAATTGCAAAATGTCCTTAGCCCCGGTGCTTGGCACATAATAGGTTCTATATATAAATGCTTATTCCCTTTCCTTTCATCTCCTCTCCATCACTCTGTTTCATTAAAAAAAAAACCTTAATTCTCTTCTCAACTTCAAATGCCACTGCTAATTTGGTCTAATATGTTGTTGTTGTTTGTCTTTTATGCTCAAAGAAGACCAAAATGACATCACTACGTCAAGGTCGATGTACAGTATATCTGGCTGTGGCTGATCATACCAATACCAGCTCAGAAGGCTCTACTACTGGTTTGGGTACAAAGTGTCTGTCTGACTATTTGGGAAGAAGATGTCTCTAAATTTGGTCATCTCATGATTCTTTTGCTCTACTGCAATTATGCTTTGTTTATAGAGTGCACAATCATCTACTAATAGAAAGTTTTGTACCAACCCTCCCTCTTTAGTCTTGGCTTGTAGCCTTTTCAAGCTAAATAATTTACTGTCAGTGCAGCAGTAAAATAATAAAATAGTAAAATAGTTGGATAATAAAATAAATAATAATTTGATCTAATATAGGAAATAGCTTTAGCATAATGGAGATGGCTAAGATCTTGTAAGCTTTCATACATCAGTAGAGTGAGTCATTAGAGACTATCTTGGGATGGCCTGGAGGTCGAAGATATGAAGCTGAGTCCCAGTTAACTTGCTGAGGTCAGTCTAGTAGAGATCTAGATTCTTCTATACAAGAACCATAACATATAATTGGTGGGGCAAAGATGATATAGAAACTGTGTTAAATTTTAGTCCATTCTCTCCAAAGACTAAAGTGGCATAGGGGGAAGTATTTCTCCCCCTGTCCTCAGATATTGGGAGGGAAATTTGTGCTTGTCTTCTGTGAAGTAAATTTTGTAGAAAAGGAATTGATGTTAATTGGTTAAGTGCAAATGGGGCATTAATTACTACTGGTGTGTGTGTGTGTGTATGTCTGTGCGTGTGCATGTAAACACACTAGAATGGGTGTTAACATTAGAAAAAGACTTCCTTAACCCCGTAGGAGTACTCCAGAACTCTGAGAGTTCCCTTTGTAGCCAATCTTGCTCAGAGACGATGAGTATAGATCCCAATTCCCAAGTCTCTCTCGAAGGTATTACCATGATCAGGAGGCATACTGGCCAGAGATAAGGTTGGGGGCAAATGAGACTACAATATAAGATCTTTCAGGTTGTTTCATTTTTGCCTAGCAATACCTAGCATAAAGTAGATAGCACTTAGTAAAAGTTTGTTGGCTGATTGACTTATTGACCATGAGCTAACCCAGAGTGGAAAATAGAGACACATTTAAATTATTCAAGGAAGCATTCTCACAACTACCTGAAGAGACTGATACTTTGTATAAAGGATGAAGCTGCTAGACCTCAGGTATAAAGCTCCAGAGGGTTTCAAAAAACCAAAGCTCAGTCAGACATCAAGAATTTGTTAAATGCTTACCATGTCCCTGGTACTATAAATGACTGAATTAATGAATATCTCTCATTACGTGCAAAGCACTCTGTCAAGAGTAGGGATACAAATAGAAAAGCAAGATAGTCCCAATCCCTACTCTCAAGGAGCTCACATCCTAATGGGAGAGACTTGTATGGCACATTTTAGCTGCAAGTCATATAGAAAAGTCCTATGGTCCTTAGGGTGCCAGGGTAAAGCAAGTGGTAATAGTTCTTATTTAACGCCATTTCCACAGATAAAATCATGTCAGTTTCTGACATTCTATCAAGTTGTACCACTTGATAGAGCTGAGAACATTGGTGACAAGGGATTTCTTTTGTGGGTCTTCAGAAGCTGCAGCTGTAGCCCCTGTAGGAGGTTACCAGGCTTCAGCTGCATCTCCACAGGGGTTACTGCCCAGGATGATTGCTGAGGGCATTGACCTGGAAGAGATGCTGCTTCTAAGGTCTGGGAGTTGAGTCCTGGGCTATTTGTGTGCCCATGTGACTGTTAGTGGCAGTTCGCTGGCATTTGTCACTGGTGATGATGAGGAACTTGGGTTTCATCTCCACAATTTCTTCTCCATGGGCTAGAAGCAGTTCTGGTGGGTTTTATTGGGGAGGGGAGTAAGACTTCTATTTCCAAGACTCTTGGATTCAGTGTCCTAGGGTGTCGCGTCAAGGTCTGAGGAGATACGATGATCATGGTGGTGGCAGTGGTGGTTTGACTTGCTTGGCACATGCTGCTACTTGTGTCTCCTTCCAAGGGCCCTGCTGCTTCAGCTAAACTGGCTTGCCTGTCCTGGGAGTGGCAATTAGTTGGAAGTTAGTGGAGATGACTGGCCCCTCTCCATAGGAGTTGCTTCCTGGGATGACGGTGGTGAGATTTGGACGTAAAGCTGAACTGTTAAAATAAAACTAGGGATGCAAAGTGTATAATGGAAGGGAAAGAGGCTCTGGAACCAGAGGACCTGGGTTCAGATCCTGCTTCTGATGACCTTTGGGTATCACATACTGTTAGACCTCGTGAAGGAATTGGAATACGTGGCCTCTCTGGTCTTTCCAGCTCTACAGCTAGGATCCTTGGGTCCTTAGCTGAGGAGTTATAGAAAGACACAGACCAGAACTGAACAGGATGAGAGGATGGTTTCCTCTAAGTCTTACTTCGCTTGCTTTAAGTCTCCTCTAAAATCCCATCTTTTACAGGAAGTCTTTCCCAACCCCTTTTAATTCTACTGCCTCCCCTCTGCTAATTATTTTCTATTTATCCCATATATAGCTTGCTTTACATATATTTGTTTGCATGTTGTATGCCCCATTAGATTGTAAGCTCCTTGAGGCTATGCTGTGACTGTTATTGCCAGTCATATTAATCTGGAACACTTTGTAATCAAAATCTAAGTACCTCTGTACCTTGTTCCTCTCCTCTCTCTTCAGAAATACCTCAATCCCCATCCTCACCATTTCAAATCTCTGATCTGGTCAGCAACTTTCCTTGTCCCCTCCTCTTCTCCCACCTCATGACCCCAACACAGTTTTTACTTCCTCTAAAGGAGATTAGAGGATCAATAAATTGTATTTCAGAAGGAGAAATGGAATTGGCTGACCTCATTTCGGAGTAAGTGACTAGAAAAGAAAATTTCATTTCCAAGCCTAAACTCCATTATGACTCGACGGCTCTCTCCCTGAAATATTGTGTTTTCTGTTCTAATTTGTCCAGTAATAATAACTTTTTAAATCCTCCAAAGGTTATTTATGTGTTTATTATAGTGTTGCTCTAGATTAACATGACTGGCAATAACAGTCATAGCACAGAGTCTTTCCTGAGGACTAATGACAAGACAGGAGAAATGGATGGCTTGAGACACAGCTTAGAGCAATTAATCTCTTCCAGTTAATAATTCCTAACACATGCCCTGTGTTGAGGCTGCCATTGTTTTATCAAGTGAACACTGCAGAAGGAAACATAGGTGTATAGATCTTTTCTCTTGCCTAAGGCAGTTTCATTTTTTTGTGTGTGTGCTATATTTTCCCCAGGCTCTTCTGGAGAATCACTGCTTCCTTCATTAGCCTTTCAAATTGCTTAATGTTTGCGGCAAACTGTACATTGTGATATATTGCCGTTACCTCAATATCCCATTTAACTCACTCTACCACCCCTACCACAGACACAAAATGAACTGTCAGGCCCAGGCTCATTATGTAAATACTCTCTAGTCAGGTACCATTATTCTGACTTCCATTAGCTCCACTCTACCATTATTTTGGCTTCCTGTGAGTCAGAAGTGGCAAATTGAACACATAGATTTGTGGGAGTTGTGTATGTCTGTGTGTGTGTGCGCGCACGTGTATGTGCATGGACAAGTGTATCTGTGATCTGGAATACTGTCCCTAAGACAGAACAGAAAATCAAATACATTCAGCCCTTTCAAAATCTGAAATTCCATTCTCCTTTCAACCAAAGTTATGTAATATGCATGCCTGGTAAAGACTGGTAAAAGACCAGGAAAATATATAGAGATAGAGATATAACTATATGTGCACATATATACATTTCTAAATATATGTGTATATATACATATATGTATATGTATGTGTGTAATGCACATCTTCATTACTTAAACAACTTAGCTACGAGATTATGAAAAAAGTCTTTATCCATTTCAAAGTGCTACTCCAATGAGAGCTATTATGCTTCTTCCTTTTTCTTTTAGTTCTCAGATATGTTTATTCTATAACTGTGGGACCCAGGAATACATAGGGAAAGAGGAGAATTAAGTAAATTCTATGTGCCAGGTACTGTGCTAAGTGCTTTGCAAATAGTATTTCATTTAGTCATTATAACTTGGACCCTTTATGCTGTTATTGTTTGGTAGAATTTCACTACAAGGCTCTTATTACAACAAAATGAAATGTTTGTTGAATTAGCATCCCATCTAACAACAATGCTGGTTAAAGTCTAAATTAGGGAGAAATAAATAGATAATTAATGAATTAGGTCCCTGATTTCTAATAATGTGGCTGATCTTTTGGCTGTAATGAGTAAGACATCCTTTTTACCCTGGTTAAAGCTAGTGGGATGCATGATTAAATTAAGATGTACTGGGATTTTGACAAATGTGTTTGACTCTCAGAGTTCATACTCATTTTGCAGCAAGGACTTCAGTTCATCCATCATATTCACATATTGTTGTTAACAGGAATAATAATAGAAATAACAATAGCTTCTATTTTGGTTATAAGGTATTTCATTATATAAGATTTCATTTGAACCTCAAAACATCCCAGTGAGATAAGTCCTAGAACTCATGTTATCTTCATTTTTACAGCAGAGAATTTGGAGGGTCAGAGAATTGAAGTTCTTTTCTGGTCACATAGTAAGTGGCTTAGCTGCTAAACAAATGCGTCTTTTTTATCCAAAGTTGGTGAATGGTGAGTGTTTTTTCCCCTGTCCTTTGCTACCTACCACCTTTAGGTTAAACAGGGCTAAGCTGAGGCCAGCTCCTACTGGCTAAAATCTAATGTTAAATTTTCAGTGAGAGCATTTACACCTCACAAATCAGTAAACACTACAAATTAGGGTTTGGTTTATTTTTTTTAATTCTCAACTTAAGAAAGTAATGGAGAAAATGTTAATTAAATTTAATAGTGTGTTGTGTAAGATCCACTCCTACCCCGCTCAGGACAGATTGTTAAACATTTACCAGCAGACCACTGAGGCTAACTAACTGTCTTTAAAGCAAAAAAAACTACTTTAAGGAATTTTTTATTATGGAATAGCAAATAGAACTCAGATTCATGGATTTGTCAATTGTTCTTTGCACATTAGTAATATTTGGTAATGTAAATAATACATAACTAAACATTCATGTCAGAAAAAAAATGATCATTTCAACATCTCAACTGTCTGACTTCCAACAAAAAGGGAGGGGTGGCTAGGTAGTGCACTGGCCCTGGAGTCAGGAGGACCTGAGTTCAAATCCAGTCTCAGACACTTAACACTTACTAGCCATGTGACCTTGGGCAAATCACTTAACCCAATTGCCCTCCAAAAAAAGCAAAAAAGCAAAAAAGGTAAAAGGTCACTCATTCCTTGTTTGTCCTTCATTCTCAAAGAGGATCATGACATCAAGAAGGTGATGTCATGATAAACAAGTGAATTGTATTTTAAGTGAGGGAGGGCTGTACAGAGTTACCAGCCTCACTCTCTCCTCCAGAGCAATCAGGGTTCAATGGTGAGATATGCCAGTAAATATAGATATGCAGTGGGAGACCTTGGCCTTTTTAGGCTAAGATCTTTCCCAGTCCTCAGTTTGACTAAGGCAATGCCCATTTGGTGATTAAGGCTAGGTAAGAAATGAGGCAAAGAATGGTCTCTTTTACTTAGTCAAAAATTAGAACAAAGCAAAATCAATCTGGGAGGGGAAGCCACTCAGGGTTTCTGGACAAAACAGAAACAATTACTATTTATACTAGCTCTGAGCCATCACAGCCTAAACAATGATCAAGTGAGGCTTGGACTGGAACTTATTGTTGGCCAATCAATGAGGACCGTGATTTGGGTTTAAGGCATGGTCCTTAAAAAATAAATCTAGCCATAAACCCCAAGGTTTCATCTGAGGTTTCAGGAATCAAAGATCAAAATTTATATTCCTTTGGGCAGAGCACCCACGGATAATAGTATGATTCCTTATGTAGACAGAGGGAGAGGAAGAAGGGAGGAAAGGAAAGAGGGAGGAAGGAAGGAGGGGAAGGAAGGGAAGGAAGGGAAGAGGGGATAGAGAAGGGAGGGAGGACTAGAAGAGGAAAAAATCAGCCTTTATTGTCCAAATGGCTCCAGTCTCTCTTTCCTTACCTAAGGCATGCCTTTCCCAACTGGGATTTTGGACTTGATGGAACCTGACTACTGCTAGGCTTTTCAAGGTGGAGAATGCATCATTTGACAGCTATCCCACCTGGACACTGTGGGAAGCTTCTCCTAGCCACTCAACACCATCCAGAATCCTCTTGATTCACTCTCACTATGCCCTAAATATCATTACAAAGTACTAAATGATTAACCAAATACTTCCTACCTGTAAACTCTGAGCCATAGTAAAAGGAAGTCAACTGTCTTGGAACATTAGGTTGAAAGATCTCATCAGAATCTGACCCCAGTTAATACTTAAACACATCTTGATCAAACGATTGGATCCTGGGTTTTCATTTTAATTGCCAGAGTCTCTACTTTCCCCGATGGTAGGACAATGAAAGAAAGTGAAGAGTAACTTGTGAAACAGAATTGTATTATCGATAATCAATATGTGAGCATTTTACAAGAAGTATACACATCAGTCATTTAGAAGATTTGTGGGGACTTATTACACATCTACCCTTAAGAAAGATAGTGGATGGGGATAGAAAGGTAGACTATAAACAGCCTCCAGCATGCTGCCCATTTAGTGCACTGTCACCCAACAACCTTTAAAGGACTTTGATTTGTGTGTACTTTTACCCGTTCAATAGCTTTCTCTAACATTTATTATATGCTGACATCCAGGGATATCGATCCGAATATATTTTATCACTAAAGGTGGGTGATGTATTTAAGCATCCAAAGATTTTGTTCTTAGCACATTTTTATCTATGAGGCATTTTCCCCAGGACCTGTGGTTCTGAGTGCTTTGTATGGCAGCAATACTTCAATGATCATTTTTAGCTTTAGGTTAGGAAAATTAAATCCTGATAGGCTGTCGTCAATTTTTTTTTCTTAATCATAAAGTAATATGGCCTCTGACTACAAATCTTGTGGGCAAGGACCCTGTCTCATTTATCTTTATATCTCCTCTAGAGACTACCCCAATGCACTACTCATAGTAAGTTGCTTAATGAATGTTTGTTGAATGAATGAATCAAGCTGGTGGTTTGGGCTACAAGGAGGGCATTGGGTTATTCTGATGTGCTGCACAATGGCATCCTTTGCCTGGCATTATCATCATCATCTCATAAACTTAACCTTATTTTAAAATGGGATGTGATATAGTGGTAATTAGGATGAAGAGAAGAGGAAAATTAGCTCCTACTGGGGTGTTTTGTGCACTCGTTAGACTGCATGTATGTGGATAAGCACATTTAACGCTCTTCTGAGATATGAAATTGAAACACAGAAAATTTGTTTAAAAAAATTAATAAAATACAAATTCTTTAAATAGGCATTCCAGGCCCTCCACAATATCACTCCAAGCTAAGTTCCCAGACTTATTAAACTGGTTTGTGTTTCAGCTATGTTGGATCAATAGCTGCATGCTGCCTCTATGCTTTTGGGGCTACGATCCTTTATGTCTGAAATGGACCTACCTCTCCTCATTTCCATTTGTTGACCTTATTCCCTTGCTCAAGGGGTTGGCTTAGAAGCTCTCCCTTCCATGGTGTCTTCTGTGACCCTCTCTTCCTGAATTCTTCATGCCACTCTAGTTTTTCCTATTTGTTGTTGTTGTTCAATCGTGTCTGACAATTCATGACCCCATTTGGGGTTTTCTTGACAAAGATACCAGAGTGGTTTGCCATTTCCTTCTCTAGCTCACTTTACAGATTGAGAAATTGAGGCAAAAAGGATTAAGTGACTTGCCCAGGGTCACATAGCTAATGAGCAAGTGTCTGAGGCTGAATTTGAACTCATGAAGATGAGTCTTCCTGATTCCAAGTCCTATCCATTGTGCCACCTAGCTGCCCCAATCTTTCCTATACACTTAGGCATATTCTGAATTGCATTATAGTTTATTATATTCCATATCTCACACCAGTATTAGGGATGAGAGCAAGAATTTATTAAGCATCTGCTATGTACAAGTCACTGTGCTAAGCACTTTACAAATATTATCTCATAGAACAACCCTGTGAGGTAGTGTTATTATTATTCTCACTTTACAACTGAGAAAACAGACAGACAGAGATCACTTGCCAAGGGTCACATAGCTAGTAAGTATCTGAGCCTGGCTTTAAACTCAGGTCCAGTGCTCTGTCCACTGAGCCACCAACTATCCCTTGGTTTTGGAGCTCCTTCAGGACAAGGATTCTGGTGCTTATATATCTTTATATCTCCAGCACTTATTAACACAGTGACCCTAAGCACTTAATAGGATATTTGAATTGAATTGATGTTCTTGAGATCTCATAGATCCAATGTGGAAAACAGAATTAGAATTAGGTTTCTTAGCTTTTCTATTCATAGGATCGAGACTGAGAGCTGGAAGGGAAGGTCATTAAGTCCAACCCCTTCAAAGAAAACTGGGACTTAAGTGATTTGTCCAGAGTCACACAGTCAGTCATTATCTGAAGAAAAATTCAAACCTTGGTATTCATGTCTTCAAGTCCAGGACTCTACTATGCCATGACTGGTAGCCATTTTAGCCTGTATGCCTAGATTAGATGTGCCTCAACTGGTGAAATAATAGTTGATACTTATACAGAACTTTACAAAACAGTTCCTCACAAAAACTCTACAAGGCGGGTCATGGAAGTGCCCCCATTTTACAGATGGGGAAAGTGGAGTTCAGATTTAAGTTCAACCCATGGTCATAGAACTAGTTAGTATCAGAACATGGAATCCAAGGCTTCCAACAGTAAATGTCATGCTCATTTTACCTTCACTATAAATAGTAACCAGATAGGTGATAGAAGAAACTTGTTACTGACCCACTTGCAACTTTAATAAAGTAGCATGGGGAGAGTGGTTGAGGGCAAAGGAAAATCATGTTATGAATAAAATAATTTGATTGGAATGTTTACTTTTCAACTTCTTAAAAACATTGAATCAAAACAACCTCTGTCATTTGTTATCCATTTCCAAAAATTCTCCTCAAGTGACAAAGACCTTTTTATCATAATAAAAGAGGAAAGAAAAAAACAACTCTAAAATGGGTTTTTGTGGTGCCTGAGTTATCCTGTCTGGTTACACTGAACCCATTACACTGAGAGTTGCTCTAATTTCACTTCATGTTGAGGACACCAACAGAGCCAAAGGATGGAGACTTAGGTTGCTGAATAACCACTTGTTTTCTGGTTTTGATGCCCATCACTTGGGATGAATAACACACTAATAAGTCCCCAATCTAGTTCTGTCACCATAATGTAAATCTTTAGACACAAATTTATAGTATGCTCTTCAATAGCCCTGGTCACATTCTAAAAAGTGGTATATACATGATAGTCTGGGGTCTTTTGCTAAACTATCTCCAGAGGCTAGCATAGTGCTAGGTATATGAGATGCTTAATAAATGTTCATTGGTTGGTTGACTGATCTTTTCTTTCTCAATGCTATCAATACCAAGTTTTCTCAATTCATACTTCATATACTTCAATGATATTTAATTGGGATGGGAATTAGCCTTCAGTGATAGAAAGATTGAAATCTTTCTTTGTCCTACTAATAGGACATGTCTTTATAAGATGTTATGACTGGAAAAGTTCATCATGTTATGGCTACACCTTTTCCAAACTTAACAAAGTTGGTTCTTCATGACAACAACATGTGGTTTATTGCCAGGTCCACACATGGCCCATTTCCAGCCTGCCAGGAATAGTCTTTGTAAAGAAATATGTGGGCTCTTCTTTGCAGTAGGATGAGACATTAGAATAGGAATAGTAGTGATTCCCATTTTATAAAAATTTTGTTTTCTCATTCAAATTTAGCACAGTAAGGAAAGTATTACTGATGAGTTTAGGGAATGGGAAGATAGCAGCTGAGGTCAATAGCTCTAACATCTAGCATTCCCATTAAAATTACAACTTTGATGGTCATCTCCTTGGTGAACTGCGAACAAATACCGATTTGGGATATTGGTCTATTGACACCAATTGGAACTGCCCAGTTGGGCAGCACAATCTCCTTTCTTTCTTTTTCTTTCTTTCTTTCCTTCCTTCCTTCTTTCTTTCATTTATCTTTTTAAAATTTATTTCTTTTTCTTTTTCACCATTCACTTCCATAAGATTTTGAGTTCCAAATTTTCTCCCCAACCCTCCCCTCCCCTACTCCAAGATAACTTGCAATCTGATATAGGCTCTACATATACATTCATATTAAACATATTTTCACACTAGTCATGTTGTAAAGAAGAAATAGAACCAATGGGAGAAACCACAAGAAAGAAGAAACAAAACAAAGAGAGAGAGCAAATAGTATGCTTCAATCTGCATTTAGACTCCATAGTTCTTTTTCTGGATGTGGATAGCATTTTCCATCATGTTTTCATTTGGAATTGTCTTAGATCCTTGCATTGCTAAGTAGAGAACAATCCATCAAAGTTAGTCATAGCACAATGCTGCCATTACTGTGTAAAATGTTTCTTTCTTTCTTTCTTTTTCTTTCTTTCTTTCTTTCTTTATTTCTTTCTTTCTTTCTTTCTTTCTTTCTTTCTTTCTTCCTTCCTTCCTTCTGTCTTTCTTTCTTTTCTTCCTTTTCTTTCTCTTTCCTCTGTCCACATAACATATTATAACTTTACATGTGGATGTTCTGCCCAAAAGGAATGTAGATTTTGATCCCTGAAACCTTTTTTTCTTAAGGACCAAGATTTAAATCCAATTTACTCTGGCTGTCAGTGATTGGTCAACAGTAGGTCACAGGTCACAGGCCAAGCCCCACTTAGTGGTCATCATTTGGGTCCCAATTGACTCAGAGTGAATGTAAATGTAAATTTTTTTGTTTTGGCAGGAAAATCTAGAGAGTCATCCCCTCCCAGACAGATTTTTCTTTAACTAGGGAAGAAGGCCATTCCATCATTTCTTACCTAGCCTTAATTACTGAATGGGTATTGCCTCAGTCAAAATGAGACCTGTTTAAGAACTTAGTTTAAGAAGGTCAAAATCTCCCACTGCATCCAGGACCATCTCCAGTTATTCTGAGCTCTATCTTGCCAATGGACCCAGGTAGTTCCAGAGGAAAAAGTGAGTCTGGTGACTTTGCACAGCCCTCCTTCACTTCAATCCAATTCACTTGCTTGTCATGGCATCATTTCCCTGATTTCATAGCCCTCTTCATTGAGGAAGGACCAAAACAACAAGGACAAACAACAACTACAAGAAAACCATATTAAGAAGGCTTGATTTTGGGGCGGCCAGGTGGCTCAGTGACTAAGAGCACCGGCTCCAGTGTTGGGATGACCTGGGGATCAAATCCGCGCTCAGACACTCAGCACCACACCCAGAAATAAGTGGCCATGTAACCTTGAGCAAGTTACTTAACCCTAATTGCTTTTAAAAAAATGCTTGATTTTTTACTTTGGGGGAAAGACTATAGCATGACTTGTATCAATCTGAGTCGTTCTCTTAGTTTTAACCTTTCCAAAAGGAGCAGACACAGATCCTAAGAGACTAACAACATAATAATAGGTAGCATTTATGTAGCACTTTTAAGGCATGCAAAATGTTTTACATACATTATGTCATTTGATTTTCACAACAATTCTATGAAATAGCTACCATTATTATACTAATTTAAAGATGAGAAAACTGAAGTACAGAAAGTTAAAAGACTCGCCTGGGGTCACACAGTTAAAAAGTCTATGAGACAAGATTCTAACTGAGATCTTCCTGATTCCAAATCCAATACTCTACCCACTGCACCACTTAGCTACCTATATGTGGATATAAACTAGGAATGAGAGATATAACTAGAAGAGATACTGGGCAGATGGTATGGACTGGGGTCCTTGGAAGTGAGAAGCAAGGCTACTTCTCCTATCAACCTATTTCCTTCCCCTGCTTCCTAACCCCCAATTCAGAAACCTCAGAGTCCCAGCAATGGGAGCTGTGAAAAGGCAGTGAACGACCAGGATTAGAGGGCCTGGAAAAAAAAGGCATTTATTAAACACCTATTTTGTGCCAGACACTGGTCTAAGCACTTTACAAATATTATCTAATTTGACTTCATTTAAGGAAGAGTTCCAGGAATAATTAGGAGGTGGAGTTGAGGAATAATAATGAGCTATGTTTTACAGGCAGAACCCTGGATCTTGCCTGCCATGAACACCATGAAATCACCACAGCTGTGATTTCTTAGAGTTGCCTCGGGCACAAAGAAATTCTACTACTGGGTTTCATAAGGAAGACTTGGAGAAGATAGATAACTTAAATGGGCTCATGATGAAAAATGTTATCCACCTCTAGAAAAAGAACTGATGAACTCTAAGTGCATAGTGAAACAAAAATTTTTTTTACTCCATTTTGCTTATTGATATTTATTTATTTTTTTTTCAATATGGCTAATATAAAAATATGTTTTGAGTGATTTCTTGTGTATAATGGGCATCATATTGTTTGCCTTCTCAGTGGGTGGGGGAGAGATTGGAGAGATGAGAGAGAATTGGGAGTTCATGTTAAAAAAATAAATAAATAAATGTTAAAAATAAATAATGCATGGCTAGGTGGTTTAATAGACAGAGTGCCAGGCCTAGAGTCAGGAAGATTCATCTCCCTAAATTCAAATCTGTCCTCAGACACTTATTAGTTGTGTGACCCTGGGCAAGTCACTTGAATCTCTTTTCCTGTTTCCTTATCTATAAAGTGAGCTCGAGAAGGAAATTGCAAACCACTCCAATATATTTGCCAAGAAAGTCCCAAATGGGGTCATGAAGAGTTGGACATGACTGAAAATGACTGAATAACAACAAAAAATAAATTTTATGTGTGACACCCACAATTATATATAATAGAAAACATATAAATGTGTGTATATATACATATACACATGTATGTAACTTGGAGAAAAAGCAAAATTTCTTGGATAGAGAATTCCAGCCTAGGAATCTGGAAGACCTGGTCCAAATTGTGTCCTGATACATATTGAATGTGTGAGCTCGGGCAAGTCACTTAACTTCTCTGTGGCCCAGACAACCCTCTGACTGTAAGTTGCAGAGAAAGTGCTGACTTGCTTTGGTAAGGAAGTGACCTCACAGGGAGCTGGTTCCTATAGCAATGAAAATGCCAGTCTTATCCAAAAAGAGAAAGAAGGGAACTTCTTTCTGCAAGAAGGGAATAGGTGGGGGGAAATAAAACCAACGAATTTTCCTCCCCTCCCCATAGGGCTGTGCTGACTAAGGTACTTTATACCTCAACTCTAGAATTCTAGAAGAAAAAGACAAAGGAGTCTTAAAAGAGAGGAGTGGTACAGAAAGACCTTTCTACATTCCCACCAACCCAGCTTATCTATTTGGCTCTCTGGTCATACTATTTTTGAAGGAAGAACTTTTAGCAAGTAACCAGCATTTACTATTCCAAAGTTTCTGAGTCATTATAGAAATGTTAGAAATAATTCCCTCAAAAGCCTGGCCCTTCATTTGGAATAAGCAGATCAATAAAATATTTATGCTGATAAAGATACCTGAAGATACTGAAACATAGAGCTCAGAGAATTTCAATTACTCTGACCCAACTGGGGCTACCACCAGCTGAATCATTAGGAAAGGGTTTATGTACCTTCGAGCAATAAAATAGTTTTCTTTCAGAGACCGAGGTCTCAAAGGCAAATTCCAACTTAGTCACACAAAATAAATGAGGTAAATAAGACAGGAGTTAGAAAATGTACAGTCTGTGGCTACAAATACTTGAGAACTTTAAAATATTACAGAAGGCACATTTGGAATTAATAGTGCACAAGGTTTGAACTTTAAAATGCCAGTCTTGCAAGGAACATGGGGGAGATAAGATTAAAAAGGATTATGAGGCTGCAGGATGCATCAGCCGAAAGTAGCTCCACTTCTTCCAATGAATGTTTGCTTTCATAAATGAGGATAAAACTAATTTTGACCCCCTCCCTACAGGACTGTGTTGAATAAGACACTTCATACCTCTTAAACCACTATAAGAATGTAAACAACAGAAAATATTTTGAGTCAGGAGTCTGCTTAAAGAAAATTTTCTTTTGTCAATAAGAAAAGGGGAAATGGAGTTGAACTTATTACATCTTCATTATCCTGTACCCAGCAGTATGAAGGTAAATGTTCAACAACCAGCTCAAAAAAAAAAAGAGGATATATGCATGGAACATTTTTTTAGTTTAATCTGCATTATTAACATTTTATCCATCACTTGCTTCAGTTTCAACAATCAACAAAACAATAAATTTAACCCTAATTTGTAGCATTTACTGATTTCTGATGTAGAAATGCTGACACTTAAAATGTAATACTCACATCTCCTGAGTCAATTTAAGTAGTAGCAGAGTTACTAGATGCTGTACACCTCTGCCTGTACCCCCTGCAGAGTTAATATTGCTTAAAGAGCATATTCAAAATTATGATTCCTTAAAGAGGATAAGAGAAGTGTGCAGTTCAATGAATAAGAAACTGGTCTTTTAATCAAGAGGACCTGGGTTCAAGTTCTGCCTGTGACACATACTGACTTCTTAACACAGGACAAGTCACTTGATCTCTCTCTGTTTCCAATCAACTCTCTTATATAAAGGTTTTTAACCTTTGTGAATCATGGACCCCTTTGACAGAATGGAGAAGCCTATGGGACCCTTTCTCTGAATATTTTTTTTTAATGCATAATTGAAGGAAATGCTGAATTTTACTTAGAGATTAGAGACAATAAAGATGTCATTTTTTTTACCATCCAAGTTCACAGACCCTTTGAGATCTATTCATAGACCCCTAAGGACTCCCCAAGTTAAGAACCTCTTCTCTAAGACTAAATGTTGTATATCTGTATTGGTTGAGAGCATTTAAGTACTGAGTTCACTATGCCAATAAAATCACAGGTCTGTGTAAAAACAAAAACAAAAGAAGATTAAGTTTCAGTGGGTTTTGATTGTGTATTTTCTTTATGCTTTCTCTGCTTCTTTTCCCCTGACCCCTCTCCCCCGAAATTCCTAGGTTTACACCAAAAGAAAAAAGAAAGAAAGATTGATTCCAGTTTAATAAAAAAAAAGAGTCTGCACTAAATTCATTCAGGACATAGAGTCTCAAGAGTCATCTCAGACTGACTCCCTGCAGGAATAATCTTGAAGTCCCACATAGGGACATTAGGTTTCTTCCCATGAAAGCACTAACAGCATGGATTAATTTTTCAGTAACAGCAAGCTGGTCCTCAGCTCCCATCTCTCACCCACAAAGGAGCTGCCATCTGTTTTCTGAGCCAAGGTTTCCAAAGACCTGTGGAATTCCTCCAAAGGTCTTGAACAGAATGATCCTTAAACATATTTTCCCTTCAGGACTGACCCACACTGTTAGTTAATATGTCAGTGAAATATAATGAATAACACTAGTTTCATCTCATCTAGTTGGAGATAAAATTGCTGCTGTGTAGGTGGGTCACAGAATGTTCTGAATCTTTCATCTTTCTGTCATTTTTGTATTCACATTAACATTTGGGAGTTTTGAGGATATTCTGGGAATGTAGACTTTAATATAGTGTACTTTTTTGGATGGGAAACTGAACACAGAGGTCTATTTCTCATTTTAATTCCATCTAGTAAATTGTTGGAGTGTGTAAGTATGTGTGTGCATATATACACACATGATAGTCATACTATTGTTTCCAGGGTTGGTGTTTAGCTGAATGACGCTTATTTGTCTTCAATCCCTTTCTACCTCTCCTTTTATACTCTTACCTCACCTTTCCTATCTTCTTCCTTTACAAGCTGATGAGTTGTTGTCCTTTGTGATCCAAAAGAATCAAAATGACATCACTATGTGAGGGTCAAGGTACAGTGTATCCAGCTGTAGCTGGTCAAACCAATAGGAACTCAAAAAGTCCTACCACAGGTTGGGCATGAATAAAAATGTTATGGGTGGTGGTGTCTTTTGACTTGCATATAAATTGGATTTAAGTGAAGCAAAAGTGTATGGAGTCATTGACCTCACTCTCTCTTCCAGAGTCTTAGGAGTCCAGTGGCATAACAAAAGTCAGGATGACTGGTGATGGTTCAGGATGCAGGGGATGACCTTGGTGTCTTCCTTATCTAACGATGCTCTGAGCTCTCCATAGTTTCTGCTTCCTCCATCTTCATTACACACTAGAATAAAGTGTTCACATCTGATTATTCTGGTGGGGATATCTTCACATGCTTGGGGTAGACATCCCCCTAACTCACCAACATGTTTCAAGCCCCTTGGTTAACCTTAACCTGGTTTAGAACATCTGCAAAATGGTTTACCAGGCTGTGGTCTCTGTGCATGTTACAGCTTCTTGGATCCACAGACAAGAGTTGGGTGGCAGGTGGACACCAAATGTGGAAAGCAGCTTTGAAAAAGGGCTCAGCAGCCCTCATACCAGAGGTACTAGCCTTCCCTGAATAACCATATACCCCCTCTACAAGCTAGCATTCTCATATTGCCTCTAGTTAGCCAGTACCCCCTCTGCAGTATCTCGCTGCTCATCAAAGTTTCCATTGCTTATCCCTCTGACAGAAAAATGTGTATGTGTCTGTATGTGTGTGTATAGGATAAATTAATTCACATCAAAACCTTTAAAATATTTGCATCATAAAAAAGAGTGACAGATGTCGGTGGTTAAAACCAAAGGAATGAAGGATAGAATTGTAGGCAATATTAGAGGGCAGGATGTATGCTGGTAGCACAGGACTCTGCAGGAATGCAGACAGTGAGCTTTATTTAAGTGCTTTCTGTGTGTAATTCATTGTGCTAAGTGCTGGAGATACAGAGAAAAACAGTCCTTGCTCTCAAGAAATTTACATTCCAGAGGGGGAAGGCCACACCTCGAAGAGAGTTCATAAAGGTTGGTAAGGGGAAGGTATCCTTGCGAGGGAATAGTGATGAAGTGAGAAACACTTCAGCAGATAGATGAAGCAGGGCTTTTCTCAGTCTGTCCCCAAAATAGAGATTCCAAAGTATTTAAAGTGAGAGTTGGGCAATGCGGAGAGGTAGGCCTAATCAGACTGCAATATATTATATAAAAATGAAATATGAAGTATGTTGTGAAGGATGTCGTAAAAAATACGTATGAGCTAAAAATTGGCAATTGGGAAAGAAGGGGCTAACCTATGGAAAACCTGTGTTTTCTACTGGTATACTCTAAATGATAAGAGAAATTTAGAAAATCCCCTAAACCTTTCATCCCTTGTGATACAAGTGTATAGGACTATGTGGACAAGAATCCTACAGGATGGTCAAGATTGGATAGGTTAAAATCTGTATCATTGTCAGGAGAAAGCAACTGAGGAGGTCGTGGTTGCTGTCTTCCAGACTTTAAAGCCTTGTCATGTAGAAGAGGCATTAAACGGGTTTTGCTTGGTCCTAGATATCAGAACTAGAAGCTATAGACAGAAGTTATAATGCAGCTGATTTTGAGTCAATTAAAAGGGAAAAAATGTCCTAAGGATTCGTTTTCTAAAGAACAGCCTGACTCATGAGGTAATGAATTGTCCATTGCAGGCAAGAGGCAAGTTCCCCAACATTGTAAGCAGAGGCCTACAGTGTGTGAATACCAATATCAAAGCAATCATAGATGTTTGTGAGGGATTTCTTTTGGGATACGTGTGTGTATATGTGTGTGTGTGAGAGAGAGAGAGAGAGTGAACTTCCCATAATATCTATATGGAAGGCCGGCCATGATTGTTTTCTTTAAAAGGAAATTCATTAAAATTGCACAAGGGTCTAACAATATCTTGTTTTTGAGTGATGTAGGGAAAATAGCAAAACAGGAAAGACCATTAAGCTGGCTGTCAGTAACACTTGACTCTAGTCTCATTGTGTGACTTCCCTTAGTTTATTCCTTCACCTGTACAAGGAAGAAGATAGATTTGGCCATTATTAGAATGTAAATTACTCTCAAGGAAGAATTATTTCATTCTTTGTTCTTGTGTTTTCAGCTTCTAATACAATGTCTGGCACATAGTAAACATTTAATCAATCCTTGTTGGTTGGTTGATTGATTAATTAGTCATAGGATCATAGATTTACAGATATAAGGGGCCTCAAAGACCAGCTAGTCCAAACTCCTTATTTTATAGATGTGAAAGTGTTTTATTAAGGGTTCTCTCAGCTACAGGCTCTGTGATTCAGCTTTTCTATATTCTCCAAAATGGGTTTTCCTGTTAAATTAGCAAAGCAGGAAATAAATGTTGACATGATACATATTGGAAAGGGAGCGATTATTAAAAGGGAACTGAGAGAATTAAGCTACTTTCTACAAATGGAAGACAAATTGGAATAGATGTGTCCATGAATTTCAAATGTAGGGGTTGTAATTTGTCAATTGAGTACTAAAGAAGATAAGCTAGAGGGAGGTCATTAATATATTAAAAGGAATTTCAACAGTGATACCTGATTGTAATCCAATCTTTATTGTTTCTAAATCTAATTTGATGTCGCCCAAAAGTAAAATCCATTTCCTAAACAGATGGGTCTTACAGGAACCTGCCAATTAATCTTGAAGGGCAAAGAGTTCTGCAGCTCCCTCTGCAAAACATCTTATTTAAAATGAGATTTTGTTGTGATTATATTCAGAATAATAGGGTAATGTCAGTGTTTACATTCTGTGTTACCTTTCAGAATACTGAAATATTAAGAGAAACCAGATCAAATTAACAAAGTGGCCGTAAGAAGTGACACTTTGTCCCCTCATGCGCAGCCAGGACCAAAACCCCCAGCACAAGTTTTAAAAGAAGTGGAGGGAGAGCGTCCGGGCGTGCCATGCCCAGCATGGTCTGCTACTAGGAGGTGCTTGTGTCGGGCTTCGGGGACTTCTTCGGAGCGGTGGAACAGCACAGGGACAAACCATCTTCGTCTACTTCCCGGGCGACAAGGACACCGAGGGCCGCAGCTGATGTCCGGACCGCGTGCAGGCCGAGCCTGCGGTCCTGGAGGTCCTCAAGCACATCCCTGAGAAGGCCGTGTTCGTCTACTGGCAGGTCGGGGACCCGCCCTACGGAAAGATCCCAAGAATGAGTTCAAGAAGAATCTGAAGTTGACCTCGGTGCCGACCCTGCTCAGAGTGGCCCCAGAAGCTGGTGGAGTCAGAGCATCTGAAAGCCAATCTGGTGGAAATGCTGTCTTCAGAGGAAGCAAGTTGAGCCGGCAGCTCTGATGTCGTGATTATAAAGGAACCTCGTGATAAAATTGTGTGATTGTACCAGTAGTCAATGTAATGTTTAGAAATCCTGTAATGAATGTTCTGCAAATACAGCGCCCTTTGTAAATGGTGAAAAAAGAAGTGGAGGGGGAAGGGGTGAAGAATCAAGAATGCTTTACACTCTGGCCTCTTTCTGAAGACGGAAATTTTTGAAGGGACTTCCAAATGCTTTCTTCCTTTGAATCCAAAGTACACCATTTAAGAATATTGGGTTTATTTATTTGCCTTTTGGAGGGCAATTGGGGTTAAGTAATTTGCCCAACGTTACACGGCTAGTTTGTGTGTGTGTGTGTGTGTGTGTGTGTGTGTGTGTTAAGTGGCTTTAGTTTATTTCTGAAGAGGGGTAAGGGACTTAGGCAAGAGGTAGATAAAGAAAGACCTGAAATGACATCCTTCTCTTCATCCCTGAGTTTCTGAGGCAAAATTAAGAAACAGGCAAATTTATTTTTGGTTCCTCCTACCATTCTTCAGTGTCCCTTTACCCACTCTTGGCACAGCCTGTGGCCAGCTGTGTATCCTTTAAGGATTTGCTCATAAGTGCTTTGCTACACAAATCTCTACTATGCATTTCCCCACCCAGAGTTATTGATATTTTAATAGGAAATTACTTAATGACAGCTCTTCAATTAATATGACAGTAGGGGAGAATATATTTTTGGCCAAAGAATTGAGGAAGGAAAAGCAATGGATTTGGAACTCAAAGACTGTTACGACCCTCACGGTCAGGGGCGGCCGGGCCTTACCCTCTCTGGTACTTCCTCAACGCAGTCGGGACGTGGGGCAGCTGAGTTCTCCAAGAACGGAGTCACAAGCCAGGAGATTCAAAGAGTAGCAAGACTTTATTAGGCGGCTTCTTTAAGCAATCACATCCTAACTCCTAACTCCTCTTTGAGCTTCCCCACGTTTATCCCCCTTTTGCCCCCCTCCTTGTCCTGTGGCAGAAGTTCCCATGGTGCCGAGTCTGAGCTAAGCCCAAGGACACAAGTAGGGAGGTAACGGAGCTCCCCTCCTGGAACAGAGCGTTTCCCACAGAATATCTGTGTCTCCTCCACAGTATTTGTACAGCAAGGTCAGCATGCACTTATCACTGCAGTCAGCATATTCCGGGTCTCATGCCTCCCGGCGAACTGCATGTACACCCCCTAACAAAAGACCTGGGCTCAAATTCTATTACTTCCCTAGTTCTTGCTTCCTATGTAACCTAGGTCAAATCACTAAGCCATTCTGAGGCTCAGTTTCCTTATCTGTAAGGAGGTAGACCAGATCTCTTCCTAATTCCCTTTCACCTCTAAATCATAGAATCATAACATCATAGATTTAGACCTGAAAGAAGCTTTAGAAGCCATTGAATCCAATTCCCTCATTTTACAGATGAGAAAACTGAACTGCAGAGAAGCTAAGTGACTTGTCCAGAGATTTCAACTGTCCTTGCTGCTTTTATAAGAGAACAGCCAACCCTGTTGATGATGATGATGAAGTCATCCCAAATGAAGTAACCAGAAAACAATATATTCAATGACTGCAACGATGTAAATGAAAACAGCAACAATGAAAACAATTGAAATTGAAACTGAACATTAAAAAATTATAATGACCATATTTTGTAGTTATATGACACGAACAAGAAATGAGAAAACAAACCTGTTTCCTTTTTTGCAGAGATGGGGGACTATGAGTGTGGAATATTGCGTGTGGTATCAGACTTATTTGATGTGCTGCTTAGTCATGATGAAAAACCTTTTCCTCACATATGTACACACATATACATATACATACATATAGACATCTGTGTGTATATGGGTATAAATATGTGTGTGCATATATACATACCTATATACATATATGCGTGTGTGTGTATACACCTACACATATATACAGAGAGAGAATTATAAGAGATGGCTCTCTGGAAACAGGAAGGCAGGAAGTGAGGGACTTTTATTTGGAAATGAAGGTGATATAAGAACAAAAGATATCATTAAAAGTTAAACAAATGAAATGGGAAGAAAATTCCAAAGTGGTCCCAGTTCCTGTGCTGCCTCAAAGGGAATGTAGCCTATTTGGCAGTTTGTGAACAGCAAGCCCTGAGTGAAAACTTCACCTGCTCCCAGTTGGCAGTGACAGAGACCTGAACTTCTAGATCTTTGTCCTGTTTAGCACTTTGGGGCCTGATGCCTGTAACAGCAAGGGTAACAGGCCAAGACATAACCTTTCCGATATCACTACACTTTGTTTTATTTCCATCATTCTGATAAAAGCCTTTATACAATACATCCTGGTAAGTAGCCTTCAGTGAAATGCTGCAGGTAAGGGGTTAACAGGGACCTGCCAATAGGGACAATGAGTGATGTCACTAGTCAACCACAAATTCACACTGCCAAGACTAAAGCCCAGTGTTTGAGAGCTGAGAAAGGCTGGTGTGTCAAGATATTTGACACCTATTATACTGAGAAATTAATGGGAATAAGTAGTTTGTTTAATATCCACATTAATCTTTGGTATTGGGTGGGGCATATTTTGTAAGCTTAGGAAAAGGAAAATTAAGGTTAGAGAAAATACTAACAACTTAGCAGATCAGGGAAGGCAATTAGGAGGTGAGAACTATGACAAGATATGAAGGAAGATAAGATTTTTGATAAGCAAATTGAAGCATAAAATACAGGAAACATTTAGTAATGCAGTTTAACTAAAATATAAAGTTTGCAAAGTAATATGTTATTACCAGGCTAGAAAGATAGATTAGAACCAAATTGTAGATAGCCTTAAATTTTAGACTATGGAGTTTCTATTTATCCTATAGGCACTAGAAAGGCACTGAAGATTTAGCTCTGTGATTAACTCACAACTGTTGGGTGGAGAATGACCAGAAGAGTAGAGAGACACTGGGATCAGGGAGAACAATTAGGAGCCTATTTGAAGTCAAGGACAAAATAATAAGTGCTCGAATAAGTGATGGTTATTGTGCAGGAAGAGAGGAGATGGACTATAGAGATGTAGACATAGAAGCAAGAGGACTTGGTAACTTGCTGGGGAGGCTAAAGTTCTGAAGATGGGCTCCAGGCCACCGCCAGGATGACCCACAAACCCTTCCATTTAGTCTTTATAGTCTTAAATAACCTCACTCTACTTTAATGGCTGTATTTAATATTACTTAGCACATTAGAAGAGAGAAAGCAAAAGACGAAAGGGACTGGTGGGGGTGGTGTGTGTATATGTGTGTGCATGCATGTGTGTGTGTGTGAGTGTGAGTGTAGAAATGAGCCAGATGGTAGCTGGAAGATTGAGGCAGCAGGGCAAGGTGAATTTTGTCAGAAGAAATGCCAGCAAGGTGTTACTGGTATCAGGGGAACAGGAGCTCAGTTTCCTTTTCTGTAAAATGGGGATAACAATTGCACATCTTACCAGGGTTACTTTGAGGATAAAATGACATAATATTAACAAAGTGTTTTGCACTTTTCTATATAAATTCAAGCAGTTCTTTTTATTAACATGAGGTAAGACTAGTAAGAATTGTTTGGTCCAGAAGGTAAGAAGCCAGTGGATTTCCAGGTTGTTTTTGAGAATAAGCATTTCCTGAATTTTCATTATGCTATGTATAGATATCTCCAGAAATTTCTGTAATTTCCCTGATGATCAGCTCTAGAGTTACATGGTTTTTGTGGTTTAGAAATCCCATAAAATGATAGAAGCCAGAAGAAGCTACTTACTATTTTCATGATCTTAGACAAGCCCCTGAAATTTCTTAGATACCAAATTTCCTCAACTTTCAAATGAGCTCTGACCTGGCCCATCTGTCTGGTTCTAAATCCCATGGTCCTTTCAGTTTGTGAATGTACATTTGTGTGTTTACAGTGTATTGCTAAGAGAAAGCTTTTTGACTTTTACCAACCCTGGCTCATATGTACACTTGGTGAATACATCACTTTGGAAGGAAATCCTAAGGGTAGCAAAGTAAATGTCAGCCTGGTACTTTATAGAATTAGCTGAGGGAGTTTACACATGAATATCATTTTCTAGAAGAAAGCAGGATTGAAGAATCTGGCAATGAGTCACCATTTCAGAGAGTGGGTCAGAGTCCATAGAAGAAGCAAATGACAGGAAGAGAGATGAACCCGACCTATGTCAAACCTCTTGTTACATTTCAAATTCAATACAGTAAAACACCACTAGAAGCTGAAGAGGTCCTCGGATGCCACCTTCATCTTTGCATGTACTAGCTGTATGCCCCGTGGGTAAGGAGAAGAGCCCAGTCACCCTGTACACTTCCCTCCTGGTTATCTTCTCTCTTCAATATCTGCTTCTTGGACCAGCATGTTGATCCAGTAGGAGGAAGCAAGAACAGGCCAATTTTTGTACTCAGTGCTCTGCCTTTTTCCTCCCCTGAGCCTCACCCTGGGAAAATGATGTGAAAATAGTATGGAATGAAACAAGCCAGAAGATACTGCTTTCTATTTCAATGATCTATAATGAACTATAATCCTACACAAGATAATCCATTTTCATTTCCTTCTAGAAAGTATTTTGAACAGGATGGAAAAATATAATAGCCACAATAACTCAAAAGTACTTTTAAGTAATTGTAATATTAATTTCTGACCATGCCAAGAGTTAAAAACAAAAAGTTCCTACCAAGAAAATGTTTTCAAGATGAGCTGGTCATATCAAGTACATAGCTAATTGTTTTCTTTTGTTTTGTTCTTAATAGTTATTTTTTTTTGCAAACAAGGACATAAATTTAGTGAAAGTTAAACTTTTTTGTTGAAAAAAACTTTAAAATCAGACTAGTGGAATCCAAGGGAAAGTTCTCTTGTAGCTGTTGGCTAGTGACTGGTAAATAGTAGGCCCTTAATAAATATTTGTTTACTTGACATAGCAGTTATATTGTGGAGGGTCCAGAGTGCGTACAGTCCTCTGGAGGTTGGATGATTTTGCTCCTGTTAAAGGACTGCCTGCTTTTATAATAGTCAGTCATGTTTAGAATGTGTATTGGACAAAGAGCATTTGTCATGGAATGAAGAAGACCTCATTCAAATCCCACCTCAGTCACTTACAAATTGTGAGACCCTGGGCAAGTCACTTAATCTCTGTAGGTCTACTTTTCTGACCTGCAAAATGAGGGGATTGGATTTGATGGCCTCAAAGATACTTTCTGTTCTACATCAATGATCTACTCTCCCTGTATACTAGGGCAACATTCAAAGTGGAGAAGTGGAAAGTTTTGTCCCATGGTTATTATTATTGTGAATATATTAATCATTTTAAAATGACTGTGTATTCAACAGATAAATGTTTCCAGACACATGCTATGATTTGGCCTTTTATAGGACAATGCAGGAAAACCAAAATATTCTGGGCAATATTGGATGGTATTATCCATAACCAGAAAGCTCTTGCTTTCCCTTGCCATGCTACCTGCATTCCCTCAAGAAACATCTCATGTTTCAATAGGCTAGATATCCACACCCAGTTTGGGTGCACTTAGCAGCAACAGCAATGTCTTTACACAGTGAGCCTTGACAAACTCCTCTATTTGAAGGTTTCTTTCAAGGCCCAACCCAAGAATCACTGACTTCTTGAAGACTTCCCTCAGAACAAGAACTTCACTTTGAGTTTCTGGAGCACTTAAGTATCCAGCTAGTGCCTTATTACTTCAAGGTGTTGTGGAAAGAACAGTCAGACCTAAACATTTATTAAGCATTTACTATTTGCCAGGCACTGTGCTAAGCACTGAAGGTGGACTTAGATTGGACACTCAGCTCTGCCACTCACCATCTATGACAGATTAGGTAAATGAAATCATGTCTATCTGTAAAGTGGAGATCATGACACTTGTGTTACCTTATCTCTTTGGGTTGCTATGATGTTGGACTGAAATAGCATGTGTCAAGTACTTTGTAAACCTGAAAGTACTTTGTAAGTCCTAAAGTGTTATGCAAAGGTCGTCAATGTCAACATCGTCATCATCATCATCATCATCATCATCATCATCATCAATTTGAGTCTTTTGATTTAGCCTTAGAATCGTCCCCTGTTTGGATATTAGGAAGCATGGTATAGTGAACAGGATTCTGGGCCAAGCTGGGTGGTCAAAGGTAAGTCATTTCTTAAAGTCTATTTCTCCATCTATGAAGTGAGCGGCAGTGAGGGGTGGAGGGATGGAGGGGTGGAGTGGAAGGACTAGAAGGTTCTGGAGTCTGAGGAACTAAGTTTAAATCCCAAGTCTCGTGTTTATGACCTGCGTGACCTTGGGGAAATGGCTTAATCCTCCTGAGCCTGTTTTACGTGTAATATAATGGCGCTGGACTAGATGGCCTGCAAGGTCCTTTTCTGGCTTCATATCTAAGATACTCAACTGGGGCTGGTATCACTTGAATTAGAGTTGAATTAGCTCCTTAGAGTTACTATAAGGTAATTCCCATTTTGCAAACAAACTGCAAAAGATTTCATGAGTTATTATTATTTTTGCATTTTGTCTGCCCAAATGTACTCTAAGCTCCCGCTTCTTTTGGTTCTCACTTAGTGTACGAGAAACACAGTAGTTACTTAACAAATACATATTTTCTTGGTATAAATTGAGTTCAAGCCAACAAGAATTTTGGCAGGGATCCCTCCTTAATGAATAGCAGCTAAAATAAATCTTCAGAATTTTATTTGGGGGAAGGGGTTAGAAGGTAATCATTAAGACTTTCCATAGATTCCTATTAGCTCTAGTTAGTTTCTCATTGTAATGTAAAAATCAATGTCATCAACAACAACCTTTTGCCATTGTAGAGATTTGGTTTCAAGTCTAAAGTAGTCCCATTCCTACTGGTGTTTGATCCATGCCAGGAATGGATAAGTCATGAGCAATTCTGTTTGTTAATGGAGAGGGCTTCATTTTTTTTCTTTTTAGAAATTTTGAATTTTCTCTCAGAAGGAAAGAAAAAAAAATGACTGCTTATTTTGTAGGAGAGAAATCAGTTGAGTGGAAATTCTTAGATTCCAAATCTCCTTAGGGCTTGCTTTTACCCTTCTGCTTCATGAAATAGAAAACAGTGGGGACCAGAGTCAGCAATGGGTTTTCATTTGCTATGTTATTATTGTGATGGCATGTGCAGAAAACAGACACCCCACAGCACAATGCAGCAATGTATCCAGAGCCCCGGAAACCTGTGGTTGGCATATTAGAGGAGGTTAGGAATTTCTAGTTGCTATTGTCCAGTTTTTCCCCTCCCCTTCCCTCCTCTTCTCTTCCTTTCCCATTTCTTTCTTCCCTTCTATATATTCCCTTCCCTTTCTCCGTTTCTTTTTTCTCTTTTTCTTCCTTTCTTCCTTGTTTTTTTCTTATTCTTATCTTTCTCTTAATTGATTCTTTCTTCTTTCTTTAGCTAAGGAATTCCCCTAAGACTAGAGATTTATATCTGATTGAGAATTTAAGGCCTTACTATATAGTCAATCAAATTTTTCTCCAAGAAGGAACTGAGAAGGAAACAGGAGAGTATAAATGAATGTTGGCATGTCCAGTGTGTTTATATGCATCAAAGGGGACCCAGAGGCAGAGAAAAAAGTGGCCTTTTGGCAGCATGGAACTGATAATTTTCTAAAGCAGTACACCACCCCTTTAGCATGAGTTCAAAAATTTCTGAATGTCCAGAAATTTTCCCAGTAGCAACTTTTTCATCAAGAAAATTCAGTTCTGATCTTTGATATACAAATCAAAGACTGTAAGAGGAAGGAACCTCCGAGATTGTCTCCTACCTGATACAAAAATCTCTTTGCCTTTCTCCCTCCCCCTACTGCTATACCCTCTCCCCCTACCCATCAGAAAGGAAGATTGCCATAATTTAGATGGTAAATCACTAGTCTTTAGTATACTTTAAATAAAGATCATATTTTTTTAACCTTCTTTTCTCTTTTGAGCATCTTCCGATGTTTTTATTAACAAGTTCAGTCCTTTAGTCCCATTCCCCCCGAACCATACTGTTAACTTCTCCCTGTTGTGGTAGATTCTTCTTGGGAAATCTAATGTAGTGCTTCTAAAATTCCTACTAAGCTTTTGGCGGGTCAATATATTTGACTTGAGCCAAAAGGAGTGATTCTTTCACTATTTCCCACCCTAGAACTTTGTTAAACTCTCCCCTTTTCCCTTATCTACCTTAGAAGTAAGAGAAAAGGGGTGGCCAGGTAGCTCAGTGAGTAAGAGCACCGGCTCCAGTGTTGGGATGACCTGGGATTGAATCCGGGCTCAGATACTCAGCACCACACCCAGAAATAACTGGCCATGTAACCTTGAGCAAGTTACTTAACCTGAATTGCTTAAAAAAAAAGTAAGAGAAGAAAAGCTGGTGCAGTAGTAACTATGCCTCCTTCTAAAGCTATCATTCTCTGTGTTAGATCTGTTACTATGCTTTCACACTGCCCAGTCCTGCAGCCTCCTCTATTGCCCCTCCCTCCTTCACTTCATGCCGTCCACGTCCACTGCATCTAGTCGTAAAACACAGATAGCAAACTTGTCTACCTAAGAAGAGTTACTGGCAACATTTAACGTATGCTTTGGAATGATCTTACTATTGGTTTTGTTGCTGTTGGGGGGAGGGGGTGAGTGTTGGCCTTATAGCAAACATAGCTTGTTGAAAATCTGAGGGAAAAGTTCCTTATGAAAGTTCAGAAAAGACTGAGAATATTTGTCAACGTCTTAGAAAGACGAAAAAAAGATGTTTATATTAAACAAAACTGACTTTTTCTCTGTGGAAGGTTTTCCAAGCCAGTTTAAAAATGAAACCAGAACCCAGGTAGAGGACCTGGGAAATCTTTTTATCAGAAAATCCTTTTATCAGTCAGCAGTCACTATGGATATCTTAGCCAATCTATTCACTGAGAGAAAAAAATTTTCATATTTCCTACTCCTATTCATTCTCTGGGTGTTTGAGAAGAGAAGTGACTTACATCCTTCAATCTTTTTTTTTTCCCCCAAGACTCCTGGGTCCCTGGAAGATTAGATTGAATTTGAAGTCATAAGTTTTGTCAAACTTTATTTTCAAATATCCACCATGCAGAACATCTAAAATTAAATTCTAAGTGGCATTTATGAAGAGGGAGTAAATTTTTGTCTCTGCCCTGACATAATTAAGGTAGATGAATCGTTTTTTATAGTTCCATTCGAAAGCTCTAAATGAACTGGTCTACTCTTTGGATCTTCCTCTTGGTTAAATATATGGCTGTTATTAAAAACAGATTCTAATGCATATACCTTTATTACTGATATGTCCACATAAAGAGATTGATAGATGAGTCCATATACTGTCTCATAAAATCCTTCTTGAGAACATTTTTATTGAATCTCCAAATGTTACAGCACTGGAAAAGATCACTTAAGTAAAAACTTATTAATAGTTTAAGAAAATGGCTTTATTGTCATAGAAAAAAAAACCTTAAAAGGGTTTGATTTTGCTTCAATTTGTTTCCAATTAATATAAATGGATAAAAGAGCTACATAAAAAATTACTGTCTTCAAAGTTAAAAAGATTGAATAAACTTGTAAACATTCTGTACTTTTAGAGCCTAGGGCAAGGCTATAGTATGAGGACCATTCTTCTTGTTCCCCACCCCTGCCATGCCCCATTCATTTTGAATTATGCCTTAAGAAAATATCTACCTAATAAATTCCTCAGATTTTCTTAGTGTCATATACTTAGAAAATTGGAATTAATTAGTCCTCTAGTAAGGCTGTCTTTCAAATCAATGTGTGATTTATGAGACTTGAATTAGTTTTAGATCTTTCTAATTTTCCAGTGTATTCCTTTAAAGAGTTTAAAGTGTACCTATGTTAAATCAAATCCCTGTGTGATGGCATATTGAAAATATATCTGTGGGTTGGTGTAATGTAATACCAAAAGAAGGCAACTTCCCAGGTTCAAAATACCAGCATAGGTGCTCTCTATTTTATTCAGTAACAAACCCAGAACAGAGAAGATCAAAACATGACATCATTCAAAATACAGCATTTACTAAGTGTGATTAAATAATCTCCAAGGCCTACCCCACCCCAGGACTTTCCAATCATTCAATCAATTACTAAGTCTCTGTTCCAAATACTTCTCCACCCCTAGGCTATACCTTAATTAAGTCCACCACAAAACCCCTCTTCTCAAATGGAGATTAGTTTCCAAACATAGGTAAAATACCTTCATTTGTCAATCACAGAGCACAATAAGGTCAAAAGTTCCCCACCCCCAGGATCACAATTGAATCTACCCCAGAGTTACATCAAGTTTAAACACAGCACTTAATACCCAAATGGAGGTCTTTTCTTCATCTTGACACGAGGCAAGTTCTCAGCAATCTTAGTTCCTGGAGAGACAAGGCTTAGCAAGGCCATAAGATACATTGCCAGTCCCTTCATGAATTTATCCTCTGTCTGTAGAACAGCCCTAGAATCCCTGAACACATTAGCAAAGCCCTCTCCCAGGATTTCTGTAAACATACAACAAGAAAATCCTTCTTCAGGGCTTCTGAACCAACAGAAAGGCTCCCAGACCCCTGCAACAACAGCACTGTCCTTCACCAGTGGACAGTATTCATTCTGTCTGCCAGACAGTCTCCAGACCCCTGCAACAACAGTACTGTCCCTCACCAGTGGACAGTATTCACTCTCTGTCTGCAGGACAGTCGCAGGCCTTCTTAGCGAACAGCCAGGTTCCAGGACTTCTTCAACAGGACCGTCTTTCACCAGTGGACAAATCTGGCAAAATAACATCAAAACAGACAGACAAAGTACCAGCAAAACAGCCATGTCTCCTCAGTCCTTGGAAGCTCAGGGGGCAGGTCTCAAAAGTCCAGGGCAATTCAAAGCGGCCACCAGCAATCTCTTAGTCTCTCTCTCTCTCCACGAGGTGCTGCCTCCAAAAAGAACTTCCGCCTCTCTCTAGTGTCTCTCCAAATCTACGTCACCAGCTCCTCCCACTTCAGGACTTTCTTTTCACATCAACAAGCCCATCCCACAGGTGGGATTAACAAACTCTGGGTTTTAATACAATCAATTTGAAAACCAAGCCAATACAGGGGAATCTTTAATTGCCATTACTATCACAGTTGGCTAGGTGGCACAGTGAATAGAGCACTCGACCTGGAGTCAGGAGGACCTGAGTTCAAATCCATCCTCAGACACTTAACACAAAACTAGCCATGTGACCTTGGGCAAGTCACTTAGCCCCAACTATCCTACCTTTCCCCCTCCAAAAAAGGAAAAGAGAAGAGATCTGCACTGGGAACCAGGAAGCCTGGATTCATAATCTTATAGCTAAACTAACTCAACATAAAGAACATTATATTTGTTCACCAAAGAAAACCCTGTAATTTAACTAAGCTGTCCTTTTAAATATCAAATAAATCTTTTTAAACAAACTTTAAAATAAAACAAAGTAGTAAAGGGATTTTTTGAGACATTAGTCTGTCTCTAGCACATCCAACACATCTTGTATACAATTATGCCATGATCACACAGATGGTAAGTATCCAAGTCAGATCCTCCCATTCTAAATCTAAATCTAAATTTTCCCCCCATCTGTTTCCTTATCTGTAAAATAAGTGGGTTGGACTAGATGAGAACCTTCTAGTTCTGCCATTCTGGGATTCTCTTTGGCAACAGGAATCCAACACAGGTTCCTGAAATCTTATGGTAAAACTATTTTCTGAAGAGTGAAATTTGATGCTATTCAGGCCTGTAATGGCTGCCATCCAAAGGACATTTGTTGTTGGAGTACCCCAAGGAAAGCTTTAGGTCAGCTTTGTATCACATGTGGTTCTAGAGCATGGCCTTCCCAAGAAAAACCGAGTAGCAGAAATTTCCTTTAGTTAAGGGATGAAGAAGAATATGTGATTTAGAATTTAAGGCTCTACTATAGAGTTCATCATATTTTCCTCTAGGCAGGAGAGGAGGGGGAATCAGGCTAGCGTCAATAAATGTTGGCATGTTCATTGCATTTATATATCCCAATGGCGGACAGAAAAAAAAGAAGGCTTATGGCCACATGACACTGAAGATCCCCCTAACTGTGAAGCACCCATTTATCATTTGCTATCTGCACCTATTCTGGAAGTCTGGAAATTATTTTTTCCCCATGGCAATTTTTTCCATCAGGAAAATTCAGTTCTGATCTTTGATATGCAAATCTTAGACTGCAAGAGTGGAAGAGGTCTCCCAGGTCATCTAAACTATCTCCCACCAGCAGCAAGAGCCCCCTCTACAGCTTCCCTGACAAGCAGTCATCCAGCTTTCCTTTGAAGACCTCCAGTGACATGGAACTCACTGTCTCCCTAGGCAGTCCATTCCATTTTTTAACAGCTCTAATGATTAGGAAGGTTTTCTTTAACATCAAGCCAAAAACCTGTCTCCTTGTAACTTCAACTCACTGATCCCAATTCTTCCCTCCAGGGTCAAGCAAATAAGTCTGATCCCTCCTCCACATATCATGCCTTCAAATGTTTGAAGGCAGATGTCATGATCCCTCTCCCCAAGGCCTCTCTTCTTCATGCTAAACAATTAAAATTCCTTCAAACATAGCATGTTTTCAAATCCTTTACAATCTTGCTTAAAAGCCTCTGTATATCCCTTAGACTGTCAATGTCTATCTGAAAATATGGCACAAGGAATGGAACACAATATTCCAGATGTCACTTGGCTAGGACCAAATTCATCAGGAATTTCACCTTCCTTTATTGTTGTTATTTAGATGTTTCAGTCATGTCTGATTCTTTGTGACCCCATTTGCAATTTTCTTGGCAAAGTTACTGGAGTGGTTTGCCATTTCCTTTTTCAGCTCATTTTGCAAATGAGGAAACCAAGGCAAGGAGGATTAAGTGACTCACCTGGGATCACATTACTAGTAAGTGTCTGAGGCCAGATTTAAACTCAGTTCTTCTTAATTTCAGGCCTTGTATTCTATCCACTGCACTACCTACCTACCCTCCTTCTTTTATTGAGACAATTAATAAAGGATAGTTCCTTTATTAATGTAAACTAAGGCTCTGATTAGCTATTAGTTTTAGTAGACTGCTGTGGAAGGCAACACTTTGCTTACCTGGAGTTCAGCACACTGAGATCACAGGTATGACCAAAAGGACCACATTTCTGACTTGAATTGAGCTTGCAGCACATGGAAACTACTTCAGTCTTTCTTTTCCTATGAGTTGTATCAGATGTCTCTCCCCTTCCCTAAAAGAATAAAGCAGATTTGGGGGACTTAAATTCAGGACTTTATATTTAATCCTACCAAATTTTATCATACTAGGCATGACCCATTGCTTTAACATTTTTGCTATCTTTTTGAATTGCTATTTTGTCATTTGAGATGTTAGCTCTCCAGCTTCATTTAATTGGCAATTTTGATAAACATGCCACATATGCATTCAATCAATCAATTAATCAATAAATATTTTTAAGTGCCTGCCATGTATCAGGCATTGTGCTAAACACTGGGGAATAAAACACAAAAAAGAAAGACATTCAAGTCATTTCTAAAAAAATGCTAGACAAAATAAGATCCTTATAACAGCTCACAAGAGATTTTCCCCAGGTCAACATCAATACATTTATTCACTATTCATTGCATTGAGTGACTTAACCAGGTCTGAATCTATCAAATGTTATTATTACTCAATACACCTCTTTCCATCTTGCCTAAAGGGATTTGGTAGGAGCTTTTCTCAAGTGTTTCGATAAAAATCCAAATATACTATGTCTTTGTCATTCACCTGATCTATCAATCTTGTACCCTTTTTAAAGAAAGAAATGTAGTTAGTCCTGTGTGACATTCTTAATGAACTCATGCTGGCTGGTAATTGGCAACATTATGCTTTTTAAGTGCTCACAAAAGCTAAATTCTGCCCCCATTGACCAATGGAACATTTGTCTGCCTTCACATCCTGCTCTCTGCATTTTTTCTAAGATCAATAGTGGTGGATCAGAAACCACATCCTCATGTTTTTGTTTTTATTCTCCCCCACCCCCAGCCCTCTCAGAAGAACTAGTTAAAAACCTGGAATTAGCTCATCCATCCTAGGAGATGAAGACTCATTTGTATCAGCTAGTTCCTTTCTTGCCATTTTTATTTATCATGGGTTTGAATACCCTGCACATCCTTACAAAGCATGCCATGCTTTCAAGCTCAAGGTTCATTATCCTTTGTAGAAAAAGAAAAAAAGTAAAATAAAAATTGAATAAATTCTCCTTCTCTCATTTGTCTTTTATCATCATCATCGCTCTTCCTTTCCTTCTCCCCCACAAAAAACAAAAAAAAAGCAAAAAACAAAAATCAGCCCTGCTATTTATTTCCCTGAATGAACTCAGATGGGACCCTTAATCTTTCTTGTCCACAGTTTTCTCATTTGTAAAAGGAGATGAATGGATTAAGCAATTTCTAAAGTCTCTTCTGGTTTTAAATCTATGACCTTGTGATAATTGTATCTTAGATCTATAACTGAAATGAGCCTCAGAAATTGCCTACTACAATCATCTCCTTTTACAGATAAGTAAACTGAAACCAAGAAAGGTTCTGGTTCTAGTTCCAGTGTCCTGTTCTAGTTTATGACTCAGTTTAGTGAAAAAGTTTAGCACTCTTTTCACTGTACATTATACAGTGCTTAAAATCCTTACTTATTCTTATGGGTCTCTCCAATATAGGCACAAAGCAAACAAACAAAATAATCTGTGTATTTTTAATGCCCTTAGTGTTCATTGCAAGCCTTGGTTCATTCTTGGCTTCAGCTCTCTTAACAAGCACTATTCTTCTATGGATATGTCATTCTTTCATATTGATTCTCCATTGCCTGCCCTAGTTCTCATCTTTTGTAAATAAAGGTCCTTGTAACACTACACACTAGCATATGATAAAATGCTCTAAGATCTGTGGCTTAGATTTTATGTGTTATAGGAGTTCAGAGAAAGGAGAGATAATCATGGACTGAAACAGCGTGGGAAGGCACTGTGGAAGAGGAAGAACCTTGAAGAATAATCAAGATTTGGATAGTCATAAAGGAAAGAAGAAGAAAAAAAAACTAGGCAGAAGGAAAAGACTCCTTCCATTATCTGTGAGATGCATTAAGTTCTTCTATATTGTACCACTTTTCTCCCTTGTAGAAAAGTAAGCTATTTGTTTCCTCCTTACTTTTAATCTTCCTCTAAATGCTTCTGAAACAAAGATCAAACAGTGACTCATGAATGGTAATATTTTGAAGTTTATATCAGGGGGGACATTTCTTAACTAGACTTCTAGATTCCCAGGTGTTTTTCAAAAGGATTATTAAGGATAGAGTATAGATGAACTGAAAATAAATTATGATCAAGAAGACTCATATCTGGTCATTTTGTATGTCATTAGTCACTAAATTAAGGCATCTACCATTTGTGGAAGCATAGAAAAAAATTAAGTTTTCCATCTACTGGCATGGCTTTCACAAAGCACATGTATTATCATTGAAAAGTGTCTGTGAAATAAACATCACTAAAGATAAAGCATTAAAAGTCCATATTACTCTCAATAATGTTTTATTAAAAGCACAAGCTTCATTCTTTTCAAAAGATATCTCAGAGGAACATAGTCCTTTCCTGCTCATTAAGGCCAACCCCTCCACTCTTTTTATTGTCTGTCACAATTATTCCTTCCCTAACTAGCATCTTTATTTCCCAACTTGAAATCATCTTTCTTTCCACTTTTCAAGATGATTGAGTGAAAACAAAACAAAACAACAAGATAAAATATTAATCTATCCTTTATCCTGCCAACCCTTGGAACATGCACCTTTCTTTTGCTGCAAAATATTTAATCACTGCCCCCACCGGCTGCTTAATTTCCTTCTCATTCCGTTACAACCTCACTTCCCACCTCACCACTCAATGAGTTTGCTCCCTGAAAGATGACCAGTACCCTCCTCCTTACTTCAAAGCACTTTTTATCCATTACACTATCTGATCCTCAAAGCAACCCATTGAAATTGTTACTGGATTAGACTAGCTTTACTGGACTGTTGAATAAAAAGATTGCTGGACACAAATCACATACACAAAAGCACGTGGAAAGCACAGAAAGAGAAGTGCTTGTGGCTGGCTGGGGTGATCAGGGAAGGCTTTACAGAGAAAAATAGAGTCTGAGCTGTACTACAGATTGATCATAGGTAACAATATTTGAAGCTAGAAGAAACCTTAGGGGCCATCATGTTCAACCTCTCCATTATACAACAATCCACCTTTTCACCACTCCTTTTGCCTCTAATCTTTCCAATTTTTTTTTAAGCAATTGGGGTTAAGTAACTTGCTCAAAGTTATACGGCCAGTTATTTTGTGTGGGTGCCAAGTATCTGAGGCCGGAACTGATCCTGGGTCTCCCGACGCCAGGCCGGCGCTCTTACTCACTGCGCCACCTGGCCGCCCCAATCTTTACAACTTTCTAATTATGTCTATAAAATTCTATTCAATTGATTCAAATATTTCACTTCAACAAAGACACATACTTTATTAAATAGCTAAATACTAAGTTGACTGAATAGCTAACAACTAAATTTTCTCAAACGCTACTTTTGTCATGTCACTATTCTCAAAAACCTGCAGTGACTCACTATCTTTTGTGTGCATCAAGGCTAAACTACTCTGTCTAGCTTCCAGGTTTCCCATTATTTGGCCTTATATTGGCTTTTCAAACTTATTTCCCATGAGTCTAACACACACACCTTCCACTTCAGTCAGATCTCCTCAATATCCCCCAGCTGAACCCATTCCTACCTTCTGCTTCCCGTTCCCCACTTTTTTTTAACCTTCTTGAGGTTCTGAGCACACAGAAGACAGTGGAACCCTGGGTCACTGTGAATTTGATGCCAAGACAAGCAGGGAGCAACGAATGTCAAATTGTCTGATGACTTGATCAAAATTGACAGCAAGGATGGCTAAGAATATATTCCATAAATATGTCAGATGCCAGTAGAGTCTAGATTTGGAAGTGAGAGTGGAGGACAGGGAAGGGAGAGACAAGAAGGAAACCAAGGCATTCGGCCAGCAAGATAGTTGAGAATGTAGCCAGGACCCAAAGCAAATGTTGAATAAACTGGGTGCATAGGTTGAGGATCAAGGAAACAAAACCTGATGGGAACCAGTGTAGTATGAACAGAAGAGAAAGCCTCGAGCTTGTACAATAGGTGACAATGAGCAACATTTAAAGTTTAGCAGTAAATTGTACATGGATAGGGCTTCTTTTACAGCTGGTCCTCTTGAGTTCGGAAAGTCCTCGTGACTTGTCAGGCCCAGAAGTTGAAATCTTTGCTCATTCTATTGCTCCTCCTAGAATCACCCCATTACCTCTCCTTTGCCTATTCCAATCACAAATATTCTTTAGGTTTTCATGAAACCTACAGCTTCTACCCACAGGAATCTATTTTTAGTCTGATTTCTCACAAAATATAAAGTTAGTGCCAGTCACTAAGTTTAAAATTTATTAGGTAAATGTTTCATATCTGTAATTTTGTCTCCCCAGCCACATTTTATGCTCCTTAAAGGTCTTATGTGTCTTTGTATACCACAAAGATTTAAATACAGGCCTGGATACATGGTAGGAAATAATCAATAAATTCTTATTGGTTGATTCATTGATTTTTATTTAAAATCTATTAAGTGTAAGGTATTGTGCTAAGATTTTCCTCCCATCCTTCAATTGCTCAAACCATACTTGGAATGTTCTCCCTCATTTCACTCTCTTGAAATTCTTCTTTAAGGGGTGGCTAGGTGGTGCAGTGAATAGAGCACTGGCCCTGGAGTCAGGAGGATCTGAGTTCAAATGTGACCTCAGACACTTAACACTTACTATCTGTGTGATCTTGGTCAAGTCACTTAATCCCAATTGCCCTGTCTTCCCATGCTCCCCGCCCCCAAGGAAATTCTTCTTTAAAAAAGACCCAGCAGAGGCTAGGTGGCACAGTGAGTAAAGCGCTGGCTCCAGAGTCAGGAGGACCCAAGTTCAGTTCTGGCCTCAGACACTTAACACACACACACACACACACACACACACACACACACACACACACAAACTAGCCTTATAACCTTGGGCAAGTTACTTAACCCCAACTGCCCTCCAAAAGGCGAAAAAAAAGAAAAGACCCAGTTCAGGTGCCACTTTTTTATGAATCTTTCCCTTGATCCCCACATATGAAAGTGATTCCTTCTACTTCAGTCTCTCCTTTGCCATTACTATATTCTATTTTTATTATACTTATCTGCATAGCTATTTATCCCCCTAGTTAGACTCTCAATTTCTTGAGGACAAGGAGTATATTGATTTCTATCTTGGTCTGCCTAATACCTAGAGAAATTTCAAAAGAAATTTAGAAAAATTAGTCAATTTAACAAAATCACATTTTTGGTTGGGTAATTCTCAGCCATTCTCAAAGGTACTCTCCCAATTGCTATTCCTTAATGGGAAAGGAGAACTTGTAGCTATATATGTCCAAGGCTTTACTCCCTTCCCACTCAATTCCAGTTCCATAGTGAATACACATAGCAAATAGCATATAAACCTACTTAACCAGTCAATAGAAAAACAGTATTAGGAAAAATATATATCAGACAACATATACCAGATACACAGAACAAATGAACTCTTCCATTGGTATCAAAATAACTCAGTTCAACCAAGAGAGAGAGTCTTAGAACTCACCAAAGGGAAATTCCCCCAAAATCTCCAGCATAGCAAGCTATGGGACATAAAGACATAATAGAAACCACCAGCTTCTCTACATGTTGGCTTCTTCCCAAAATATTTCTCTTCCTTCAGGGCACTGAAGAGAGATCAGAATGGTGCATCTTTTCTCTCAAAACTGGAAGCCAGAAAAACAAGGATCTTTCTTCTCTCCAGTCTTACCAGTTCTACTACCACTATGGAGAAATAAGGAATTGAGTAATCAATCTCCATCACTGAAAAGAGAGACTCATACAAATGACACTTTGAACTTACATTTATATCGAGTTTACATTTATATTACTTTGACTACACTATATAGCTGATGTGATTGTTCAGCATTTGTTTGCCTGCATAGGCAAACAATTTGACTCCATAGTCAAATAATGAATAGAATGGTGTAGGGGTTTGGGGTCAGGGGACTTGGGTTCAAATTCTATTTCTGTTACTCCCTATATATGACCTTGGACAAGCCACTTAACATCTCTGGACTGCTCTAGAAAAGGAAGACACTGGCCTTGATAGCCTCATCTAGCTAAGGGTAGATAAATTCCCTTTGATCTCTAAGCCTATGAAGGTAGTTGGTTAGTGGAATTACAAACTTCCAACCATACCTAATGATCATATTCTGTTAAAGAAAAAAGAATGACAAATTCTGAGTGCAGATTGTCTTAATTATCATTGCATCTTCCCCAGAGCCAGCACAGTGACCTGTACTTAGTAGGCACTTAACAAAAGATGAATGAATGAAATAATGCAGATGTTAGTTTGAAACATAATAAGAAAAAATTACCTGTGATCTAACCAAAAAGTAATAATTTTATTGGTGATTTATAAGCACAATTTAAGATGGTTAATTATAAATCAGGCCAGCTAGGTGGTGTAGTGGATAGAGTACCAGGCCTGGAATCAAGAAGAACCCATTTCAAATCTGGCCTCCAACACTTATTAGCTGTGTGACCCTAGGCAAGCTGCTTAACCTTGCTTGCCACAGTTTCCTCATCTATAAAATGAACTAGAGAAGGAAACTGGCAAACCACTCCACTATCTTTCCAAGAAAACCCCAAATGGGGTCACAAAGAGTTAGGCATGACCAAGATGACTAAACAACAACAACTGTTAAGTTCAATTCAAAGAGGGATTCTCCAAGTGAAAAAGACACACATGTTTCAGAAATAGCCCCAAGTAGAAGGAGAAATGGCATTTTTTTTGACCAAGCAATGGTGATATAATCACCCACTTGAGTAAAACAACAAATAAGCAAATAAAGAAACAAGCTAGTTTATTTGTTTTCAATGGTGAAATTACTTGCTTCAGAGAATTCCAAACTCCTTGACCACATCTAACTATCATTCATTTAAAAAAAAAACAGGAGCTAAGGTGTTAGCAGTGTTACCTAGTAATCAAACAGCAAACTTCCCTGGCATTAGTAAATTATATTACACAGCATTAATTTCATGCTTGTCTACTCTGGTAAAGCACCGAATGGTTGAAAAGTTAAAAAAAATAACACACACATAAGTAAAATAAGGTCGCAGGATTCTTCTTCAAAGAAAATGGAAGAGGGTGAAGAGAAGGGAGAATAACAGAAAACTGGGAATAATGAGAAGTATTTACAGTAATGCATATAAGCGAGATTTCTCATTTGTATCAATGGTTCTGACCTTTGGCCTAATTTATTCTGGAATCTACAATATTCCTTTCCTTTCATGGCAGAAAAAAGATGAAATTTATTGCTTATGCACAGCTTGTCATGAAAAAGAAAACCAAGGAATTAAATTGAAAGAGGTTTTAACTCAAGTTTAATCTAGAAAGTTTCAAAATTTATCAATACCAAACTGTATTTGACAGTATCAACTCTCAAACTCTTAAGAAGTCTTCTACTGTAAAGTGGGTCAAAATGAGAAAAATGGAAGAGTGAAGTAAATACAGAGCCTGAAGGATATTAGACTTTCACAAGCCTGTAAAAGTTTGTTTTAGTTTTTAAAAATTATTATTTTAGTCTTCTTTTTTTCATGAACAAGCTCTTTCATTACTATGGACCTTTTTTCTTTTCTTTCTAAAAATTGGATTCATTATGAGTTAGTTCATCATAGAGCTCTAACACTCCAGGAAGATTTTATGCTCCAATAAACCACTCACAGAAGTGCCAGCTATTTCATGGAGGTGCTTTAGTTTCTCTGATGACTGCATCCCTGGGGATAAATTGCCATTTTTCCATCTTTGGTGACCTATGAGATCTAAACCTAGAATAACCTCTTTGAACATCTGGCACAGTAAAACAAGTATAATTGGGTTTGGACATTTCCTGGACCTCTGATGCTGTCTGCCGTTGATTCATTCCTTAATATTGGTCAAATCATGTTTTGGCCACAAAATCCCTGACTTCAGCTAGTTTGAGTCCTGACTTAAGGCATAGCTCAGAGACAGAGGGATACTTTTCTTTTTTCTTTTTGTACCATGCTTTCTGGAGAGCATTTAGATTCAGTCCTATAGTTGTGGAGATGGTAACTGCAATGCAGTTGGTTAGTCCGGAGAGAAATGATTATTTTCCATTATATTAATAACCAATTATTAAATTGGTATCCAGGCTTTTCTTTTTTATTTCCTCTTTCAGAGACCAGCCCCTATGGGTCAGTCAGCCGATCTCTGAAAGATAAGATGGTCTAATCCTTGGAGTGCATGGTCCTCGATCTTGGGCAGGACCTGTGGTTCCCAAACCAACAAGGACACCTTACTTCTGTAAGAAGAATCTAATCTAAGTGAATTCCAGTCCCAAAGCACTGAGCTTATGCTATTATATCTCTTCCATCTTCCCCCTCACTGGAATTTAGGGTGACCTCCTCATGAAGGAGAAAACCAACTAGAGCGATCTGGGTGGAGGTGGATTCCCGTCCAGATGTCCTTTGAGTCTCATAATCAAGCCACGTTCTCAGCAGGAGGAGCTGAAGACTTTTAGCCCACTGTATTAGCAAGCACCTTAGCACACCCAGGATGGCCTGCTAGCACAGGCTCTTTGATCTACTTTGCTAAAGAAAAGACAACTTTTAATGGGGTCAGCAATCTTACCTTAATTACGGATAAGTAAAAAATACAAGCAGAGAAATTAGCACAGAGATTTAACAGACAGGGTTTCTATAGTCTGAACAAAGCAATACAACCATCTACATACACAGCGACAGCACAAATCTCTGAGTAGTTGGGTTGGGGGGGGGTCTTAACAAATAGCTACTCAGAGTTCTATCTAAGGAATCAAAAGGTCCTTCTCATAAGCAAACCCGCAAAATAAAATACCAACTTCCAAGTATATATAGTTTTCAACTAACAGACTCAGAGCCAGAAGACACCATAACCGTGGTGACTCAGTGCCTAATTAGCTTTGTACCAAAAAATGTGAAAGCCTTCCTACAAGCAAGCCTCCCCCAAGCAATCCTCCCCCTAAGCAAACTCATCCTTAGGTGAGTTCCTCCCCCGTGGTCTCTGTGTGACTCAGGATGTATTCCAGCTGTGAAAGCAGCAAGACATCTATTACTGAAATACCTATGTACCTTTAGACCTGGGAACACGGCTCCTGTTCCAAGGGAAAAGGGGACATATGTGTTCACATAGGCCT
>NW_027185764.1:39335361-39375361 GCF_028583685.1 Petaurus breviceps papuanus | reverse complement strand
AGGGGTCAGAGAGCCTGACTTTAAATCCCATTTCTTCTTCTTACTGGATCTTGAGGAAATCATTTAACTTCTCTTGGCTTCAGTTTCCCCCTCTAAAATGAGGGAATTGGACTAGATGACCTTTGAAGTACTTTAAAGGTTTACTGACATTATCCTATGATCTTAGGACCAAGAAAGTCACTAAACAAAGAGATGTATCCTGAAGAAAGTTTTTCAGTACTGTCATGAAGCATTTCTTTCACAGAAGGAAAATAGATTTTCCTATATGTGGTGAGACCCTCCAGGTGCTATAATGGGGGTGAGAAGGATGATATTATGTTGATGGTATATTACAGAATGTCCACTTGGATCATTTTGCCCCTTTGGGCTCCAGTTTCCTCATTCATAAAATGTAGGGGTTGATCCTCTACTGAGTCTAAATTATTATTCTAAAGCATTCAAGGACCATAACTGTTTTCTCTTATTGGTGAGTTTCTGGAGAGGGTGAGGGGACCAAGGGGATGTGTGTGAGGCTTCATTTAGGAGAAGTATTCATGTTAGCTAAATCCTCTCAGCAGTGTTTCAGATATTCTGGATTTTGATAACAGGGAAGGGATTCTATTTTTTGTTGTTGTTGTTTTTTCTTATATTTGGATCTCTCCTCTCCCTCCCCTCCCCCCCATTAGAACAGTACCTGGCAGATAAAAAGGGCTTAATAAATGATTCTCTCCTTGTCTATAATGAGATCTATGGTCACTCAAAAGAGTTTACTCTAACAATAGACACAGAAGAAGCCAGGAGAACAAAGAATGTGTATTATGTGAATTATGACACACAGCTGTATATAAAGCCCACCAAATCACGTTATTGTATATGTACGTTGGAAAGGCAGCACAGATGGAACTAGCTGGACTTAGAGATAAACAGGAGGTTGGATTGCATTTAGGGAATTGTACAGTGCTTTCAATGATCCTAAAGTGCTCCCTGACACAAAAAATACATCTTTTTAACCCTGATATTCTTTTGGATGATGATCTATATCTATGAAACATCATACACTCAAAAGAATCAAAATTACAGGTAACTCAAAGGACAGCAGAGAGATAATGTGGGCAGAAGGGGGCTGCAGCAAATATCTATAACTATACACACATACATATATGTATCCTCAAATAATCACACCATCCTTCTGGGTAGCCATATAACATTTGTGGGGCTGATTGAGTCTGCTTAGTTACTTAACTAGCCCTCTCTATATCTCATCCAAACTGCTAAATCATGTCTCCTCCATGCCATACTCTTTTTTGAGCCTGGATACATATTTATTTGAATCATTTTTCATTGTGCTATTTTCAGTGCATTGTGTTAGATTGTGGAATCTTTCTGAATATTGCTTCTGTCATCCAACATACACCTCACATGTTCATTTTTTCTAGAATTAGTATTTGGAGCAATATAAATATAATGCAATCTTTATTTGTAGAAAAGCTATCTTTATATGTATATGTATACACACATGCATATATGCATACATATATAGGATGTGTATATATATATATATATAATATGCATACACACACACACACAGATATATATATATCTTTACTCAGGAAGCCGTCCTCACTAATGGGAATCCCCCTACTGATCATCTCATAATAGTGTCCCTAGAATTCCCAAGAGCTCTGTTTTATTCTAGAGATATCCATGGCCTTGTGGAAGAGTCAATTTCCTGGGGAAGACTCAACAGTGTAGAGATGGTTTAACAGTGACAACATACCATACTTCTGTAAATCTTCATCTTCAGAATTCCTAAGTATTAATATACTCATGTTTTGTCCTTGACAGGTGATTGAGAAAGCAAGTGTGATTCACCTAAAAGGACATAATCTAAAATAAATAATGCTGAGGTGTAATTAGATTTTTTAATGGATATAACTCAGATCTATAGTATGCTTTAGGGTTTTAAAAATGCTTTCTTTACAATGACCTTGTTCAGTTAACAGAGAAAATATTATTCCATTTTATACATGAGGAAATTGAGGCTGTGATATTAAAATGAATGGGCGTTAGATATTATTCGAGTGAGTGGGGACTTCTTCCAAGACCTTTTGCCATTTTACTATTCCCACTGTATCATGATGCCTGAATCAAATATATAAGACCTCACTGGTTGATTCCTATTCCATTTCTACAAAGATAAATTTAGCACTGGAATGCTGTAGCACCAATAGCCAATGCAATATTTATAGCACCCACAATCATGATAAAGACCATGAATGCAAGTTTTGCATGATGTTTGATTGCAAAATATACCACTCTCCAGATAAAGGACAGAACTGAATTTTATCTTTTGATAATGAATCTAAACTTTATTTAGACACCAGAAAATCGAATCCCAAAACCAGTAAGCTGATTCCATCATAGTACCAAAGAAAATATGAAGCCATAATAATGCTGAGAGCCACAGCATCCTTCAGCCTTCCCACAAACCAATACAAGATCAATATTTACTCACAAACCTCTCTATCCCCTTATGAGTGTCCTCTCTCCCCCCACTATCTCACTAGCTCTGACCAGCTTCCTGTAGGCTTTGCTTCCCTTCAGCAAACTCCTCCCACCACTGACTCCATGTGATTACATTCAGCCTATTAGGGGAGCATAGTTTACTTTCAAAGCAGGGGAAGTCTTCAAATCCCCCCTAGGTCTATTCAGTGGCAGGGAAGATCTTTCAAATTCCCATTCCCATTACATTCAGCCCCAAGATCTTTCATATCCCTCACATAGCAAAAATACCTTTAACAGTAAATGAGAGTTTAAGGATAACTGGTGGAAAAACTGGTGTCAACAGAAATTTGCAACAATATAACAGGAATAATAGAAAAACTTTACACATAAAAAAATAGCTTAGGGTGGGGGCTTGGGGCACAAGCGCCCCATCCTCCCCCCCTTGAATGAATGGGGCTCAAAATCTTGGGGTAAGGGGTGAAGGTCTCTTCTCCAAAGCTACTTCAAGCTGAAATTGGACATAGAGCTGTCCCTGCCCCAAGAGGTCCCATTTGAGAATTCAGCTGTCATCTGGAGCTTGGTCAATGCCAGGTCCGAAAGGTCTCATTCGAATGGTTAGTTCTTTAGCTGTCTGCAGATCTGGGGTCATCATTCTGGATAGAGGTGTACTTTCTCCCAATGGTCTATTATTCAAATTACATAAAGCAGTGAACAAATTATCTTTCCAATGTTAATATGAATTATTAGAACTTAACTTCCTTAATTGTTCCTTCAGTAATCTATTCATTCTTTCAATTAACCCAGATGCTTGTGGATAATATGGAATATGATATATCCATTCTATGTTGTTTAATATGCAATATCTCTTCATCTCATTACCTCTGAAATGTGACCCATTATCACTTTGAATTTGCATTGGAGTTCCATAAAATAGACTTATGACATCTAGAATTTTTCAGGTGTTTTTCTGGGTTGCATTCTTACAAGGACAAGCCACCAGTATACCTGAATAGGTGTCAACACAAATACATATAAATTTCCATCCTTTTTCTTGGGGTAGGGGACCAATATAATCTATTTGCCAGATTTGGACTGGGACTTTTCCCCTTGCTATCTCACCAGTTACTACACGAGGAACAGTTCACTCCTTTTCCAATTATCATATATGGCATTCTTCTGCTATCTGTTTTAACAATGAATGAAAGATACTAATATCTCAATCTTGTGCCCACCGGTGTGTGGCCTGGACCCCTAAATGGCTGGCTGTTTGGTGGACTCATTTTGCTAATACCGGATCATTAGTTGTTGTGAAAGTATGGACAATATATTTAGTAGCAATCTTCTCTAGTTGATCAGCATGAGCATTATACTCACATTCTGGTGTGGTAAGGGCCATGTGAGCATCTACATGAAAAACTGACAAATCAGTAACCAAAGACATGTCACATATATCTTCCCATAATTCTTTGCCCCAGCCTTGTTTACCATGAATTTCCCAATTTTGATTTTTCCACATGGGCATCCACATAGCTAACCCATTAGCTACTGCCCATGAATCAGTGAATATCTGACACTGTCCTCCTTGTTCTATTTTGATGGCTTGATTTACTGCCATAAGTTCAGCATATTGACTACTTCTACCTATCCCAGTACTTTCCAAAGTCCTTCTAGTACATGGGTTATAGGCTACTGCTTTCCAATGTCTTTTTTGGCCCAAATATTTTGCTCTTCCATCAGTAAACCATGCGTGTTTCTTTTCTTCTTCAGTAGTCCATCATATCTGTCATTCCATCTTACCAAAGACTGTACCAATTGCTGCCTTGGTTCAGGGGATGTAGCATGTCCCTCAGTATCAATGTTAGCTATAGATTCATGTAGGGAAGAAGCTCCACTTTTGCCAGTTTTAGTTCTATTTTGAATATACCACTTCCATTTAATTATACTGGCTTCTTGGGCGTGTCTACTTCTGTGAGAAGCTGGGATACTCATTACCCAAGTCATAATCAGGATTCCAGGCCTTAATGTCACTTCATGGCCCAGAGTCAGTTGTTCAGTCTCTACCAAACCAATATGCAGCTAACAACTGCTTTTTGAAAGGTATATATTGCACTCCAGATGAAGGAAGTTTCCTGCACCAAAATCTTAAAGGTACATTTCAGCTTTGTTGTTTCTTCCATAAACTCCAGTTTGTGTAATCATCCTGTACAATCACTTGTAATTCCACTGGACCATTCTGCATAGGCCATAAATTTAGAGCCAATTGTATAGCAGTTTTGGCTGCCTCAAAAGCTTTACTCTGCTCAACTCCCTAATCAAATTCATATTTCCATTACAAATGCTCAAACTCTTCTTCCAATTCAACAGCCCATATAGGGTGTTATTTACTTTCAAAAGATATATTTCTAAGGTCCTGCAAGGGATCTAGCCTGTGAGAGGTGAAATGGGGCAAATAACACTGTATGGGTTTCTAATGATCAACATTTTCCTATGAGTTAAAAGTTAATTAAAGTGAACATTAAGGGAAATTTAAAAGGAGGAAAGAGATAAGGAGTCATAAATGGGCAATATGAAGCCTCGGGGTTGTGATTGGATATCTGGATAGCCAGCTCTAGGAGACTAAGTTTAGTTAACATTATGAGTCCACAAGTCTAGGCAGAAGGCATTTATTAAATGCCTGTGCTAGGCACTGGGTAAAGTGCTGGGGATGCCAAGAAAGGCAGAAGATCACAGTATCACTTTCTTCCCTACTTCACCTTCCAAACCCAGTCTGTGCCTAAATTACTCCATCTTCCTGGTCCTTATAGTAATGTGGGACACCCACAAATGCAAGGCCTGGGACAAATAATTTTGCCTAGAGATGGCTTTAATAGGAGTGGCTATAGAAGACATTTTTTAAAAAGATATCTGACCTATTTAGGTGCCTAAATGATCAGATAGTGATCAATTTCTAGGTCAATAAATCCATCAGTTCTTCTTAAAATCCCACCACATACATAACTCTGTGCTAGATGCAATTAAAAATAAAACACAGAAATGAGTGAGAGATACAAACCCTAACTACTGTCCTCATAGGTTTTAGAGTCTATAGTCTAGATCAGTCCTAGACAAATTGCAGCCCACTGCCAAACTGACTAACCTAAAAATATCGCACAATTTTAAATATAAGACTTCAGGGAAGTAAATGCTATCCCTGCCTCACAGGCTATACAAAAGGAGAAGCAAAACCAGATTTGTCCAGGGCAATAGTTTGCTGACCCCATGGTCTAGATTATTTTATGAAACTGAAGAGCATGCTTTTAGCCACCTGAATGAAATGACTTGTAAAATTTGTGAGATGCTGCCATAGAAACCTCCAGATATAATTTTTTTTCTGCATTTCTCTGTTGCAAAGGCAGCTCCATGGATGCTAGGAGGCAACTGGATTGTCTAAGAATTTCAGTGATTTCAGAGCCACATAAGCACAGTCTCATGATCTCTGAGATAAAAGAATTCAGAAAGAAATAAAATAGAATTGTTTTCTTTCTTTTCCCCACTATATTGAAGGGTTTATCTTCGAAAAAAAAAAATCTGGTTTGTGGATTGAAGTTTCAATGTTGACCACAGGAAGGGCCTATGGTTTTTCTTTATAGATATGAGATAAGTAAGATAAGATAGGGATGGATCAAATTTGGAAGGGTAATAAAAGGCTTTCATTTGCAAGGGTATATAAAGTGATTGGGCTAGCAATATATACATACATTCATATGGATATGGATATATTTAGTCACATCTATAATTTTGTTTTTGTAGGGAGTTCTAAATGAATCAGTAATGTCCTATTGGTAAATACCATGAACAATTTTGGGCTTATTTCCAAAAATACTAAAGTTTCAGCATAGAACCATGATTTGTCATGGATTCATTATAATGCCAATGAGATATTCATAGTGCCCACGGTGGTTATGAATATGCTGACATAGTTCTGAATTGCAAAATGTAACAAACTCTCCACATGAAAGACAAAACCAAAACATTTATTCAAACACCAGAAAACTGAATTTCAACACCAGAAAGTCAGATCCATCATAGCAACCAAAAAGCTGATATACTTTACCAGTGCAGCAAACACCAACATTCTCATGTCTTCCGTCCATTAGGTCTTCAGAACAAAACAGACTCCCTCAAGCAAAAGTGCCCTCTTACTCGGTTCTGCCTGCTCCAGCCTGCTCCCACCTTCCTGGTCCACTCTTTCAGCAAGCTGCTCCCACTGTGGGCTTCACGTGATTATATATCTGGCCTATTAAGGGCAGGGAAGGTCTTAAAATTCCTTTAGACCTATTAAGGGGTGTATGTATGAAAACACCTACCCCAAAATTTATTCAAAAACTCAGAGGCTTCTCAAGGTAGGAACAGAAAGCATTTATTCAATTCTTGTAAGAAAGAGGCGTCACCTCCACTAGGAGTGGAAGGAGCGAGTTACAGAAAACAAAACATGGTTATATACCCTCACGCAGACAACCCCTCCCACTGACCCACCTCATTGGTTGAGAGCTCGGCCTCACAATCTAGCTTGGGAATCCATCCAGATACAAAGGACAAGGAAACAATCTCCATCCAATGAAAACCGATGAAAGCACTTAATATCTTATTTGGCAGTGGGTGACAGCAGGGGAGGGAGGGGTAAGTTTCAGTTAACTTAGGCCTGTCTGCAGCAGAAGCCCAGCTTGAGTTAGAGCTCTGTCTCCATTTTATGAGAACGCTTTCACTTACTTCACTCATGGTCCTATGAGAACAAGCAGATATGATGATCCCACAGATTTAGTACACTACATGCAGATGTGCTTACATCCTGCCTTCCCATGCTTTCTCCTGGAACGCTTCTGGGTCAACAGCTTGTTTTCACAGAAAAAACTGAATTGAGAGCCCAGCCTTAACTCCTATGAGGGGTCTTCAACATACCCCACACAGGGGCAAGAAAGATCTTCAAATTCCCATTCCCATTACACTCATACAAATTCATATAACAAAAAGTAAACTTTATACAGTATCCTGGATAGGATCATAGGCAGAATGGGAATAACTAACTACCTGTCTTCTTTAAGAAATTAGACTACTGCAAGTGAGTAGAAATACAGAATTTTTTTCAGATGAATATCCTCTCTGTCCCTAAAGCAATATAATCACCACATCCTCAGCCTCACTTGCAATCATTTTATAACTTTGAAATGTGCTTTTTTTCTGTTGTGTTTTCTTTGAAATAATAATATAACATCCGCATATTTGACTTTTTCATAATTTAGGTCACAGAAGCTGGGTTACATTATGATGACTAAAGACACAAGAGCCCCTCAAATCTCACAAAATCTTTCTCAGTGCTAATCATATGTTAGGAAATAGCTGTATTGTCTGTAGGTGTCAAGTGGCAACATCAGAGCAAAGATCATTTGACTTTAGCCACAACCAATGTCTTTTCCTCCCCATGCTTGCATTTGGACTAGAAGAGGTGAAGAATTTGTTTACCCTCTTGCATAGTTATGGCATGAACTGCAGGGGGCAATATTTACTAAGAAACTCCAACAGATTGGTGGTTAAGTGGGTAAACATCTGAACATTTTTAAAATATTTAAGACAGTTTGAACTGCATGTTACTTGCCAGGACCCCCACATTATACAGAGCTGCTAAAGAGAGCTCACTGTTCCAAGGCTCCTGAATGTTTTCACATGTGATATTCATGTTCTGGTTACAAAAATAAAAGCTACTGGATTAGTTTGCTCATGTTCACGGTACTGCATTTGTATCTTGGTGAAAAATTGTGTTTGCAACTTCTTTTGCATGATGGACCCGGTGGGATGATATATAAGAAAAAATGATAACTTCTCCAATTATTGTGGTCAGTTTAGGGAGGCAGTCTGGGTATTTTAGACCCTACAGAGGATCATAAGATTTAGAGTTAGAAAGAGCCTTATAAAATTCACTTTGTCCAATTTTCTCATTTTACAGATAAGGAAACTGAAGACCAAAGACAAGGATAAACAGCCTTTCCAGTGTTACAAGGCAGTAAAGTAACAGAGCTGGCATTCAGACCAAGTCCTCTGACTCCAAATGCACTGCTATTTCCTCCACAAATTGCTGGTCTCTTTCATCAAGAACATTTGAGTACTTTAGTCTTTTTTGTTTGCTTGTTTGTTTTTTTCTCCACTGATAACTAGTGGAAACATAGCAACTTCAGTGAGTTGAGTGAACTAGAATCAGATCCTCCTTACCTCTTCCGGTCTCTCCCCTACTGCCCAAGTTTTCTAGAAGTGATCTCTAAGCTATAATCCAAGAAAAGATGGCATGATTTTATGGACTAATCTAGCCACCTAATCAGGGAGGCCTGAGTTCATCTCCCCTTGGAAACTGTATCACTGTCCCTGGGCAAGTCAATTAACTTCTTGTTCCCCCAAGCAAATCTCTGAGACTGCAAGTTGCTTATCTATTAGAGTTGCTTATCTGCATGGATAGAAAGTGTTGCCACACCAGGATTTCTCCACATGGATAAAATTGTAAATGTGGACCTGAAAAACAAAACCTATATGTGGCAAATATATAAACACTTATTCTAATGTTGACTGTAGTACATATGCATTTCCTCTGAATACTGATTAGAACAGAATATAAAAGAACAAATAAGCAAATCAATAGTGTTTCCAATTGGGCCTTTATACATTACCCCAAATGGTTTATTAAACTAAATTCTCATCAGCTAGTTCTAGAAAAGCTTTCAATTCATTCTTTGCCTACTTCTGTCTTTTGGAAATTCCTCATTTTCCCCCAAAAAACTAATTTAACCAATATAGAAATCCTCATTTACTTTCCATACTCACTTCTAAAAAATTTATTTGGAGAGGTTTTGTAAAAGGAATTGGGTAGCTAAGGCTTTCTGAAAGGAAAAGGATTTTTGTCAAATATTAGCGCTTTCTAGAATTATTTCTTAGTATTTATACAAATAAGATATACAAACATTACATAAAATACATGTAAATGCAAAATAAATAAGAGATTAGGTGACCTGAAAAAGGTCATCTTACCCCTCTGAGACTTAGTTTTCCCATCTGTAACATGAGGGGGTTGCTCTAAATTATCTCCCTTTCAGTCTAAAAGTGTACGTTCTTTGCTTTATGACATCTCATTGACAATTGAGAGCTGTCAGTCAAGCATTTCTGCTTCAACTGCTCATCAATCCCAAGGCATACATAGAGAGGCTGTCTACATTAGGCATTAATTAACTGTGAGATGACAATAGCTTCCAATCAGAGGAATAATCACGACAGCCAGCAGATTCTGCTTTGCAGAGGCATGACCCCTGGGAATGTGAGACAGAAGCAAGTGGTGAACAGGAAGGGAGGAAGAAATGAGGGAAAGTAGAGAAGGAAGAGGAGAAAAAAAAAGAAGAGAAAGGGAAGAAAAGGAAAATGGAGGGGAAGAGGAGAGATAGGAGAAGAGGTAATGAAGAAGGAATAAAAAGGAAAAGGAGGAAAAGCAAAAAATGGAAGGAGAAAAGAATGGGACACATTTTAAAAGAGCTGAATTCCTAAGGGTTTTTTTTTCCTGTATTAGTATAATAATGTACATATATCCTTGGATTTTTCAAGGAAAGGGGATGGGAATGAAGGAAGGGAGAGAAGGGGAGAGAGATTCTTAGAAGAATTTATCCACGTTCAAAAAATATTGCTGAAATAGGCTGCAAACCCAAATTTTCCTTCTTCTATAATGGTTGGAAAACAAAACAAAATTGTTTACTAAGGCATAGGGTAGTTGTGGTGTGCATCAAAAGAAGTAATTACTCTGAGGAAATTAAGCATTCAATCAATTAGTCATCAAGCATTTATTGAATACCTCCTGTGGTCTAGGCATTTGCTAGGTGATCATATTACAAAGGGTAAAGTGAAATCATCCCTGTCTTCTAGAGGCTTACCTTCCATTGGGGAAAGAAGTATGTAAAGCGAAGGTACTAGTAGCTGTGAAGGTCTTGAAAGGTTTCATGTAGAAGGTAAAACTTGAATTTGAGTCCTGAAGGAGACTAGGGATTGATTCTAAGAAGCAGAAGCAAAGAAAGGAACACATTCTAGATTCTAAGAAGCAGAAGCAAAGAAAGGAACACATTCTAGGCACGAGAAATAGCCCCTGAAAAGGTCTATGTAGATGGGAGACAGGATGTTGTGTGTGAAGCAGGCCAGTTTGGTTGGACCATCACTGCTGTGAAAAGGAGTAAGTTCAGTTAAGACTGGAAAGGTTGGTTGGGACCAGCTGGTGAAGGGATTGAAGTGATAAACAGAATAAAAATAATCTATTCACTTTTAGAGTTTATAGGGAGCTGCTAAAATTTCTGAAGTAGCATCGGAGTAAGCATATAGATAGATATGCATATGAATATACACATACATACATACATACATGCATATATATATACATGTACATAAATGTGTGTGTTTGTATATATTTCTCTACCTAAAATTAGAATGCAATCTTTTTTAAATGTCAGTAGAATATATATTTTTTTTAATTCTCAGAGGTGTATTTCTTGTTTTTTTCAGAGATAATAACATTACTAGTGATTACTCTATATTTGCCCAAAAGTCCTTTTCTCACTGCTTATGAGGTCTCTTCTTTGGTTTATGCTTCCAAATGCAATTGAAGATTCTGGTGTTTTTTTTTCTATTAATACTCTGGCTTTTAGATCTATAGTCCTCAAAATAACACTGGATTTGGAGTGAAGAGACCTTGGTTCAAGTCACAGTTCTGCTGCTTACTACCTGTATGACCTTGGGAATGTGATTTAACTACTCAGGACCTTAGTTTCCTCATCTGTAAAATGAAAGGGTGGGACTAGTTTAAAGGTGATGTACTCACCGATGCGACCCACAAAACTCCCAGTGGTACCCTGAAACAGATTAAAAAATAATTTGAAAATGTTTAACACAATAAATGAATATACCATAAAACATGGATAATATTAATTTGTGATTTTCTAAGTCAGTTGTTGGCCCACAGAGAATCCTTTCTGTATGAGTTTGAGACACTACTGGGCTAGAAGATCCTTAAGGACCCTTCCAGCACTAAATCTCAGGAGTCCAAGATCTGTAGTTGAAAAGAACCCTGCTATTACTTATCCAAGAGAAGTTGCATGTTTCCCAGTCATCCATAAGTCTGCCACAGTAACGATACTAAGGAAATCTTTGGTTTATTCCAAACTGCTATTATTTAATTCTATATAATTTCCCCTTCCTAAGAAGTTTTATGACTTCAGTGAAACATTCAGCAGAGATATGGTGACTATTATATAGTCATTACTGATTTGCAAAATGATCAAAAAGAATTATCCCAAGTTTGCCTTTTGGTATCTTTTTAAATGAAAGCAATTAACTTAAGAAGCCCTCCTGTAACAGAGCATGTGTCCACATAATAATGTCCATCTGTGTGCATTTGGCATCACAACATCTACAAATGCATTATTACGCAACAGTGTAGGCAGTAGAGCACTTTACTATGACTACAAAATCATGTTTTATTACTGCAGGTTATTATAATTAAAGTAACTGTATTCATATGGCTGTTTTCACACAATCACTCTCCCATGGATAGTGGTTCTCAATGAATGATAGAACTCAGAAATAATGAAACCCTATCTTTGTTTTTCACATAATTACTTTTCAGCTCCCTGGGTGTGTCTGTCTTTTCTGTCAATTTCCTTTCAAGGATGATGGGAGCTCAAGGAGAAAAGCAGACTTGAAAAAAGAGAACAGTGAATTTGAACTTAAGAATATATAAGTGCGATTTGGGAGAAATGACTAAAAAAGGAGAGCATTTCTTTCTAGTAGATTCCAGTAAAGTCATTTAATTGACTTCCACAATAATAGGCTGGCTGCTTGAAATTGTCAGTAACAATCTATGTAACTCAATAGGAACTTTGCATGTTTAATATAATAGAAGTAGAAACTGGAACTAATAAATATAGAGACCCTTAGTCAATCAAAAGAATAAATAATTCATGTTATCTATGTCCTTGACTGTGATAGAAGGTCAAGGGACTTGTCTATAAAAAAAGAGTAGAAGTTACACAACTGACCATGAAAATAAAAACCATTCATTGCAACCCCATGTTTAGCTGGCACCTTCTTCCCTACCCCCTCACCTTAGGAAAACAAGTACAGTTTTTATTATTCTTAAACTTCATCACTTGTTGAGACCATCTATAGCCTTCCAATTATTCCAAGAGTTGGTACTTTTTGGTATGGTTGCTGTCTCACTCAAGAAAACTGAAATCACCATAATCTAATCCAATAGTGAGCCACGGTCTTCAATAGATTCTCAGCAGGATCGACCTAGACACCCTGAGGTTTCTTCTGAATCATCACCTTCCTTAACCTACAGGCCATATTTCTCTATAGCTAGACCATGTCTAGCCTGGTTGACAAAAGGGAATATTTTAATTTCAGACACTATAGGATTACTCTGCCTTCCACTTATCTGTTAAAAAGATGACCCATCAGCAGCAAGAACTTAAGGGTTGAGATCTTCCATCAAATTCCCCTTCTAGTACTTCATCAAAGCATATGGGTGACCACAGGTTCTTATAGGCAAAGCTAGATATGAGCTCTGGCCAGTCTTACCAAGAAGGAAAACCTCAAAAGTCTGGGTCAAATAGCTGAGGATCTGGAGAGGGCCATCATCAGAAGGTTGGCCAGTAGCTGATTTATTTTTGGCCATGGCAACAAATACATGAAACCGTATACTAAGGTATGGAGGGAGCATGATCTGCATGAGCAAAAAGAGTACTAAGTCTGATGAAATCACTTCCTTTGAAGCATTAAAATAGGGCTTAAAATGAAAGTATTTATTCAGAAACAAGTTCAGAGGAAACACTTGGAAGACTACAATGTGTAATCTCTCCATAAACACTGACAAATCCTTTTCCATTTAATACAGATAGGTTTCTGGTTCTGCCAGTTTGGTGTTTAGAGATAAAACTGTCTGGCTCCAGCCATACAGAGAGTGATAAACTTGTGCAGAAGGGCACTTTTAATCTGTTAACACATCACTATCAACTGCCTGAATGGTGACACATCTTAAGTTTATTTTTCATTTGATACCCTCTTTTTTGCATGTCAATGAAATAATTTAAATCACTTTTATACAAATACCACAGGTCCATGACGGCATAGAGAAAACAGGACCCTTCTCACACATTTCCCTAGAAACAAAGGAAGTTATAGGGCTCTTTCTGTGTTGACACTCTGTCCTTTAAGAGAAACACTCCCAGACTGATTTAGACCTGGAATTGTGCTGGATCCCATTTATATAGCAATTTTCTTAGGGAATTGGGGACCTGTCTTATCTTTCTTGTCTTTCTGAGCTTCTTTATTGAGAGGCATGATTTGCTCTTCAGCATTTTGCATCCTTTTTCTTAGCAGATTGCCTCCTAATGATTCTATACACATTGTTGGTTTGAATTACCTCATAACCTAAAGACAGACAGGAAAAAAGACAGACAAAAAATATATTTTTCCAGCAGGTGCTTTCAAACTAATACATTTCCTTCCAGGCTAGAATTTTTTTAAGCTTCTTATTAAATCACATCCTAAATGACCCCTGAAGCACAGTTTATTTTTCATTAGCGAGGTGAGGAGGCAGAGGGTCAAATAAATCAGAATGAACAAGGCAATAATTGTTCCTCCCTTTATATTACCTCAAATATGGAAGTAATGAAGGAAGCAGATGATTAAACTAAGAATTTTTTTTATTAGTGGCACATTTTGTTTTTATATTTAAAGAGAAAAACATCTCCTTGCTTCTGGAAATCAGCAAAGCCTTATTTCTGAATTAACTCTATGAACTTGCAAAAGGATTTAATGCCATACTTATGAAGTAGGTCCAACCAAGGTAAGCAAGCTAGAGAGATATATTTTATGAGTTTAGGAGTATTAAAAGTGCTTGGAAATTTTCTTATTAACTTCTATCCATGGACTTTGATGCCTTCAGGAATAGAAGGTCAAAATGTTTTGTTTTGTTTTGATTTTTGGATTAGGAGTGTTGTGGGTTTTGTACCAAAGCAAAGGCCCTTCATGTTGTGAGGTCTCCAGGGCACACATTCTACCCATAGTAAAGTTTCTGATACACTTTGCAGTTTACATGTAATAGTAAGCCACAGGACTTTTTAAAAGTAGTAGGATTTCCATAGTTAAGAAAATTAAATCAGTAATTTACGGAAACATATAATGAGGTAGAAAGTGGAGTTCAATGAAACACACATAAATCTTTTTTTTTAATAGAAAAGACCCAACATGTAGGTATTTGGCTCACTATCTCACTCGGCACTGTAGTTTTTCAAAACCTTTGGCTTCCCCTCTCCTAACTTTGCCTCATACTTCACTGACAAAAGTAAAAGTATTTCTGTCTCATTCACATAATTCAGATGACTTCTGTCACTATTTCTTCCTTTATCTATCACTCAATAAGAGGTAGCCCTTCTCCTTGCCAAAGTATACCCCTCAACTTACACAAATGATCCAATTTCATCCCATCTTTTCTAGAAAATTCCCCCCTTTATCATCCCACTTTCTCACTTATTTTCAGTCTCTTTCTGTCTACTGACTGCTTCCTGACTGCCCTACGTGTCTCTACCATCTGCAAAAAACTCTCACTTGATCCATCCATCCCTACTAGCTCCTCCATTTTTATTTGGTTTATTCCTTGAGAAGGCTATCTACAAGGCTATCTTCACTTCCTTTCCTCTTGTTTTTTTTCTTCATATTTCTGTTGTCTGGCTTCTGAATTCATCATTCAACTAAAACTTCTCTCTCCAAAGTTAACCAATTATCTCTTAATTACCATATCTTATGGACTTTATGAAACTTTTGACTCTTGTCAATCAACTTCTTCATTTGATACTCCCTTTTCTCAAGGTTTCTGTGACATTACTCTATCTTGGTCCTCCTCCCTGTCAGTTAGACTCCCTAGTCTCCTTTGTCGGATCCAGGTCATACCCAAAAATCTTCAATGTCACCGAAGGCTCTCTCATTGGCCATTTTCTCATCTCAATCTATACCATTTCACTTGGTGATCTCATCAGCTCCCATGGATTCGATTACAATCTCTATGCTGATGATTCTCAAATCTACTTACCTAACCCTAACGTCTTCCCTAATATCCAAACTCTCATCAACAGCTGCCTACTGAACATTTTAAACTCAACATGTCCAAAACTGAACTTGTTATTTTTTGCCCCATCCTCCCCCAGCCCTTTTAAAACTCCCCTATTACTGCCAAGGGCACCAACATTCTCCCAGTCACCCATGCCCAAAACCTAGATGTCATCCCTGTTTCCTTACTCTCTCACCCACTCTGTATCCAAACTGTTGCCAAGTCTTTTTAATTTTACCTTTGTAACATCTCTCATGTATATTGCTTTCTCTCCTCTGACATTGTCATAACTGCGGTACAGGGTTCTCTTGGACTACTGTGATAGTCTGCTGGTTGGTTTTTCTGTCCACACCAGTCCATCCTTCAGTCAGTTGTCAAACTGATCTTCCTAAAGCAGAGATCTGACCATGTCACTACCTTATTCAGAAGACTCCAGTGGCTGCCTATCATCTTGAGGATCAAATATAAAATCCCCTGCTGGGCATTCCAAATCCTTCATCACCTGCCCCTCCCCCACCTTTCTAGTTTTCTTATGCCTTACTCTGCTTCACTTGTTCTGAGTTCCAGAGAAAATGCCCTCCTGGCTCTTTTGCTATTTCTTGCACAAACATACTCCATCTCTGTACATTGTACATATTCACTGGCTGTCCTCAGTGCCCAGAATGGTTCTTATCCTCATCCCTACCTCCTGGCTTCCTTCAAGTCCCAGCTAAAGCCCTATATACTACCGGAAGCCATTCCTAATCCCCCTTTAAATCTAGCATCTTCTCTCCATTGGTTATTTTATATTAATTCTCTTTATAGCTTCTTTGTATATAGCTATTTGCATGTTTCCGCCCATAAGACTGTCAGTGACTTGAAAGGAGGGACTTTCTTTTGCCTTTCTCTGTATACCTGGAACTTATCACAGTACCTCACATATAGTAGGTACTTAATAAATGCTTGTTTACTCATTGATCTGAAAGGCTCTAAATCATTTGCCAAGTAATAATGATCTAGATATATAATCCTATCATGAAAATTTAAAAGACAATGTTTTTTATTTCCTCAGGTTAATTGAAAATGTTCAGGTGTTAAATTTTTTGATCCATATTTTAATCAATCCCTATTTTTATCAGTACAGATTTTCCTTCTAGTCCTTTTTTCTTCCTATTATTTCATTTTTTACTTTTCCCATAGATACTTCAGAGAATCTCAGGGATTCCAGGGTATTCCTGTGTATCAGTTGACTCACATTATTTCTGTATGACCTACTCACTTCCTTTTCAAATATAACTTTGTTCTAAGTTCTACTGATATTGGCATTAACTGAGGTATGGGTAGAGACAGGCCACTCCATTGCCATAGAAGGAAGTATTATAAGATGGTTCAAATAAAAAGATTGCACATTGGTTGTTAGCTTTCCCAAACACTGCCAAGCACAGAAGACATTGTCCTAATTATTTTCCATGTGCACTATAGTACACTTCAGAGAAGTACATGGTAATGGGTAAGAGATTAGTCTAATCATTTGTATTGGAAAAAATAAAGCAAATAAAAAGCATATTGCTCAGAGAATGCTTCAGGTCACCAAAATCATCCATTACTACATATATCTTAGACAGCTATTGGAGATGGAAAATGGGCTATGCCTGGAAGAGGGAGATGTGCTGAATTTGCTTTCTGTGAAGCCAAGCTTCTTATAGCTTCAGGTGCCAAACTCTGTGCAGTCAATGCAACCCTACTTAATTACAGAAGCACTGTTATCTTAAGGAAATAGCTCAGTGATCTTTGGAATCAAGAATTCCATAACAGGAGTCCAGTAATCTAGCCCAGACAAAAAAAAAAGATGCCTAACAATAATTAATGAATCCCTGCTGAAGAGTATTAGAGAAATGATATGTAGATTAGAAATAACTAGCTGGCTATTATATTTTCTTTGTGTGTGTGTTTCCAAGACAGGCTGGAGTTCCTGTCAAAATGTATCAAACCCACTTATTACATTCACTGATACAAATAGGAATAAATAATACCAGGAGAATGAACCTGAGTGGCATTCAGAGATTTTTAAATCCTACATAAGAAACTGAGGGATTTGGGTTTACATGTAGAATGTTCATCTCATCTTCTAGTTGATGGTTGTGATATTAGAAGAGAATGAAGATGTGGCAAATCACTGTCAAAGGATTGAAAATGGTTTCTTAGATTATGGCTTGAGACACCAAATGATGAGTTTTCCTAGCAAAGGTGAGAAATGTCTCTTAAGGTGAAAATGCTTGGCAGAAAACTCACTGACATGAGTTAAGCTGAAATTTGAAAGGGAAGGAGATGGATGATAAGGAAGATGGCAGGTTTCATTTAGAAAGAACAATAGCCTAAGAGGTGTTCAGCTAACTTCTGGAGAAACAACAGGGAAGAAGTTGGGCTGACTTACGATTTCAGAAGAAATGTATTTATAGATGTAGTCAGTTCAGTCAATCAAGCAGAGTTTATTAAGTGCCTACTCTGTGCTCACACCACGAATTCTGGGTATATAAAGAAAGGCTAAAAACAGTCCCTATTCTCAAGGAGCCAACAATGTAATGGTGAAGACAACACTCAAACCTCTATGGACAATTAACTCCAATTATACCAAATAAATTGGAGATAATCAACAGATGGAAGGCACCTGTATTAAGAGAGATCAGTATTGGTTTCTAGAAGGAAGGATTATAGCTGAGATCTGAAGGAAGCCAGGGAAGCCTGGAGGTAAAGATAAGGAGAATTCTAGGCATGGGGAGGCAGCCAGAGAACATGTCTGTAGTTGGGAGATGGAGAGTCCTGTGCAAGGAAAAGTAAGCAGGCCCATGTCACTGGATTGCAGAGTACAGAGGAGCAAGGTGTAAGAAGACTGGAAGGGCCATGCTGTGAAGGGCTTTAAAAGCCACACAGAAGATTTATATTTGATCCTGGAGGTAATTGAAAAGTACACAGCAAACATGCGTAAGAGGCAATCAAAGTTCAAGATAAAGGCGGATGTACAGTAGATCACTTAGTTTCACTAAAATTGTTTGAGATCTGTTTCTGAACGAGTTTAAGCCTAGTCAAATAATATCCTACAGCACTCTCATCAGCATCAGGATCAGGATTCATAAGAGGGACAGATGTTGTTACAGTTTTCAAATGGGGAATTGGAAGGCATGTTGATCATACTGTAAATGTGATAAAGCCTAGAGGGATAGATTTTCTATTAAATGATAGAATCCACATCGCAAAGATGTTGACAGGATAGAACAAGATCAACTCCAGCAAATGGTTTCTATGTTCTACATTTATTTTCAAATGTCAATTTCACAAAGAACTACTTCAATGCTTTAAGGCCCCATGATTTTATTGACGTGGGCATCCCACTGAAGCCACAGACATTTATTAGTTGTGTGACCCTGGGTAAGCCAATTAACCCTGTCAGCCTCAGTTTCTCATCTGTAAAATGAGAAGGAGAAGGAAATGGCAAACCACTACAGTATCTTTGCCAAAAACACTCCAAATGGGGTCACAGCGAGTCAGACACCACTGAGATGACTGAACAATGACAACAATCCTACTGAAGTGACTGAATCCTCTTTAGACAGCTTCATAAACTTCAGTAGTGGCTGAAGAGAAATCTATCCCCTGGGAATGAAGGTGCAGATGGGAAGTGAGTTGGCTGGTGAACTGGGAGGCCAAGAAAAATCCATCACACCGTGGCTGATAAAAAATCTGAACTCAGTGAATCTTGGTCTCAGAAAGATGATACATAGTTCTTAAGTAGACCTATGCTCTCCAGCCAGGTAGGACCTACCAGGATTTTTTTTTAAGAAAAGTCTTAAAAAGCCTAGGGTCATCCCAAGATGAGATGAAGCATTAGAGCAAGACTTGGTAGAGGATGCCCTAGTATGAGAGGAGAGAAACCTAGAATAGTAGCAATTCTTCAGAGAAAAAGACCTGTGTCTGAACTGACTGCAAAACTAAATGGGTCAACATTGTTATGCAGGTGCTAAAACAACAAGAAAGGTCTTAGGTTGCAGTAAGTATAGACTTCAGTACAATGAAGATAATTATCCTTCTCTATTGATAGTGTTGTAGACAGAGTACTAGACTTTGAGTAAGGGAGCCAGCCTCAGACCAGGTAAGTCACTCAATTTTTCTGAACCTCAATTTCCTCATCTGTAAAATAGGGATATCAGGAGTACCTATCTCACAGTGTTGTGTATCCCACTCAAGTAGGATAACATAAGTAAAATGATTTTCAAACTTTAAAGCATTTTTATAAATGTAATTTATTATTGTTACACTGTACTGCTCAGATCCTATCTGTAGGGACATTAAAAAACATTTGTTAAAAGAGACATTGATGAATTGAAGAATATCAGAGAAGGGTAACTAGAATGGTGAGAAGTTTCGATACCATGTCAGAAGAGTAACAGTGAAAAAAAGAAACAGCACTGAGTGATAGGAACTCTTAAGAGAAGCTGGAGGAAAATAATAACTATCTTTAAGTATTTGAAAAAAATGTTATATAGGAGAGTTTAAATGAATTCCCATCCCAGAATAACAAGTGGACATTTCAGAGAGAAGGATTTCAGTTTAATATAAAGAATAGTCAGTCCTTTCTGACACTGGAATGGAACGTATTCAATTCAAGTTTTATTGAGCATATACCATGTGCAAAGCACAATGTTTTTGAGGATCTGAACTCCTCATAACTGGAAGTATTCAGGTAGAAGTCTAAACATTTGTCAAGCATGGCATAGCTAGCTGGGCCAGATGACCTCTAAGGTCCTTTCCAACTTGCAAAGCCTGATTCCGTGATATCCCTTCCCCTTCCCCTCCCTCCTGCCACCATATGGCACAGAGTCAGCATTCTATTCTAATTGAAAATTGATTAGTATCTCCCTGGACAAGCAGATACAAAACGTTCATCCCATCCAATAATGAATTACTACTTCTACCAGGGCATCATTTAGCAAATTCTTGTTCTGATGCCCTGAGTAGGAATGTTATGATTCAAAAGAATAAATGGCCCATTGTTAGTAGGAGCTATGATGTCTAAAACTTATTGCTGGAAGAAAACAAATCATTATTTTAAATGCCCAGAGACTTCTAGGAAACATATGTGAGTTTAAAAGGGAAAGAAATATATCATCTTCTGGCAACATTTCAATTAAATAGAGCTGATTGCTTAACAAGGTCACACCAGATCAGTGAGCTGGCCTTAAAACAGTTCGTTTTCTCCACATGTCCCATACTATCTCTCCTCAGTCAGGGCTAGTTAGACAGACAAAAGACTTCCTTCTCTTCCCTGAGAGGTTTTCTGGAGAACTTCCATCCAGCTTTCTCCCTCTTTGACATTGTTGACTCTTGGCATAGACGCATGCCTCAAAATTTCATTTTTTTGATTGGCTTTTTCCTGCATTTCATGTGAATCAAAGATGGTGACAGAAATGAATAAAGGACCTGTACTGGCCTTAAAAAGCAGCCTTCTCCCTCACCATTTATAATAATAACTATGGTCACTTCAACAGATCCACTGGGAAGATCAGTGAAATGCCATCCATATTTTTTCATCTTTGCCTGATTCTTATCCTTGTGATAATAATGACTTACATTTAAAAGACATTTCATAATTTCAGTGTTTTCTACACTGCAATTCTGTGAGGTAGGTAAACACAATTGTCCTCATTATATAGATGAGGAAACTTAGGTTCACAGATTCAGTTACTTGTTTATAGTTACATAGCTAGTAAGTGGCAGAGACATCAGCATGGGTAAAATTATGTTCCCTGGGAGGCAGGAGGGAACTGGGTTTGACTCCAGGTTCTCCTTGTGTGATCCTAGGAAATCATTTAATTGCTCTCAACCTGAGTTTCCTTATCTGTAAACTAGGAATTGGGTTTCCCTAACTCTAGAGGATGGTTATGAACAAAGTCCTTTGTAAACCCAGGCATTTAGAATGGAGCAGTAGATAGAAGTGTTGGGCCTGGAGTTAAAATCTGGACTTGAACACTTACTAACTGTGCTAAGTGACTTAGCCTCTGTTTGCCTCAGTTTCCTTATCTGTAAAATGGGATAGTAATAGTACCTATCTCCCAGGGTTGTTGTGAGGATGAACTGACATAATAATTGTAAGCTTCCTGGCACACAATAAGTGCTATAAAGTTAGCAATAACTATTATTATTAACTTCAAAGCATTATTAAAATGTCAGTTGTCATATCAGCTGGGACTCATATTCAAAGTTTCCCATCCCAAGTCTAGCATTTTGGCATTTATTCCATGGCTGACCTTTTTTGTTGAGGGTGGGGGGGGGCACATTCCTAAAGGACTCTATAATAAGGAAATCCATGGACACTAATTGTGGCAGCTACTTTAGTTAGGGACCAAATCATAATATTGCCAGCTGATAGTACCATGAACGAGGGATGCATCTTCCTTCCAGAATGATTGTTAAATGTGTGTTACAAAGAGAGACTAGCTTTCCAGAGTCATTCTTGGATATAATAAGAATAACAAAAACTTGTACTACAAAAGACTGAAGGCTGCTTACAATATTGGCAATCAGGATTTACAGGATGGACTCACGAATGTCTGAAATCACGGATATCTAATTCATGAATTATGAGTTTCCTGGATTGGGACTTTCTGACTAACCAGATTTGTTAGCTATATTTGCAGAAGTAAAGACCCAAGAAGGACAAGTAGGAGAGCATGGTTGTATCGTAGAATAGACACATCAAACACAAGGCTGGTGCAGTTCCCCAGTGCAGCCTGCATCGTATTAAAAAATAATTGGAAAATGCTTAACAAAATAAAGAAAAAAAATCTATAATAGAACATAGATAATGTTAATATGTGGCTTTCTAGGTCAATTTGCAGCCTGTAGGGATCTTCTGTATGGTTTAGTGGCCTCATTTTATTTGAATTTGACACCATTGTAGAATTCATGAAGGGCAAGAATATATAATAGTGGGATGGAATGGAATAAGCATTTATTAAGCATCTACTACCTGCCAAGCACTGTGCTAATCACTTTGCAAATCTTATCTCCTTTGATCTTCACAAATACTCTGGGGTTGGGTGGGGGAGGGGAGGCAAGTGTCACTATTATCCCCCTTTTTTGGTTGAGAAAACTGGGCTACATGACTTGCCCAGGGTTTGCACAGCTGTTAAGTATCTGAGGATTGACTAACTGAGGTCTTCCTGACTCCAGGTCCAAGTCTGAAAAGGAAAACAGGAGCCAGATTTTGAAGGGCTCTAAATTCAAAGAAGTTTTTATTTCATTCTGAAGGCAATAGGGAAATGCTACAGTGTTTTGTGAAGGGAGTTCATTCTTTTTTTTTTTTTAATTCTGAACTTACATTAAAAAAGCATTTCCATAACATAGTAAAAGAGAAAAGAAGATACCCATGAAACTGAAAATCTCTTATGTACAACTTGCTATTCTTTTAAATATATAATAAAATTATCATGTAACTTTTCTCTTTCTCTTTTTTTTCTTTTTTTCCTTCCTCCTCCCTGAGATGGCTAATATTAGATACAAATGTGTATGTATATATGCATGTATGTATGTACATATGTGTGTATGTGTGTATTTATCTATATGTGTATATATGTGTGTGGAATCATTCTATACATTTGTTTATGGGTTCTTTATCTGGACGCGGATGGCATCTTCCTTTATAGGTTTTTTGTGGTTAATTTGGATATTTATAATAATCAAAATGGCTTAGTCACTCAGAGTTGTTCTTAAAACAATACTGCTGTTACTATATACAATATTCTCTTGGTTTTGCTCATTTTCCTCTTCATCATTTTGTGAAAGTATGCTGGGGTTGGTGATAATGATGATCTAATCACCTTCTCAATTAAAGAAGATCAGAGGGGGCAGAGTCAAGATGGAAGCCTAGAAGCAGGAAAATTTCCTGAGCTCCCTCCATAACCACCTCAAATACCTATAAAAAATAACTCTAAACAAACTTTAGGGCAACATAACACACACAGTGACAAATAGAAACAAATCTGCTTAAGACAGCCCTGGCAGGAAGGGTCCATCACAGAATACTGGGACCAGAGCCCACCTGAGCCCTCAGTTTTAGCCTCAGGGCAGCTGGACCAGCCCCAGTTAGAGAGACATTGGGAGAGTAGATCACCAGCAGCTGTGGTAGTTTCCACAATTATCAACCTATAAATGCCAAAGACAAAGTGAGCAGTCAGTGTGGACTTTGTGGGAACAGGGAGTCCGGGAGTGTGGTCCAGCCTCTGCCCCCAGAGGGAGAAGCAGCTGAGGTGTGGTGGCCACCTCCTCATGGCTGCTTCACAGCTCCTGGACTGCAGATTGTAGGGGGACCAAGCAACCAGTCTAAAGGGTTATCACTCTTGCTTTAACCTGCTTGGATCTGGATTGCGATCTAGGGTGGAGGTCCTGGGGTGCATGACCAGTGTGCCAGAGCCAGTGGAGGCTTCTGAGAGGGCAGCCAACTAATAGCTCAGGCAACTGTGAAAACAAAGCTCTCCACTCTGGAAGCAGAGTTCTACTGGGGCAAAAAGCTCAAAAGTCAAGTAATTGAGTGGCAACATGAGCAAGCAGAGGAAACAAAGAAAGCACAGCAATCTGAATTTTGTGGACAAAAAGGATCAAAGCATGGAACAGGATGAAGACAATGAAGTCAGTACTCCTGCAACAAAAGCTTCCAAGAAAAATATGAATTGGTTACAGGCCGTAGAGGAACTTAAGAAGGATTTTGAAAACCAAATGATAGAAGTGGAGGAAAAATTGGGAAGAGAAATGAGAATGATGCAAGAAAATCGTGAAAAGAGAGTCAGCAACCTGACTGAAGAAAATAACACCTTAAAAAATAGACTAACTCAAATGGCAAAAGAAGCTCAAAAAGCCAATGAGAAGAATGCCTTACAAAGCCAAATTTGCCAGATGACAAAAGAATCTCAAAATCTCACTGAAGAGAAACATTCCTTCAGAATGAGATTGGAGCAAATGGAAGCTAGTGACTTTATGAGAAATCAGGATACTATTAAACAGATTCAAACAAATAAAAAAACAGAAAGCAATGTGAAATATCTCATTGGGAAAATCACTGACCTGGAAAATAGATCCAGGAGAGATAATTTAAAATTATTGGACTACCTGAAAGCCAGGATCAAAAAAAGAACCTAGAAATAATCCTTCAAGAAATTCTCAAGGAAAATTGCCCTGATGTTTTAGAACCACAGGGCAGAATAGAGGTTGAAAGAATCTACCAATCACCTCTTGAAAAAGATCCCCAAAAGAAAACTCCTAGGAATATTATAGCCAGGTTCTGGAGTTCCCAGATCAAGGAGAAAATATTAAAAGCAGCCAAGAAGAAACAATTTCAATTTTGTGAAAACACAATCAGGATACCACAGGATCTGGCAGCTTCTACATTGAGGGACTAAAAGATTTGGAATATGATATTCTGGAGGTCAAAGGAGCTGTGATTATAACCAAGAATCATCTACCCAGGAAAACTGAATATCTTGTTTCAGGGGAAAATATGGTCATTCGATGAAATGGAGGACTTTCAAGCATTCTTGATGAAAAAATCAGAGTTGAATAGAAAACTTAACATTCAGATACAAGAAGCAAGAGAAGTATGACAAGGTAAACAGGGAAAAGAAATCATAAGAAACTTATCAAATTTGAACTATTTACATTCCTACATGGAAAATCGATAATTGTAACTTATGAAACTTTTCTCATTATGAGAATAGTTGAAGGGAATGTAAATATGTATATATGTATACATACATATATATGTCTATAGAGGAGGGTATATGGGCATATGAACACATATGTTAGTGTGTGTATATGTGTACAGGTATTCATAGAGAGAGGGCACAGGACCAATTGAATAGGAAGGGATGATATTTTTTTAGAGATGAGAGAGGAATATAATGAGAGGAGATGGGGAGAGATAGAAATGGGTAAATTATCTCATATAGAAGAGGTAAGGGAAAACTGTTACAATGGAGGGGAAGAACAGTAAGGCAAAAGGGAATGGGTCAACCGTACTCTCACTGAATTTGGCTTAGGGAGGGAATGACATTACACACTAAATAGGGTATCTCACTCTATAGGAGGGTAGGGGGGAAGGGGATGATGGAGGTGAGGGCAGGATTGGGGGAGGGAAGTTAGAAGCACACACTTTTGAAATGGGATAGGGTCAAAGTAGAGAATAGAACAAGTGGAGGGTGGGATAGGATGGAGAGTAATATAGTCAGTCTTTCACAATATATCCACTATGGAAATGTTTTGCATAGCTGCACGTGTACAACTTATGTTGAATTGCCTATCTTCCCAGCAAGGGTGGGTGATGAGGAAGGAAGGGAAAGAATCTGGAATTCAAAGTTTTAAAATCAAATGTTTCAATATATATATAATTATTTCACCTGCAATTGGGAAATAAGATATACAGGCACTGGGGTATAGAGATCCATCTTGCCCCACTGGAAAGTCAGAGGGGGCGATGGGAGAGGATATAGGAGAGAGCAGCTTGGGGGAGGTGGTATATAGTAGGATGGCTGTTTTGTGGTGGTGGGTAGCGGAAAGATGGGGAGGAAATTTGTAACTCAAAATCTTGTGGAAATGAATGATTAAACTAAAAATAAACATAAAATTAAAAAAAATAAAAATAAAAATCACCTGAGATATAAAAAAAAATTAAAGAAGATTGGAAGTTTCTCTTAACTACCACTCCACTCTTTTAAACAAAAAAGTTCATTCTTAAATATAACTTACAGAAAATACTGTGGAAGAATTTAGCTACATAAGGACAAATTTAACAAAAGGTCTTTCTTGGTTTCAGGCATGTAGAGATTTCTGCCTGAGTTCAGCCACTGGAACTCCCTTATTTATTTTTATGTGTTGTATCACACCCAATTATGAAACTACTGGGTTCTACCTGTGGCAAAGGATTTAACTGCTGAGCTGATCCCTAGACAAAGAACTCAGTTTCATATAAAAATACTACTCTGATCTAGCTTAGTAAGTCTTCTGCCTAGATCAAATCCATTAGCCTGGGACCTCCTCATACAGCCTATCCATTATCCAGGAATATAATTGGACCTCCACCTCCTGTCAGAAATGCAAGCTTCCTCTCACATCTTAAATTATTTTTGTTATGTTGTGACTCTCAATACCAGGGTGTTACCTGAGAGCCCTAAACTTATTTCCTCCACTGTCAACCCTAGCATAGGGTCATAATCACAGAGTCATCAATTTCTTATTAATTTGAAGGGAATTTTAGACATCACTGAGTCCAAGACCCTTCATTCTATAGATGAGGAAACTGAGACCCAGAGAAGTCAGATGATTTGCTTCAGGTCAGTCATACAGGCAGTAAGTGAAAGAACACAAGCCTCAACCCAGTGTTCTTTCCACCCACCAAGCTACCTCTACACTTAAAGATTATTATGACTTTATTATTTTTTAGTTTTCTTTTAATTAAACTAAGCCCCTTCATTTTACAGATGAGGAAACTGAGGCCCAGAGAGAGGCACTCAGAGGTCCAACTTAGACACCAGGAATCTGTAAGCTTCACTACAAATAAGAATGTTTGTTCTTCTCCAGACTGCCTTGATCCCTTTCTCTACTGTCTGCTTGCCACTTTTGGCCACCTTCCAGGCACTCCTTGGATGATCAGGACAGATGCTCCCTCAATGCTAAGACACTGGTGATGACTTTTAGACATGGATTTCCATAGGGTAGGGGCTTGAAGAAGGGACTGAAAAGTGGGAATGGAAACCTTAGTTAAGACTATGGATTAGGGTGAATGAGGAACAAGGATAGAGTCTCCAGGGTATGAAGTAAAGAGGTAAAAATGAGGTCTCATGCTGGTGTAAACTAGCAACACTATCCAACTAACAACTTTGCTAATCAATCACCTACCTGGCCCAACTTTTCATTACCATGGGTTCAAAGACTTCGTGTTGATTTATATATGAAGAAAGAGTTCAAAAGGAAGAACAAAACAAAATAAGAGATAGAGAGGTTCACAGGAGGGAAATTGGACATTTGCCCACAAGCAAAACCAATGCAGCTAAAATTAGAAGAGAAGCAAGAAATTTGGAAAAATATCTTTGCAGCAAAATTCTCTGATAAAACTCGTAGTTCTAAGACATAGAGGTACCTGATTCAAGTTTAGAAGAATAAGAACCAGTATGCAATTAATAAATGGTCAAAGGTTATGAATAGAAAGTTTTAAATGAAAACATTTAGACTGTAATGTAGCCATATAAAAATGTTCTAAACAATTAATAATTAGGGAAATACCAATTAAAACAACTCTTCCATCAGATTGACAATGATAAAAAAGATAATGACAAATACTGAAAGGGCTGTGGAATATAAGGTATATCAATGTACTGTTGATGGAACTGTGAATTGGTATGATTATTCTGGAAAGCAATTTTGAACTATACTCAAAAAGCTATTAAACTGTGTATATCCTTTGACCTAGCAATAACACTATAAGGTCTATACCCCAAAGAAATCAAAGAGAAGGAAGTAAATAATGAGAATCTGTGGGGATGTCCATCAATTGAAGAAGGGCTGAATAAATTACAGCATTTGCATATGATAGAATACTATCATGCTTTAAGTAATTATGAATGGGAGAGTTTCAAAGAAACTTGTGAAGAAGTGATGAAAAGTGAGATGAGCAGAACCAATGACCAATCACAATTCCAGAGGACTTTTTATGAAATATGCTACCCATTTCCAGAGGTGATGGGCTCAGAATGGAGATTCAGGGTTTTGTTTTGTTTTTTCAAGGTGTGGGTAAGGAACATAGACAATGCAAGAATTTGTTTTGACTATATATGTTCGTAATGGGTTTTGTTTTTCTTTTTTATTGGAGTGGGAAGAGGAGATGAGGAAGAGAGAATTTGGACCTGAAAATAAAATAGAATTGATTAAAAAATTTCTTCTTTCTATGCTTCCCTACTCCCTACTCCTATGCCTTCTAATTTTTACTCTTACCCTATATAGATAAAATTGAAAGAGTGGAATCTGATGAATTCTTTTTATATAAACAACGGAAGTAAGATTAATCTATATTTCAGATTCAAATTATCTTGGGCATTTTATCACAGACTTAAGGAGGTGGGTTGGGGACTTCTTGAACAATAGAACAGAGCTGGACTAGATGAAGGGGTGGGGGAGTGATGGCATGCATTGGGTGGGTGGGAACAGGGGGCTGGGGTTGGTGGTAATGGAAATAGACCTAGTAACCCTCTTAATTAAAGAAGAATGGAACTCTCTCTTAACCACCACTCTACTTTTAATCTCCTGAATTACTCTGCTCACTAATAAAGAGATATTTATTATAGGAGGCTGAAGGGGTGGCAATCTAAGCCAAAATCTAAATCAATTCCAAAGGAATTACTTAACATACACTCACAAAGAATGGTTGTACTGTTCATGAAATACCAAGAAATGTGTGAATCTATGCCTAGTTAAACCTCTATAGTATACAGTTTGTACTAAAACAGAAGTTCAGGTTGTTTGTAAGGGCAGCTGTTAACATCTGCTCTGAATGCAAACATTAATGCAGCAGTTATTTACATAACCTGCCAATTGCAAATTGTAATTGGCACAACATGTTAAATTAAATAAGTGCAGAAGTGCATAAGGAAGGCAAAGCAAGTAGTAGGTCTTGCTTCACATTTTCCCTCTTCATGGGTGTAGCCATGGGGAAAAAAACTTCACTGTTTGGATTTAAATTTCCAACAAAAATAAATGCATTGCTTCAACTTTAACCAACTCAGAGATGTATATTCAGATCTTTCTTTTTTTTTTTTTTTTTGACAGCTAGGTGGAGTAGCAGATAGAGTGCCAGGCCTGGAGTTGGGAAAAATTCTCTTCCTGTATTCAAATCTGACTTCAGTCACTTATTAGTTGCATGACCCTAGGTAAACCACTTAACTCTATTTGCCTCAGTTTCCTCAACTGTCATAATGAGCTGGAGAAGGAAATGGTAAAACCGTTCCAGTGTTTTTGCCAAGAAAACTCCCCAGATGGGACCATGAAAAACTGGACACATCTGAACAATGTTTTTTTTTCCTTCTCTTACTCAGGCTGGAAGGATGGCAGCCACTCACCAGCCAACTCTGGAGAACTCTTGACCCACTCCATCTCTGACCTGGACCTGTTTATTACTCCTTAGGCAACCTGGTGACCCTCCCTATAAACCACTTTCCTGAAGCTTCATCATACTGATACTAGACTTAGTGGAGACATCTGATTGATTTTAGCCCTACTTCACATAGCTCAAAACTCCCAAACTCAAGTGTCCCACCAACTTTAGTCTTCTCACTATCAGGAACTATAGGAATGAGCCTCCACTTCCACTTGGGTCTATTACAAAATATCATTGACTTCTGAGTTAGTTGGTTTCCTCTGTTTTCCTGCACTTATTCTTCCATCTCTGGACCAGAACTTCACTAGTTTCTAAGGCAGGCTTTTAACATAGATAAGGAACTTCCTCAGATCTTGATTAGATTTTTCTGTCACCAGTGTTCTCTGTTGTGGAATAGTTGACTAACCCAGAACAGACATTTGTTTTGGCTGTCAGTAAATTCAGTTGGAAGCATTGGGTTACTGTATACATACAGGAATTCTTCTCAAGCCAAAAATGGCTCCAGCTTTGGTTCTTGTTCCAACTTGACACTGGACAAGGCATGTAACTTTTCAATGTGACTATTTTCCTTATAGGAAAATAATAATATTTACTTCTTGCTTACTAGCCAGTATGTTATGAGGATAAATAAGGAGGGAAGAAGTTGGAAGGGAGTTGGGAAAAATTATGTGAATGTATGCAGGTATTCATGTGGTATGTAAGGGGTTATTTAACTTCCAAGAATGTTCTGCTATGGAATTTCTGGGAAAGTGGCAGCAAATGATGCCCAACTTATTAAAGTTGTTTCCTATCTGCCAAATGAGCCTCAAAAATCATGCCACAGGAAAGTCTTCATGGTGCAAATAAAGTTCCCTGTTTTGAGCCAACTCTTTCTTTTTAAGTAATTTCAGTTAAAAAATAGATGAAGAAGAGGGTATAACCCAATTTTTTCTTTGTAAAATCAAATAGTGGCTAGGGGCACATACTGGGGTTTTGCCCCCATTTCACAGTCGATGTTCTCTATATACAGTTTGCCCATATGGAGGATAGATGTAACAGCCAGCTGGGGTGGGGACAGAAAGCTGGAGCACACCCAGATAGATCATGTTTCTGATATGCAGAGGTGCTCCTCGTTAGTGTGTGGAAGGCCCAAGAGATGCTCTGACACCTTTAGACCTTACAGAGTTGATAGCAAGTGGAGCAGTAGCATAATTTAACAGCATGTCCAAAAACAGTGGTTGCAGGAACAATTTTCCCTCTGAGCAGCACAGATGCTTTTTCCATTTTACGTGATGGGAAATGGTTCCTCAACCACAATGCCTATTTTGTTCAAGTGTGGTATTTGCCTTCCTTATTAGTACATCATTTCCAAAGCTCCTGATTATAAGAGTGTCACAAAAAGCCAGAACTTGAATTGAATGAGATTATATAAGGGGGAGGGAGTAATAGGGTGATTCTTGAATTATCTCTTCTCTGCCATCTGTCTGGAGACTTAATGCATTTGAGCATCTGTGACAGCACAAGCCTGCCAGCCCCTGCTATAAACCAGTCTTTTAGTAAATAGGTCTCTTTCTTAGAACCTCAGTGCCCCAACTACCTTCGTTGGTTCATTGTAGGCCTAGACACTGAAAGCACAGAATTTTAGATTGTCTAACCCTTGTAGTCTCCTCCATATCTGTATGTAACTGTCAAATTTGAAAACAAATGACCAAAAAGTCACAGAGGTTATGCAACCACTGTTAACTATGAAAATACCAAAGAGGTCACACAGGTTATCACACCCACAGTTAAACTAAGGGAAAAAAAATAAAAACAAAGAGCTACCAATGGTCATAAGCAAAAAGCTTCCTTTATTCTGTTGGAGGAGGGAAATTAGACACATGTACCTAGGCCTCTTGTTAAGAGGAGAACCCCTCCAGGGAAGTGAGACCTGATACACACAGCAGTAGATACTCACTGAGCTGTACCATGACAACGAAGGATAATAGAAACAATGAGACAAGTTTGATCTATAGCAGGGCTTCAAGACCAGAACATGGTTCCTGCAGATGCTTGTCCATGGTCAGGGACCACCTGGTCCTGGTGTGAAACAATTATGGCATTTTTCCGCAGCAAAATCCAGCCAGAGGGTGAGTGCAAAGCATTATTGTTACGCCAAGCTCAGGGCATGGTGTGCTTGCGAGGCCTTAACTCTGGAAAATAAGGTGTCTCCTAATAATAAAAAAAAAAAGAGTAGTGAAAAGGGAGGGATGGTCTTGGCATGGGGATCCTGAAAAACAGAAAAAAAACTTTTCAGTGCCTTCCTAGAAACACATACAACACAACATGGAGTGTCCCATGCATTCTCGGGGCTACATAGCTAGAATCGTGGTTTTCCTGTCTGCTTGCTATAAGAATAATACACAAAATCTTGAATTGAGCAAGTCTGACTTCAGCATATTTTTATTTTTCTTGGAGAGCTTCATCCTCTCTTATGGCATATGCCCACCTAGGCCTGTGGACTGTTGATAGTGAGACTATGGCGTCACAGGAGCCTCCCCAATAAATGCTTGGAGATACTTTTCAGACCAAGGCCTCCTCTGCATGCCTGTCTTTTCTGTAGGTTAGCCCTATAATCTGACTTTTCTTTTTCTCTTGGAAGCAACTGCCACAATCCTTTCTTCCAATCTAGCAATGTTCCTTCCCAAGGGGACATAGTTTTCCAATTTTTCCCCTACCCTACTGCCTCTGAAATAAGTAAATTCTTTCTTAGGTCTCCTGAGGGTATTTTTTTAAGTGCTCATAACTATAGAGAAAACAGATATGAGATTAAAATATAAAAAAAGGAAAGTAATGGAATTCTATTTATAGCAGAAGTAGTCATAAAAATATGTCTAGTAAATAGATCTGGTCTTCAGTGAATATCCCTTCCTTCCCTTTGTTGGGGTGAGGGCTCTGCCTACCCAAAAACTTTTGAGGTTTCATGATGTGTTGTGGTGGAACCATCTGAAAGAATTCAGAGTCAGACCACCTCTAATCTAAGTACAGACATTTATTGAGATTGATGCCTCTCATGAAGTGGGCTAAGTTTCAAGAGGAACCAGCAGTTTCAGAGAGAACAGGTCATTATTTTTATAAAGTAAAGATGCAATTACATAATCAAAATTTACATAGAATAGAGGAGTATGATTAATATTAAAAAGGCAGGAGGGGTTTGTTAAGGGATTAGGTGATGGAGTAGGGGTCACATCTATGGTTTGGTGGTTTAAACATTCTGGTCATGCTGCCCCCTAATTGGCTAGCTATTGTGGCCCTGTCTGGTCAAGATAGATAGTTAGGTACTGTGGTCCTATCTTGGGCTAGATGAATGATGTGATTGTGGTTGAGTACAAGAACACACCTGTTTCTATGGGAATGGGTCTGGGGGCAGTGATCAGGTAGAGGCAGTAGCTGAGTTCCCATCACATGGACACACCTACTGTTTCTGTGGGAATTAAGAGTTCAGGGATACATTTGTTATTCCAGTGATCAGTGAGGCATATATGAAGAATTTAGGACATTGCCGGGAGGCCAGAGGGTGGCTAGGGAGGTACAGTGGCTCTTCTGTACAGTGGGGCTGAATCTATAGTGAAGTTAGAATACTGGGGCTGGGGGCAGCTTTATTAGGATTTTATCACCTTGGCCTCCTAACCCTTTATTGGTGTTCAGTTGTGTCTGACTCTTCGTGACCCCATTTGGGGTTTTCTTGGCAAAGATACTAGAGTGGTTGGCCATTTCCTTCTCTAGTTCATTTTATAGATAAGGAAACTGAGGTAAACAAGGTTAAGTAATATACCCAGGGTCACATAGCTAATAAGTGTCTGAGGCCAGATTTGAACTTAAAAGATGAGTCTTCCTGACTCCAGACTCAGCACTCTATCCACTCCAACACCTAGCCACATTCTTCAATAACCCTTGTCTTCATTCAAAACTCAGGGCAAGTTCTACCTTCTATATGAGGACTTTCCTAACAACATTCCACCATAGTTTTTGTGTCTCCCCCTACCCAGTGACTTTGCATTTACATTTTATAGATTTTCTGTCTCTTTATATGTATACATGTGGTTTTCCCCCCATAAAATATCAGCTCCTTAAAGTCAGGGACTGTTGTTTTCATCTCTGTATGCCTAGCACCTTGTACAGAGGCCGGCACATGGTAGGCATTTAATAAATGCTTCCTGGTTGACTGAGTGTCTAAGTGGCAGTAGGCCTTAATCTTTATTAGCTTTCACCATTTATAGAGAAAAATGTTCGTTTTTATTGTTTGTTGTTGATGTATTTTTTTCTCCGCTATGTTCTCACTTCTCTGAGTGGGATACAGATCAAGATCTCAAGTTTCTAGCTAAGGTCAATTTCCTCATAGGCAAAGGGTACTAGAATGCTTTATGCATCCTTGCTTGAGGAAAGAACTTCCCTCTCTGGCCCTCCGAGTCCTCTATTAATTTCATAACTTATTTCCTTTGAAGTCCCAAAAGGTGTCAATATTTCTTGGGCCTTTGGAATACTATCTCAATTTTTATTTGCTTATTTCTTCCAGAGTATTTTGTACTATCTTTTTATGCTAAAGATTTCTGGCACTTAAGATTATTTTTAGGCTTGGGTTCCAATCCAAAAGGGGTAGAAATGGACACTTTAATATTGTGAACCCAAAACATAAATACTTCCTTAAAAACCGACTGCTAGATTGCTTTCTTGTCTTGTTTCTAAGTCTACCTCCTTTCTTTGATTTTTTGGTGCCTGTTTCCCAAACAAGAGAAACCTTTAGCATTTAGATCATTTATAGAACAGAGAGGAGCTTCAATCTGATTCAATTCAATAAACATTTATGAAGCCTCTGTATTAAGTGCTAGCCACCATTCTGGGCAGTAGGATATAGAAAAGGAAAACAACAACAACAACAATGAACACAAATTTAAAAAATACAGCCATGCACTATCTTTGCCTCAAGGAGCTTACCTTCCATAATGAACAGCCATGCCCCTAAGTTTCCTAAGGACTTCCTTAGGTTTTATCTTTAATGACATCGTTTCAGACAGCCCTCTCAGGTAGTCATCTTTCAGAATACTGTCATTACAATGAGATCTTGCTGAAAAAAAGGTTGGGTATATAATAATGTAAATAATTCCCATCGGTAGTAAGAAAAAGATCATCCTTCTCACCTGTGACCTGAACTCCTCCTGAACCCTCTTCTCCATCTCTCAGTTTTCCTACCTTGCTGCTTCAAAACTTACCTGTCTGCAACTTCCACTATACAAAGTTTCAGCTCCTTAATGTTATCAATGAATCCATGCATAGGTGTTAATGGGAGCTAATAATATATTCTCTCCTCAAGGTAACTTAAAATGACAATAGCCACACTTGCATTTTTTATTGTAAAGCATATTTTTTTCAAACATACAATTCATGACTTCATTTTGTCCTTACAGCAACATGGTGAGGTACTTGAGACATGCCTTGTTATTTCTATTTTATAGGTTCTGCAAATGAATAATAGAATTTTAGTACTAAAAGGAAATTAGAGTCAGTATTTGTATCTGTTATATATCATGGAGTGGATGGAATACTAAAACCACTGCCCCCAGACCCAGTATTCTAACTTCAGTATAGGCCTGGCTCCCCTGAACAGCAGGCCCACTGTACCTGCCTAGCCCTGCCCCATCCATATCCTAACTTCTTCATATATGTCTCACTGCTCACTGAAACAATGTGTGTCCATGAACTCTTAGTTCCCACAAAAACAGCAGGTGTGTCCATGTGATGGGATCCCAATCACTGCCTCTACCTAGGCACTGCCCCCAGACCCATTCCCACAGAAACAGTTGTGTTTTTTCTAAAATTTATTTATTTATTTATTACAGGTGTATTCTTGTACTCAACCACAATCACATCATCCATCTAACCCAAGACAGGACCACAATAGCTAGCTAATTGGAGCACAGCATGACCAGAATGTGTGACCACAGAACCATAGATGGGACCCCTCCTCCACTACCTAATCCCTTAACAACCTCCTCCTGCCTTTTTAATATTCATAATCTCTGTTACATAATTCCATATTTTCCCTATAAAATTCCATCTTGCTCTCTGAAGTTGCAGGTTCCTCTTGGAAATTAGTGTGCTTCATGAGAAGTGTCAATCTCAATAAATGCCTACACTTGGATGAGAGGTGGTCTGACTCTGAATTCTTTGAGACGGTTCCACCACAACACATCATGAAACTGCAACAGTTTTTGGTGTGGGCAGAGCCCCCACCGCAGCAGTTGTGAACATCCCTGGATTTAAACTGCAACAAAGCAACATGGCATAGTGGATAGTGCCCTTGCCTTGAAGTCAGTAAGGACTATGTTCAAATACCATTTCAGATGCTTATTACCATGTTTCCCCGATAATAAGACACTGTCTTATTAATTTTTTTGGACAGAAAAACACCAGAGGGCTTATTTTCAGGGGAGGGCTTATTTTAATGAACATTGACAGCAATTTTAATAAACAGGTAAATGTGAACAAAAAAATGTACCTTTATTCAATAATGAATTCAATAAAGAACAGGATGACGCGCTCACTGCTGCAGCTCTGATTGGATGCAGCTCGGAGCGCAGTGTGCGTTTCACGGGGGGGGGGGACGGTGCATACAGAGGGTACCGTAATGTAGCATGTAGCGCAGGGGATCACCTTCACTACAGTAGCAATCTCAATAGGGCTTATTTTCGGGGGAGGGCTTATTTTTAGAGGAATCTTACACAGTAAGGGGAGGGCTTCTTTTCGGGATAGGTCTTATTATCGGGGAAACACGGTAGCTGTGGAACAAAGGATAAGTCATTTAATATCCCTGTGCCTCAGTTTCTTGGTTTGCAAAATGAGGGTATTGGTGTTCATGGCCTCCCCTCAAGCTCCATGACCTCAGTGAGGGTGAAGAGCAGTAAGCGTAAGACCTTAATCCCCCAGGAGGCATGTGGATGTAGAGAGCCTAATGACAGCTCATGCTTCACTCCTTCCTCATCTCGCTCACCCGTTGCCAAGTGTCGTCATTTCTACCTTGCAGACATCTTCCACATCTGGTCCATTCTCTTCCCCTCACAGAGCTGCCTCTCTAGCTCAAGACCTCATCCTCTCTCACCTGGATGACTTCAGTTGCATTTTAATTGATAATCCAGATTCCTCTGTTCCTTCTCCCTTCATTCAACACCAGACACCATAGCAACGTTCCTAAGATCTCAAGGTCTAATCTTGTCACTACCTTGCTCAATAAATTCCAGTGGCTCTGCATTACTTTTAGAATCAAATACAAAACTCTTCTGTTTGGTATTTAAAGGTCTTCACAACCTAGCTCCAACCTACCTTTCTAGTCATACTTTCCATACCTTATTATCTTTTAACTAACAGTTAAACCCACCTATTTGCTGTTTCTCCTACACAACATTTCATCTTCCCTCTCTATTTGTTGTTCAGTTATTTCAGTTGTGTCTGACTTTCTGTGACCCCATTTGGGGTTTTCTTGGCAAAGATCCTGGAGTGGTTTGCCATTTCCTTCTCCAGCTCATTTTACAGATGAGAAAACTGAAGCAGAGTGAAGTGACTTGCCCAGGATCACACAGCTAGTAAGTGTTTGCGGTCAGATTTTAATTTAGGAAAATGAGTCTCCCTAACTTCAGGCCCAGCCCTCTATGCACTATGGCGCCACCTAGCTGCCCTTTAGACCTTTGATATAGGCTGTTTCTCATGCCTGGAATTTACTTCCATCTCTAGTTTCCTAGTTTCCTGCAAAACTCAGCTGAAGTGCCACTTCTTGATCTCCTTAGCTGTTAACATATACTCCCCAAAATTATCTTGACTTTATTTCATACATATTTTGGAAATAATCATAGACAAATAAGTCTTGCCATTCACTCCCACATGTTTATTTTTTGCATTTGTATCCCAGGCTGCATACTATAGTGTTTGGCACATAGTAGACCCTAAAAAGTGCTTGTTGATTGATTGATTGACTGCTTGGATGACTGACAGGATCAGGGGATAACTATTTTGGTAACAAGTTGCATCTATCTTTTCACAAGCTCAGGATTAACACAGACCCCATTTTATTGGAGACAATACATATACAGATATAAGAAACTTGTGGGGAACATTAAGGATTTGCAACTATTTTAAAATCCTATTCTCACACAAAGCAGTACCCATGCCATATGCATAAGAATGGAAGATGAAAATTTCAAATGCATCAAAGCCCAAGATAGTTCTGTGTGTCTAAAGCAGACACTCCCTAAAATTGAACTTGGAGCTACAGAAGCACAACACATTTTAGAATATGAGAAAAATGACACCTTTGCTCTCCATACAAATTGAAAATGTAGGTTTCAGAATGTGCATGGTCATCTGCTTGAAGCCAGTTTAATCATGCACAGCTAGATAAAGCCCCTGTGACCTTTTCTGGGATGAGAGGAGCACTAACTATATCAAATGAATTGGGACTTTTTCATGTGGCATGACAGATGTTGGACTGCGCTGGCATTTGCAGAAATGCACAAACAATTATAAGGGTGGTTGTTAATTCATGGGAGAATGGGGAGCAGCTTCCTGTTCACCAGACCCTCCCTCTCTGATAAATCTTATTATTACTCTTGTTATGTTCACACACTTCCATCAACATTTACCGAAACATAAGGAGGGAGACTGCTCTGGGAAAAGGTCGCCTTTTGCTGAGTGATTGTGTTCTGACACCATAGACTTGATTTAGTGGTACTATTACCAACTACCGACTGTCTATTATATGCAAAGTGAATGATGATGATGACAACAAAGAAAAAAATATGTAGATCATAGGCTAGGAATAGTGGAAGGGAAAGTGGAGCCATATTGTGGTGATCCCTGGACATCAGCAGATTTACCACAAGTGACCCTGACATAGAAGGTGACTCTCTGGCCTCCTCAATTCAAGCAGTCTCCAGCTTATTCTCTTTCCCTATCATTGTGAATTCCCTTCCTCCTATTTCTTTTTCATTTATTTTCATTCATAAAGTCCTTCTTCCTGCCTCTCTTTTATTTTCTCCCAGTAAATCATGATACTTAGTAACTGAAACATAATGCATCATCTGGGACAAAATCTTAAAACAGAGTTTTTTAAAATTCAGTTTCTGCCTATTCTCTGTTTTAGAGCTAGGAATGTCATGCAAAGGATTACAGATATCACAGTCAGTTGTGAAGTAATAGTTGATTTTTCTTTTTCTTTTTGGACTAGATCTATAACTTAATCAGGCAGAAATCCACATGAGGAAACTCCCTACAGTAATACAGAAAGACTCAGAATTTTAGAGAATCGCTTGTGTCTACTGCAAGGTTAACTGCCTTGCCTACTCACACAATGAAGTATCTGTCAGAAGTGAGACTGGAACTCATCTTCCTGACACTAAGGCCAGCTCTCTATCCATGTGTAGTGAAGCTGTCCCCTCACATGTCAAATGAGGGTGTCACAAGGGAGGCAAAATGGACATCTCTAGTGTCTCCTCCATCCACAATTCCCCAAGGGACACTTTATTTCCAGCCAGGAGGGGAAACAGGAGGCTGGGGTGGGAAGCCACCACTCCACTCTCTTTAGACAGAGGGAGTACTGGGCTAGAAGTATATCTATGTACTTCCTTAAATATTATTATTAACCTAGGGCCGGTGGTTTTTAGGTTCAAGGAAAACTTCTGAATGCTGTTTCTTTTTCAAAATTCTCTTTTTTTTAATCATGAACTTGAAAGGAATCAGGAAATATGATTATTACAATATAACAAAAACAGTACAATAAAAGGATTCTATATGAAATAATTAACTTCTATCATATGCCATGTTTGTAATGCAGATTAAACTTAAAAAAATCATAGCAATAAGACTATTCTGCTTATCTATTTTTGTCTTTTAAAAAATTTCATTTATTTATTTATTTAAGGCACAGAGACTTTTAAATTTTTTGTTAGTTCCAAATTCTCTCCTTTCTCCCTATTCCTCTGCCACACAATGAGAAGGCAAGAAAAACAAAATGTATTACAAATATATATAGTCGTACAAAATAAATTTCTGCATTAGCCATGCACTTTTCCTACCCCCCCCATGCACAAAAACAAAAAAGAAAGAGAAAAGAAGGAAGGAAGGAAGGAAGGAAGGAAGGAAGGAAGGGAGGGAGGGAGGGAGGGAGGGAGGGAGGGAGG
>NW_027185764.1:39290977-39335261 GCF_028583685.1 Petaurus breviceps papuanus | reverse complement strand
GGAGGGAGGGAGGAAGGAAGAAAGGAAGGAAGGAAGGGAGGGAGGGAAGGAAGGAAGGAGGGAGGAAGGAAGAAAGGAAGGAAGGAAGGGAGGGAGGGAAGGAAGGAAGGAGGAAGGAAGGAAGAAAGGAAGGAAAGAAGGAAGGGAGGAAGAAAGGAAGAAGGGAGGGAAGGAGGGAGAGAGAGAGAAAAAGAAAGAAAGAAAGAGAGAAGGAGAGAGAGAGAGAGAGAAAGAGAGAAAGAAAGAAGAATGCTCTAGGCTGCACCCTGAGTTCATCAGTTCTGCCTCTGGAGGTGAATAGCATGTTTTATCATGAAATCTTTGGAATCATGGTGGGTCATTGTGTTGATCAGAGTTACTAAGTCTTTCAAAAATTGATTGCAGTTATTGTATAAATTGTACTCCTGGCTGTGTTGACTTCACTTTAAATCAGTTGATAATGGTCTCCCCAAGTTTTTCTGGAATTGTTCCCTTCACCATTTCTTACAGCATAATAGTATTTCATCACATTCAAATACCATAGCTAGTTAAGCCATTTCCTAGTTAATGGGCATCTCCTCAGTTTCTAATTCTTTGCCACCACAAAAAAAAAGGCTGCTATAAAAATTTTGCATACATGGGTCTTTTTCCATTTTCTTTCATCTTCTTGGGTTATAACACTACTGAATGTCTTGTTGGGTCAAACAATATGTATACGACTTTTAGAAAGAGTTTCCAATTGCTTTCCATCATGGCAGCACTAGTTCATAGTTCCCTCAATAGTGCATTAGTGTACCTATTTTTTTCCATATCCCCTTGTAGCAACAAGCACCCCAGCGTCCCCAGTATGTCTGCCAACAAAGGTTCTTAGATCTGCTTTGTTAAAGGAAAGCAACTCAAAATGGATTAACAAGCTTACTTTAATCAGTCAAATATGTATCGTTTACCTAGTTCAGGGGAAAAAGGTCAGCACCCCGAACTTCAGAATATAACAGACAGAATTATCAAGACAGAGAAACAGATCAAGTAGACAGATTTCCAAACTGTCCAACCATTACATGCATACCAAATCAACATCTGGGTTTTTAAAAGCCGGGGGGCTCTCAACAACGGCTCCCCAGAATTTCATCTGATCAAATCACAGAACACTTCTCAAAGTGAGCCCCAAAACAAAGCTACACATCAGGGCTTATGTAGCCTTCTCCTGGCTCAGAGAATGTAACAACCTTATTGACTCACTGGCTAATCAAGAAGTATCTACTGAAAAACAAGCCTCCCACCACAGGCTCCAGGTGAACTTTAGCCTAGGGGCAGGGAAGATTTTTAAATATGCATTTCCATTACACCCCCCTAGAATGTCATTTTCCTTTTTTTTTTTTGTCATTGTAGTAAGCTAATGGATGTGAGGTAGTACCTCAGAGTTGTTTTAACTTTCATTTCTCTAATTATTAATGATTTGGGGCATTTTTTTTTCAAATGGGCCTTTGATAACTTTGATTTCTTTCTCTGAAAACTGACTCTTAACCATTTATTAATTGGGGAATGGCTCTTATTCTGTAATCACTGTTTCTTAATGGAGAAAAGAGGACCTCAGATGTTATATCAAAGGCTTGATCCCCTTCACAACAAATACCAGTTCAATAATGAGCACATAGAGTAGTAAAGAAAACTACTTATCCAAGTAGATAGAAAAACTGAAAACTGAGGAAGTATACATAGAAGAATATATAGCAGACAATAGAGAGGGAAAGAAAAGTACCATTGAGAACAAGGCAACTCAGCTTTAGCAAGACATAATGCCAGATTCCACCTAAGGGGAAATTTCTTGAAGTATATAGTGTCTATAGTTACCCAATCTGAAATGGAGTTGGCATCATCCATCTTCTCTCTTGGAACTTGAAATCAGTAATGCCTGAAGACCAAAGAGACTAAAGAGCCCCAAGAAAGCTGAAGAGACCCAAAGAGCCTAGTGTTCTCTGTTCTAATTTTTTCAACTCTACTTCTCCCCTTATACAGATTTAAGGAATTGCTCCCCATCAGTGAAGGGAGAAACCCATACCAATACGCTTTGGGACTTGGTTTATACATGATTCATAGTTGCCTCTCAAATGTCCCTTTAATTGAATAAGGCTAAAGAAGAACTTTATGAGGTGCTTTTTATCCCTCTCTCTGCCTAGTTCTTGTAAGCCTGCATCACTGAGTATGGTAAGTCACCTAAACCTCAGCATAAGGATTCAAAGCTAGTTCAACACTCATACCAATAGAGAGCTCTGGTGGAAAGTCTCTAGTGGAAGATCATAGTTCTGCCCTTGAGAGAATAAGTTAGACATTTTTATTGGTGACCTGGATAACAACTTAGATGACCTTCTTATAAAGTGTGGAAACTGATACAAAGCTACAAAAAAGAAAAAAAAAAGCTTATATGTTAGAGGAAAGAAATGGAATGTGAAAAGATCTAACCAAGGGGAAATCAATAAGTGGAATCAAATACAGTGATGTCTAGTGCAGATGAATGTAAAGTCTAGCAAAGATTCAAAAAATACAGCAAGGCAAGTACAATATGGGGGAGATTGGACTAAGAAGCAGAAAGATCTAGGGCTTTTACTTGACTACAAACTCAATGAGTCAACAGGAATGTGGAAGCTAAAAAAACTAACTTGATCATGGGCTGCATTAATAGAAATAAAATGTTCAACAAAAGGGAGGTACAAGATCGAAAATAATTCTCTGCCCAGGTCAAGTCATACCTGCTCATTGTTGGGCACCATAATTTTCAGAAGGACTTTGGCAAACTGTAGCATGAAAGGATGGAGATAGATTTTGACAGGCTAGAACACTGGGGTAAATCTATTAAGGTTAATTTGAGAGGAATAAATGTCAAAGTCTTACACTTGGGTTAAAAAAATCAATCTCAAAAACGAGGAAGTCAGAGTTAAAAAACAATTCATCAGAAAAAAAAGATCTGGGAGTTTTTTTTTTAATTAAAAAAATGATTGGGGGCAGAATCAAGATGGTGGAGTAGAAACAGGACTTCTGCAGGGCTCTGGCTTCCACCTCCTCCAGTTCATGTAAAAGGTGACTCTGAACAAACTTTGTAGCTATAGAAGCCACAAAATGACACAGAGAAACTAACCTTCCACTGAGAACAGCCTGGCAGGCCGGCAGAAAGGGGCCAGAGCAGTGCACTGGGAGGCGACCCCAGCCCCACACAAGCCAGAGGTCTTAGCCTCAGGGTGGCCTGACCAGCCACTGGCTAGAGGGCCTTCAGATCACCAGCAGCTGTGGTAGTTTCCAGAATTATCAACACATGGAAGTAAGGACAAAATCAGAGGACAGTACAGTGTGCACAGACTTTGGGATCCAGTAGTTCGGGATTTTGGTCGGCCTTTGGCTACAGGGCAAGAAGCCTCTGAGGTGCCACTGCCATACAGCCACCACCACGTGGCAGCTTCAGCTCCTAGTCTGCATATTGTAGAGGGACTAACCAACCAGTCTGAGGGGTAATCACTCTAGCTTTATCCTGCATGGATTTGGATTGCGGTCTAGGGTGGAGGCCCTGGGGTGGGTGACCAGCTTGCCAGAGAGGGTGGAGACTTCATAGGGGGCACCCAACTAATACTGTCAGCAGCTGAGAAAACCCCAGAGATTGTGGTGAAGCTCCTGTCTGGTAGGAGAGTCCGACTGTGGCAAAAAGCCCAAAAGTCATGTAACTGAGTGGCAATATGAGCAGGCAGAGGGAGCAAAACAAGCAGACCAACCCAACTTTATACTCCTATTTTGGGCACAAAAAGGATCAAAGCATGTAACAGGAGGAAGATAATGAAGTCAGAACTCCTGAACCAAAAGCTTCCAACAAAAGAATAAGCTGGTTACAGGCCATAGATGTGCTTAAGAAGGATTTTGAAAACCAAATAAGAGAATGAGAGGAAAAATTGGGAAGAGAAATGAGAATGATGCAAGAAAATTATGAAATGTGAGTCAACAACATGACACAAGAAAATAACACATTAAAAAATAGACAAACTAAAATGGCAAAAGAGGCTCAAAAAGACAATGAGGAGAAGAATACCTTAAAAAGCTGAATTTGTCAGATGGGAAAAGAATCTCAAAAGCTCACTGAACAGAATCATTCCTTCAGAATTAGACTGCAGCAAATGAAAGCCAGTGACTTTATGAGAAATCAAGATATTATCCAAACAAATGAAAAAATAGAAGGCTATGTGAAATATCTCATTGCTAAAACCACTGACCTGGAAAATATATCCAGGAGAGATAATTTAAACATTATTGGACTACCTGAAAGACATGAACCTAGAAATCATCCTTCAAGAAATTCTCAAGGAATACTTCCCTGATGTTTTAGAACCAGAGGGCAAAATAGAAGTTGAAAGAATCCACCATTCACCTCCTGAAAAAGATCAGAAAAAGAAAACTCCTAGGAATATTATAGCCAGGTTCCAGAATTCCCAGATTAAGGAGAAAATGTTAAAAGCAGCCAGGGAGAAACAATTTGATTATTGTGGAAATACAATCAGGATAACACAGGATCTGGCAGCTTCTACACTGAGGGATTGAAGGGCTTGGAATTTGATATTCTGGATATCAAAGGAGCTGGGATTAAAACCAAGAATCACCTACCCAACAAAACTGAGTATCATGTTTCAGGGGAAAATATAGTCATTCAATGAAATGGAGGATTTTCAAGCATTTCTGATGAAAAAACCAGAGTTGAATAGAAAATTTGCCATTTGGATACAAGAAGCAAGAGAAGCATAGGAAGATAAACAGGGAAAGGAAATCATAAGGAACTTATCAAAGTTGAACTATTTACATCCCTACATGGAAAAATTATAATTGTAACTTATGAAACATTTCTCAATATGAGAATAGTTGAAGGGAATAGAAATGTATATGTATAGGTGTATGTGTGTGTATATATATAAGCACAAATACATATATATTTCTATATAGGAGGATATATGGGTTTATGAATACATATGTGAATGTGTGTATATATGTGTACAGGTATACATAGATAGAGGGCACAGGACCAATTTAATAGGAAGGGATGATACTTAAAAGGTAAAATTAAGAGGTGAGAGAGGAATATAATGAGAGGAGATGGGGAGAGACAGAATGGGGTAAACTATCTCATATAGAAGCATCAAGGGAAAATGGTTACAATAGAGGGGAAGAACAGGAAGGCAAATGGGAATGGGTCAACCTTATTCTCATTGAATTTGGCTTAGGGAGGGAATGACATACACACTAAATAGGGTATCTCACCCTACAGGAGAGTAGGTATGAAGGGGATGAGAGGGGAGATGATGGAAGGGAGGCCAGGTTAGTGGGGAGGGAATTTGGAAGCACCCACTTTTGAAAAGGGACAGGGTCAAAGTAGAGAATAGAACAAATGGGAAGTGGGATAGGAGGGAGGGAAATATAGTCAGTCTTTTACAATATATCCACTATGGAAATGTTTTGCATAGCTATACATGTACAACCTATACTGAATTACTTATCTTCCCAGTAAGGGTAAGTGACAAGGGAGGAAGGGAATGAGTCTGGAATTCAAAGTTTTCAAATCAAATATTTAAATATATATATATATATATATATATATATATATATATATTTACTATTATTTATATTATTTTACATGTAACTGGGAAATCTGGGAAATACAGACACTAGGGCATAGAGATACACCGTGCCCTACTGGAAAGTTGGAGGGGGTATAGGAGAAGATATGGGAAAGAGTAGATTGGAGGAGGGGATATCCAGTGGGATCGCTGTTTTGGGGTGGTGGGTAGGGGAAAATATGGGGAGAAAATCTGTAACTCAAAATCTTGCAGAAATGAATGATGTAAACTAGAAGTTAATAAAGTATTTGATAAAAATAAAAAAAAGAATTTAAAAATGATTCCAACTTAGGCTGCTTTAAGAAAGAAATAAGGAGTTCATAGTCTATTGCACTTTGTATCAGACAGCACATGGAGTATTTAATTCATTTCTGGGTACCACATTTTAGGAAGGACATTGATCTTCTGGAGGTCATCCAGAGGAGGGTAACCAGGATGATAAATAGAATAAATTGGAGGAACTGGAGATGTCTAATCATGAGAAAAAGACTTAGATGTGACATCATGTCTTTAAGGATTTGAAAGATTGCATGTGGAAAAGAGAATAGACTTATTCTGTATGCCCAGAGGGTGGAAATAACAAAAAAGGCAAAATTTAGGATTGAAGAAAGAAATTGTTTCTTCATAACTAAAACTATCCTCATCTCTCCCTCCCTTCAGTGTCACCTCTCCTGCCATAGATCCCTTAGGGCTTCCAGGTCTTTCCATCTGCTCTACCCCTGGACTTTCATTTGTTGTCTCTCCTAATTAGACGATGAACTTTTTGAGACCAGAGGCTATCTCACATTTTCTATTTGTATCCCCAGCCTTTAGGTAGTGTTTGGCACATAGTAAGTACTTACTAAATTATTTTCCCATTCATTCATTCTTGATGCTTTAAAGCCTTGCATTCCATGCATCTATTTACTTTATGTCTAACCACACTTGATATGGCTTCCCCCTTATGTATACTACATGCTATTCCCTTTACTTGGAAGCCTTCCACCCCCCCCCCCAACCTTCTCTCTGCCTTTCTTCAAAATAAGGCTCAAATGTTGTCAAATTCAGAAAACCTCTCCTGATGAACTCAGCTAATTATGACCTTTATTACCCTGGACCTCATACAATATTTTGCTTGTAAATCTTTTGTAAATTTGTCCCATTTTACTTTGTGTTAATTATATTCAAATAGACTGTCATATTTGCCTAATAAAAATAAGCTTTTTCAGGCAGGGCCTCTGTTTTAATAATAATGACAAATGGCATATATATATATAGTACTTCAAAGTTTACAATGTGGAGAAGGGCAGAGTCAAGATGACAGAGTGAAAGGAAGCTTTATTTTCCTTAGTTCTTCAGTATATTACCTTTAAATCAAGCTAAAAAAACATGGCAGACTGAATTCTGAACAGGAAATTCAAGGGAAAGTCACAATGAATAATTTTTACCTGCCCAGGGCAGCTTAGGAAGATAGACAAAGAGGTCTGCAGATGCTGGGACAGAAGCAGACTAGGAGCACATTGCAACAGTGGTGGTGAGGATGAGGAACATTCTAACTCCCAGATGCAAAAAAGGAGTCTAGACAAAGCACCAATTACAGGTGCAGGAAGCACCAGGGTAGAAAGAGAACCCAGGGGACCCCTGAACTAACACTGGGAGAACGAATGAGTGCCATGTGGCAGCTCTGTATCCATTACTCAGTTCTGGGTCACAGACATAGGGAAGAGAGGAATGGTTAGGAGAGAGCCTGTATACTAGCTGAGTACAGAACAATTTCCAGAAATTTAGCTGTGTGACTCTGAGCCCAGGAGCAGAGCAACAACTCAGTTCTAACCTTTAGCCCAGCACATCAAGATGTAGTAGAAAACCAGGGCAGGGGACCAACACCAAAGGAAAGCCATCAGCTCAGTCCCTCTGAACACATAGAAGCTCCCAGTGGGCTAAAAGTGACTAAGTCAAGCCACAGTGTACTGAAACTCCATTGTACATAAACTAACAGACTCGACTTAAAGAGTTCAGACCAGGAGGGCAGTGACCAGATTTCTCTCCAGATCACACCACTTTAGAGGCACTGAAAACTTTCAGGCCCCCAGACTGAGATGTGAAATGCCTTGGAGCAAAGCATTCAAAAGTCATAAGTCACTAAAAATTAGAGAAATACAAATTTTAAAATTCTGAGTACTACCTCATATTCATCAAATTGGCTAAGATAACAACAACAAAAAGAAAAATGACAAATGCTGGAAGGGATGTGGGAATATCAGCACACTGATGGGGCTGTTAGAGGAGCAGTAGACTAGTTGAAACATTCTGGAGAACAGTTTGGAACTATGACCCCAAAGGTATTACACTGTGCATACACTTCGACCTAGCAATACCCATAAGAACAAAAATAGTTGTAGGAAGAAATTTTTGTGGTAACAAAGAATTGGAAACTGAGGGGATGCCCATCAATTAGGAAATGGCTAAACAAATTATAGCATATGAATGCTATGGAAATATTATTGTATTATAAGGAACAAAGGGGACAGTTTCAGAAAAAGCTCAGGAAGACCTGTATGAATTGTTGCAATGTGAAGTGAGCAGAACCAGGAATACAGCATTTTATTGACATAGTAACAGCAATATTGTAAAGACAATCAGCTTTGAAAGATTTAATGACTCTTATCAACACAATGAGCCACAATGATACTAAAGGACTCATGATGAAACATGCTCTCTACCTCCAGAGTGAAGACTAAAGTATATTTTCTTCTATTTCTTCCTTTTCCTTTCTCGGGGGCTTTGGCGGGGATGGGGGGGTTGACCATTTCCACATGGTCAATGTGGAATGGGTTTTATTTTTCTGGCCTTCCAAATGGATCAGGGAGAGGGAAGCAGAAGGAAGGTAATTTGGAATTGAAATAAAAATAAAACTGGATTAGAAAATCAAAGGAAAAGTTTTCAATGTGCTCTCTATCTTTTCATTTTTTAAATAAAATAGCATTACTACCAATAATGATACCATATTTCTTTGCTACTGGAAGTTTTACAAATTCTGTTCTAAACTCTGTACCTCTCCAACACCTATCATAGTACTGTGTGTTCAGTAAGTATTTAATTAATGTTTACTGAATTATATATTGTCCTAATTTTTCTGAGAATAACATTAAATACCCACAAGCTGGAAATACCATACTCACATTTTAGCTTCTGACATTGGATTTCTCTATCATGTAAGCTGTAGTATTTATTACTTAATCCATCAATAATTATTTATTAAATACCTTCTATATGGCAGGCACTATGTAGGCATTAAAGTATAAAGAATGAAATAATCTCTATTTGCAATGAACTTGGGAGTTGGGAGATCTGAGTTCAAATCAGTTCTAGTCACTTATTGGCTGTGTTTATCCAGGGAAGTCACTTAACCTCTGTTTGCCTGAATTTATTCAAGTATAAAATGGAGATAATTATAGCAGCTAACTACCAAGTTTATTGTAAGGATCAAATAAGATAATATTTGTAAAGCACTTAGCACAGTGTGTGGCTCATAGTAGACATTATATAAATGCTTATTCCCTCCTCTTTTCCTCAAAAGCAGGGGAACATATATAAACAAGTACATATAAAACTTGTTGTTGTTCATCCTTCATTTTCAAAGAAGACCAATGACATCACATTTGGAGTTGTTTTAACTTGTGATTTAAGTGAGGCAGAGCTGAACGGAGTCATCAGCCTCATTCTATCTTTTTTTGGGGGGGTTTAATTTTTGGAGGCAATCAGGGTTAAGTGACTTGCCCAGAGTCACATAGCTAGTAAGTGTCTGAGGTCAGATTTGAACATTCCTCCTGACTCCAGGTCCCGTGCTCTCCCCACTTCACCATGTGGTTGCCCGCCCCACCCTCACTTTCTCTTTGAGGGTCATTGAAGTCCTGTGGCAAGACACAAGTGTGGACTCCTGGAGATGGCCTGAGATGGAGTGGATTGCTTCAGCATCTTCTATGTCTTGACAAGTTCAAAGTGCTCCCCAGCACCTGCTTCATTGGCCTTCATGGCCAGGAATGAATTGTTCTTGTCTACCAATTCAGCAAGGAAAAGTCTCCACATGCATGGAGTAAGAATCCCCCTAGCATACCAACAGGTTTAGAAGCCATCAGTTACCTTCAACCTGGTTTAGTCCATGTGCTCAGAAGGTTTTACCTAGGTGCTGGCCACTGTACACAATAGCTTCTTGGAGACACATATAAAATTATGTATAGTATAAATATAAAATTAATAAATATATTCATATATGCATGAACATATACACAAAGTAATTAAATACAATTAGGGAGGTATAATGTGATGCCAAGGAAAGGTAACTTCCCAAGGTTCAAAATACCAGCATAGGTGCTCTCCATTTTATTCAGTGACCAACCAAGAACAGAGAAGATCAAAACATGACATCATTCAAAATACCAATCTCCAAGTACTACCCCACCCCAGGACCTTCCATTCATTCAATCAATTACAAAGTCCCTGTTCTAAATACTACTCCACCCCTAGGCTGTACCTTCATTTAGTCCACCACAAAGCCCCTCTTCTCAAATGGAGATTAGTTTCCAAACATAAGTAAAGTACATTCATTTGTTCAATCACAGAACACAAAAAGGTCAAAAGTTCCCCACCCCTGGATCACAATTCAATCTACCCCAGAGTTACATCAAGTTTAAGCACAGCACTTAATACCCAAATGGAGGTCTTTTCTTCATCTTGACACAAGGCAAGTTCTCAGCAATCTTAGTTCCTGGGGAGACAAGGCTTAGCAAGGCCACAAGATACATTGCCAGTCCCTTCATTAATTCATCCTCTGTCTGTAGAACAGTCCTAGAACCCCTGAAAACATTAGCAAAACCCTCTCCCAGGATTTCTGTAAACATACAACAAGAAAATCCTTCTTCAGGGCTTCTGAACCAACAGAAAGGTTCCCAGACCCCTGCAACAACAGCACTGTCCTTCACCAGTGGACAGTATTCACTCTGTCTGCAGGACAGTCTCCAGACTCCTGCAACAACAGCACTGTCCTTCACCAGTGGACAGTATTCACTCTCTGTCTACAGGACAGTCTCAGGAGCTCTTAGCCAACAGCCAGGTTCCAGGACTTCTTCAACAAAAGGACTGTCTTTCACCAGTGGACAAATCTGGCAAAACAACATCAAAACAGACAAAGTACCAGCAAAACAGCCATGTCTCCTCAGTCCTTGGCAGCTCAGGGGGGCAGGTCTCAAAAGTCCAGGGCGATTCAAAGTGGCCCCCAGCAATTCTCTCAGTCTCTCTCTGCCTCCACAAGGTGCTGCTTTCAAAAAGTTCTTCTGCCTCCCTCTTGTGTCTCCAAATCTACGTCACCAGCTCCTCCCAGTTCAGGACTTTCTTTTCACATCAACAAGTCCATCCTACAGGTGGGATTAACAAGCTCTGGGTTTTAACACAATCAGTTTGAAAACCAAGCCAATACAGGGGAATCTTTAATTGCCATTACTATCACAGGAGGGAGGGCACAAGTAGGTGGGGGGTGATGTGATGTGGGGGTGTTGACATGGTTTAAGGGTGTTGGGACCCCGCTCAAAATCAGGTACAGGATGGCAGCACCTGGAATGAATTCATGCATTCAAACCATCTTCTAGTCAAGTGGAAAAGTTTATTGTGAAGCCAACAAGGCTGGCAAAGTTCCTCAGGGAACTTGCAACTTAATGGGAGTGATGCTGAAGCTTATATAGAAAAGGAAGAATGGGAGGAGCCAAGATGGCAGCATAGCAGCAGGAAAACTCCATGCGCTCCACCCATAACCACCTCAAATACCTATAAAAATGACTCTAAACAAACTTTAGGGCTATAGAACCCACAAAGTGACAGAGAGAAACTAACCTCCCACTGAAGACAGCTGGGCAGACTGGCAGGCTGGGTCAATCGCAGCATGCTGGAAGCAGAGCCCAGACCCTCATGAATCTGAGGTTTTAGCCCCAGGGTGTCCCCACCAGTCATGGCTAGAGGGACATGGGGAAAGTGGATCACCAGCAGCTGTGGCAGTTTCCAGAATTATCAACCTATAAATGCCAAAGACAAAGTGAGAAGTCAGTGGACTTTGGGAACAGGGGGGCAGGGAGTGCAGTTCGGCCTCTGTCCCCAGCAGGGAGAAACAGCTGAGGCATCACTGGCCACCACCACTTGACTGCTTTAGAGCTCCTGGCCTGCAGATTGTATGGGGAGCAAGCAACCAGTCTGAGGGGTAATCTCTCTTGCTTTAATTTGCTTGGATCTGGATTGCTAACTAGGGTGAAGGTCCTGGGGTTCATGACCACTTTGCCAGAGCCAGTGGAGTCTTATGAGAGCGCACCTAGCAAATAGCTCCAGCAGCTGAGAAAACTCTAGCAATTTGGGACACAGCTCTCCTCTCTGGTAACAGACTTCTACTATGGCAAAAACCTCAAAAGTCAAGTAATTGAGTAGCAACATGAGCAAGCAAAGGAAGCAAAACAAAGATGGCAATCCAACTCTGGACTCCTGTTTGGGGGACAAAAAGGATCAAAGCATGAAACAGGAGGAAGACAATGAAGTCAGAAGTCCTGCACCAAAAGCTTCCAAGAAAAATATGAATTGGTTACAGGCCATAGAGGAGCTTAAGAAGGATTTTGAAAACCAAATAAAAGTAGTGGAGGAAAAAGTTGGGAAGAGAAATGAGAATGATGCAAGAAAATCATGAAAAGAGAGTTAACAACATGACTGAAGAAAATAACACCTTAAAAAAATAGACTAACTCAAATGGCAAAAGAGGCTCAAAAAGCCAATGAGGAGAAGAATGCCTTAAAAAGCCGAATTTGCCAGATGGGAAAAGAATCTCAAAAGCTCACTGAAGAGAATCATTCTTTCAGAATTAGATTGGAGCAAATGAAAGATAGTGACTTTATGAGAAATCAAGATACTATTAAATAGATCCAAATAAATGAAAAAATAGAAGGCAATGTGAAATATCTCATTGGAAAAATCACTGACCTGGAAAATAGATCCAGGAGAGACAATTTAAAAATTACTGGACTACCTGAAAGCCATGATAAAAAAGAAAAGAACCTGGAAATCATCCTTCAAGAAATTCTCAAGGAAAACTACCCTGATATTTTAGAACCAGAATGCAAAATAGAAGTTGAAAGAATCCACCAATCACCTCCTGGAAAAGATCCCAAAAAGAAAACTCTTAGGAATAGTATAGCCAGGTTCCAGAGTTCCCAGATCAAGGAGAAAATATTATAAGCAACCACGAAGAAACAATTTGATTATTGTGGAAATATGATCAGGATAATACAGAATCTGGCAGCTTCTACACTGAGAGATTGAAGGGCTTGGAATATGATATTCTGGAGGTCTAAGGAGCTGGGATTAAAACCAAGAATCACCTACCCAGCAAAACTGAGTATCATGTTTCAGGGGAAAATATGGTCATTCAATGAAATACAGGACTGTCAAGTATTCTTAATGAAAAAACCAGCGTTGAATAGAAAATGTGCCATTCAGATACAAGGAGCAAGAGAAGCATGAGAAGGTAAACAAGGAAAAGAAATCAAAAGGAACTTTGCCTGGATCCCAGAGTATGGGAAGAAAAGTAGTGTCTGAAGAGTCTTCATAGGTTCCCAAAAAGGGCAATACAACCCGCTTGGGGGCACTGGAATGATCGGGAGTGAGGAGTGGGGGGTGGTAGTAGCCTCGGGTGCAATTGGGGGGTGTTGAATAAAAATCTGTGGGTGGTGGAAGCATAAGGAAAGAAGAGAAGAAAATTTTAAAAAACCACTTGTACCTTTCATCTGTAGTGTAACAGAGTTAAAGTCATAGTAATTACATTATTTTCCAAATGAACACACAAAATACAAGTTTTAACTGATCAGTGGTCAAGTTCAATGACAGGTCTTAATAAATAAGTGTTGGCAGGCAAAGATGTAGCATATTGTCAGAAAGTCCAGCATATATCAGAAGGAATATGTATGTGTAATGACTTGTTTGTAATACCATACTATATGGTTACATGACACAATATTGCATCATCAAAATTTCAATATAGGAAAAAATTCACAAATTTCCAATAAATCATAAAATTTATGATGTGCCATTTAAAACGATCATATTTTCTGAAATGACACAAATTAGAAAAAAAACTGTTAAAGGGTTAAAAAAAGTAGATTTCCACAGGGGTGCTCAGTAATATTTTTTTTAAGGGGGCAATAGGCCAAAAATGTTTGGGAACCTCTGGTCTAGGTAGATAAGCTGAGGCTATAGGTACTATAGGACTTTAAAATTTAAATAGGAATTTAACAAGACAGTAGTAATTCACTGGAGTTGGTTGAATAGGAAAGTCACATTGAGAGATCTGTATTTAAAGAAAGTTACTTTGGTGGTAGTACTGAGCATGAATAAGAATGGCATGAGATTATTGTCTCAGTGTTCTCATTATGGCCCCCATTTGTGTAAGTTATATTTATATTACACATTATAGTAATAATGCTACCATTTATATAGCATTTTAAGGTTTGTAAAAATGATTTAAACATTATCTCATTTGATTCACACAAAGAAGTAGGTGCTATTATTATCTCCATTTTATAGATGCAGAAAGGAAGGTAAGAGAGATTAAGTGACCTTCCCAGGGTCATATAGCTAGTGTCTGTAGCAAGATTTGAACTCAGGTCATCTGGATTCCAAGTTCCACACGGTGGGAGGCATGTAACAAACTTGTAGCTTTGAGGCCACATGTGCCTGTCTAGGTCTTTGAATGCAGCTTTTTGACCAAGTTCAAGTTTTACAGAATAAATCCTTTCATTAAGGGGATTTGTTCCAATTGAAGTTTGGATTCAAAGGGCTGCACTTGAGGACCTAGAGGGCCACATGTGGCCTTGAGGCCACAGGTTCCCCACCCCGTAGTATGCTACACCTAGGTAACTTTTAATAGCATATAGAGTACTTTCTTCATAACAATCCTGTGAGACAGGAGTGCAAGTATAATCCTCATTTTACAAATAAGGAAAGTGATACTCAGAAATTCAGCGAGTGAATTGCCTTTGGGTACAGGGACTAGTGTCTGACCTGTTCATCTGAAATAGCAGCAGCTTGACAGCCATGTTGGTACTTTAGAACCCTTCAGTGATTTTCAGGCATATCTTCAGCTAATGTAGTCTTTTATCTGATTGAAAGGAGAAAACACCAGTTTTATCATCTAAATTTACTTTGATGGTATAATGTTACTATTTAGTAACTAATCTATTCAAAGGTCATTGATTTCTAATTAAGAACAAAGTTTTTTTTTTAAATTTTAAATCCATTTAATTAATTGTCCTAATTTCAAACTTAGTATAGATGCCAGGATATTGCATTTATTTTATAGTCAATATTGAGATGAAAGTGATGGAAACTCTGGGGAGCTGGAAAAAGAGACTTCTTTCCTCTATAAAAAGAAGCTATTTTCACTGCATTTTAGAATTTGAAGCTGGCCTTATGCTTCCTTTTCACATTGAGATTTTAAACTAGTCCCCAAATCTGCCCCATGGCAGTTAAATGTGGGCCCCTTTCTTCTTTTCTCCTCTTCTTAAACATTTAACCTTATGTTGTTCTCCATCTTTCTCCCGACTCATTGATTCCATCTTTCCCATTCCCAGAGTCCCTGTTCTCTGCCTCTTCTGACTAACTCTTGCTGGAGCTTAACTCTTAGAGAACCGTGCTATGGCTGGCCAGGGACTAGGGGTTCCTGGGGGTAAAAAAGAGGGACCCAGATTGAAGGATGTTTCAGGGTAGACTACCTCCCTTCAGGGGTGGGAGTGGGGGAACAGCATAAAAATGATTGCTTTTTTTTTTCCCCACTTAAAAAAAAGAAATTGGGTATGCAAAAAGAGTTACTTTATTTTTTAGTTCTTTCCTTAACCCACCAACTCCAGAGTTCAAAAAGAGGAAACTCTGGCCCAGTAACGTACTGGCTTTCTAGGATGGCTGGGATGCTTTAATCTTTCTAACACTCAGTTTGCCAATTTATAAAAAATGGATAAAATAATATGTGCTTCATTGTGTTGTCAAGATCAAAATGAAATTATGTGTGTAAAGCACTTTACAAGATTTAAATGCCTTATGTTAGTTATTATTGATGTTTTCTCAATTGTTCACAACCTTCTTGATTGATTCTTTTTGAATAACTGATCACTAAATCCTTCTTTTAGCCCTTCGGTCCTTCACACTTCAAAATAACCTAAAGCTATCTTAAGGTTTTTTTTTTTTTAACAAAACCAACTGTGATGAGAAAATAATATCAACATTAGTTACAAGAACATTAGATATGAAAAAATTTCACTGGAATGTATTACAGCAAGATGGTAGAGTTAAAGATCACAGGTTATTAATTGCTATTTGTTTTGTTGTTGATGAGTTATGTCCAACTTCTGGTGATGCCATGTGTTTGTTTTTTTTTTTTTGTTTTGGGGTTTGTTTGTTTGTTTTTTACAAAGATACTAAAATGTTTTGCCACTTCCTTTTCCAGCTCATTTTACAGATGAGGAAACCAAGGCAGAGTTAAATGATTTGCCCAAGGTCACACAGCTAATAAATGTCTTAAGTTGGATTTGAATTCAGGTTCTTTTGACTCCAAGGCTAGCACTCTAGCCACTGTGCCACCTAGCTATCTCTACATAATCCATCTATATATGATGACACTGGGGGATAAAATACTAAAGATGATATAGTCACTGCCCATAAGAAATAAATGACTCACTAGGAAAGTAAGATTGCTTAAATGGAAATGTATATAATAATCACTGGCATTTATGTAGTTCTTTATAGTTCACAAGGCATTATGTGTATATATAAATATGTACATGTGTATACAAATATTTCATAGAATTAGAAAATTTAGTATTTAGAAGGGAGCTCAGTTGCCATCTTGTCCAACTTAAATATGATTTGAACCTCACAAATGTTGTGAAACAGTTCTTCAGTTACCTAATCTCCTATTTAGAGGAAAGTAAAGCTTTTAAAGATTAAGTGACATCCCCATGACCACATACTAGCAAGTGTCAGAGTCGAGTTTGAAACTCAGTTCTTTCCAACTCTAAGACCCACATTCTGTTTACTAGGTCACATTGCCATGCATCAAATAATTGGAGCTATGCACATATATATCTACATATTTAGATACACAGATTGTTAGGGCTGGAAAACACTTAAGAGATCATCTGCTCTTTCTTATTTCTCCTTCTACCTTAAAGTTTGGGGTATTTCTGAAAATGTCTTTGCTTTGCTTAACTGGGCCTAATCTTTTTGTTAATAGGTTGTCTTTGCGCTAGACTAACTCTTTTCTCCTGCCTAGTATCCTAGAACTGTCCATATCTGGAATCATCCTTGATAGGGTCCCTCATACCCCATACTCATCAGCCAATCCCAGCATCTTCCTGCTAGGGCCTGGTCAGTGGGAGACTCATCAACTAAGACTAGCTTTTCCTATAAACTATGTGGTCCAGGTTTTTATCTCTGCCAACTTAAGCTGCTCTAAGCCTGGGGGCTATCTTGATATGCATGTGGAACCCAGCTCCCTCACTGTTTCTTGCTGACCTAGTTTTTGAGGTGTGGCTCCTGATATGTATTGATGGAGTACATGATGCCCCGGTAGGGGAGACAAGATGACAGCGGCCCCCATTCCCCCACCCCATCTTCCACACCGATAAGGAGGAACAACCAAGAGAATTGGAGCCAGGCGCACCAGAGAATAATAAACTTTCCTCATTGCCCATGCCTTCCCCACATCATTCCCACTTTCAGATGGCCTTCTTAAGCTTTCCTTTGTCTGAGTTAATATGTCAAATAAAAACCTCTTGTTTTTAGTATCTTGAGACAGTTTATTTGTACAGTGTACGCTTCTCCCTCCCTCCCTTCCTTTCTTTCTTCATTCCTTCCTCCTCTCCATCCACATAGGGAATCATACCCTTACCTGCAAGTGTTCTGCTCTGCCCAAAGGAATATAAATTTTGATCCTTGAAACCCAGCAAGATATCTTGGGGTTTTCAGGCTAGATTTCTTTTTTTATGGGCCATGCCTTAAACCCAAATCACACTAGCTCTCATTGATTTCCCAATGATGGGTTCTAGCCCAAGCTTCACTTAATCATTGTTTAGATTCTGATGGCTCAGAGTGAGTATAAATAGTAATTGTTTCTCTCTTGGCCAGAAACCCTGAGGGTTTTCCCTTCCTAGATTCATTTTTCTTAGCCTCATTTTTACCTAGTCTTAAAGACTGAAGGAGCATAAGACACCTGGGAAAGATCTTAGCTCAGAAAGGCTAAGGCCTCCCACTACATCAGGGTCATCTCTAATCATCCTGATCTATATTTTACCATGGGACCCAGATGGCTCCAGAGAGTGAGGCTGGTAACTTTGCATAGCCCTCAGTCACTTATATCCAATTCACATGGAAATTACACATCTCCTTCCTGGTATCAAGTTCCTTTTTGAGAACAAAAGACAAACAACAATAACAATAACAAGGACATAACTGCATGAAGATTCCTGTATGGTGGAAGCAAGACTGTAAGAATGTGACCTCTGGCATACTTCTACATCCAGGTGTTACTGTTATTGTAAATAGCAAAAGAGTTTTTTATTATACAACTGTACATGAGAAAAATTACATAACCACCCAAGTGACCATGGACCATCTTTTGGTACTAAGCCTTCTTTGTTCTGTATAACAGACCACAACTTGACAGTGGGTAGGGGCCAAAATTAAAATAGGCAAAACTTCTTCAGGCTGTATATATAGGTTAGACTAAAGACAGACTGATGATGGTTGGTTGCTGTGGGTCATGTGACAAACAGAAGAAAGTGCACATTGGCAATCCTACATTTTTCAATGGTAGCTTGAAATCTGTTGGCAGGCCACAGGAGACCCACAGGCCGTATGTTGTACAGGCCTGCTATAGAACATTTGGCTAGGCTTGGGTATAGGGCAGAGATCTACCACTGTCCTGCCACTGCCTGGACTGGCCTCATAAGTTGGCTCCTCCCAAAAACCTATTTACTACCACGCTGGTGAAGACTTCCTCCTTTGGTATCTTGGTATTTTCTGTTTTCAGTGGGACTGTCTAGATAGCTGCTGTGAACAGCTTTCAAGGTTCTGACTTCATAGTACAGTGAGCTCTCTATTCAATAACAAATCAGAGCAAAACATTCACAGAAAATGAAAATACAGCATTCAGAATGTTACAACTTATCACAAAAAGTCAAAATATAGCATTCACCATATCACAGTTCAACAACTTATCACTAAAATGGCCACACAGTTTTCACCAAAGTGGTCACATAGTTTTAAATAATCACAAAGTACAAAAGTCAAATTCTCCACCCCTAGGTCACAGTAAATCATAATCTTCTCAGTCAGTACACAGTATCCAAGTAAAGTCTTCTTTCAGCTGACTAAAGGCTGGCTCTCAGCTTCCATGGTTCCTCTTCCATGGTCCCAGCTCCAACTATCACCTGGGTTCAAAGGCAGGCAGCTCCCAGTTCCTTGTCCAGCTCCTTGTCCAGTTCCTATTCCATATTGAAGTTCACAGTGTCTAGTCCACCTCAAGTCCTTCACAGTTGCTGTTTCTGGGAAGATAAAGCTTGACAGAGCCACAATAATATTCATGCACATTGCCAGCACCATCATCAATTCACTGTGAAATCAACTCAGACCCACCAACAAGGTCTGAGAACTCAACACAAATCATCAACACAGAAATCAGCACAGACCCACAAACAAGGTGCAAGAGGTCAGTATAAATCATCAATAAAATCCCAGGATCTCCAAAACCCTCCTCCAGGACTTCTGTACACATACAATCAGAAAATCCTCTTTCAGGGCTTCTGTACTAAGTACCACAAACAAATATCAACACAGCCAGAGCAGACAAACAGAGTGCCAGGATACCATCAGTTTTCTTCTTCTTGACTCTGCCACCACAAGAGCCCTCTTCTCAGTTCTGCTGTCTCTTGCCTGGAAATTCTCCTTATATATGGTCATTAGCTCCTCCCCTTCCTGTTGCAGTTCACAAGTTCTAGGGTTCACAAGTTGCAGGGGTCACACATCCTGTTTCTTAACAGACTTGATACAAGGTTCAAAAGAAACTTGAATTGAAACAAGATATTAATTCAGTAGCTGAAACAAACCATTACAACCCTCCAAACAACTCCTCACACTTTTTTGCTTGTTCTTGTTCCAAGTCATATCCACTAGCCATAGACATTACCTAAAGCTCTCTCTGGAGCCTTTTATTTTCTCTCTCTATGCCAACTCTCTTCATGATTTCAGCAGCTTCCATGGGTTCAATGATCATTTCTTTGCAGATGATTCCCAGATATATACATCTAGCCCCAAGCTCTGGACATCTCAAACTTCATGTTCTATGGGAATCTCAAATTCAACATGTCCAAAACAGAATTCATTCTCTTTCCCCCATCCCCGCCCTTCAAAATTCCTTATTATTGTCAAGGACACTACAATCTCCCCAGTCACCGAGGCTCACCACATTAGTGCTATCTTCATCTCTCTAGCCCTCACTCCACACATCCAATTTATTGCCCACTCTTAGTAGTTCTACCTTAATATCCCTCACAGATACCTCCCCTCCATTCTCACAGTACATCCTGGTATAAAACCTTCCTAACCTCATGCCTAGATTATTGCAAATAGCTCTCTGGTTGATGTTCCTGCCTCAAGTCTCTCCCACAATAGTCCATTCAAATGATCAAGTGATCTTTCTAAAGCATTGGTTTGACCATGTCAACTCCCATCATCCCCTTTCAGTAAACCTCACTGGTTCCTTATTTTCTCCAGGATCATATATAAAATACTTTGCTGGACTTTTAAAGTGCTTCATAACCTGTCCCCTTCCTACTTTTCCAGTCTTCTTGCACTTTATTTCCTCCACATACTCTATGATCCAAGGACAATGGCCGCCTTATTATGCTTCCCAAATGATCCTCCTTCCTTCTGTGCTCTTTTGCTGGCTGGCCTCCATGTTTGATATATCATCCCTCCTCATCTTCACCTCCTGGCTTCCCTCAAGACTTAGTTCAGTATAATATTCATCTCATACTTCTCTCTATCTCTTGTTTATACATAAATTGTTCACTTGTCCATAAGTCCAACAGGTAATATTCAATGTTCTTCAAACTTTCTTTAAATATCTCTTTATATTTAAGTCATTTTCCATTTTGATTTTATGGTGTAAGATATTGGTATATGCCCAGTTTTTGTCATACTGCTTTTCAGTTTTCCCAACAATTTTTTAACCAAACAATGAATTCTAATCCTCCAAATTTAAGTTTTTACATTTATTAAATACAAGGTTACTATATCATCTGCTGCTTTAAATTATAAGAAAAACAGATTTGCATGAAATAACAAATAAAATGAGTAGAACCAAGAGAACAAAACTTTGAGTGACAGAGTCATTTTGACTATTATAAATACCCAAATTAACTACAAAGGATATATAAAGGAAGATGCTAACTGCATCCAGAGAAAGAATTGATAAATAGAAGTATGTATGGAATGGTTTTACATACATACATACATACACACACATAGGCATATATATTTGAGTCTTATGATAGCCATCTCTGAGAAGAGGAGTCAGAAAAAAGGGAAAAGAAGTCACATGGTAACTTTATTATATACTTAAAAGGAATAGCAAATTGTATATAGCAGATTTGAAGTTTCATGTACAATCATCTTTTTATCAATTCTATGTTACAGAAATGCCTCGTTTACTTCTTAAGTTCAGAATAAAGTAAATTTTTTTTTTTAAAGTTCAAATCACACCTTTTGCAAAAGCTTTTGTCAGTCCTTTTTGGGGACAATCCCTTCCCTCTTAGATCACTGCCCATTTATAAAGTATATATCTTGTTTGTATGTCATTTTTGAATTGCTGTCTTCCCTACTAGAATGTGAGCTCTCTTAAGGTCTGTCTTTGCTTTTCTCTGTATTCTCAGCTCTTAGCATGTTGGCAGAGTCTCAACAGCAAATTATCCCCTCTTCCCTACCAAAAAGAAATGGAATAGTCAAAAAATAAGCAAGCAGAAAAAAATAAATAAAACCCTTTGAATTGATAAGTAAATGATATAGATTAAAATAATACAAAGCAAAGAGATGAGTAAGAGAAAAGTATCAAGGAATTAACTCTCAGAGCAGCATGGAAACAAAACTAGAATTATTACACATTATATACTCTAAGTGAAATAAAGTAGGAACTGATGTTGGTAAAGAAAGATTTAACAATAATAAAGAGCAATCCGTTACTGCAGGGAAAAGGAACAAATCAAAATTCTAACAAAACAGCAATACAGAGAGCTCTGTTAAAAAATCAAATACAATTATGGAATCAATGAGAAATATAACTGTCCTGATGGAATAAAAAAATGGCAGAAGCAGTAAAACAAGACAGAAACTTAACAACCAAAGAAGATGGAACTAGAAGAAAAAGCAGAGGAAAACGATTTGAGTCATTGGGCTTCCCCCCAGAATCAGAGGGACACAAATCTGACCCTATTTTTCAACATGAGAACATTTTTTAGAATTATTGAGACAAAAGTGAAATTACAGATTTAAAAAATTCATCAGATGCCCAAAGGGATGGATCTCATATTCCCCTCACTCAGAAACATTGCCATCTAACTCCACAGTTATATTGACAAAGAGCTGATATCTTAGTAAGCTAAGAACAGTACCACTTAAGAAAAAATAACAAATTCAAAACCCAGACATTATTCATCCAATATGAGAGAGAAGAAACAACTTGGAGTATGAAATATTGAAAAGCCAGGGAAATTGGACTTCATCCCAAAATCTACTACCCAACTAAAGTAACCATAATATTTGAAGGCAAAATAATGTACATTTAATTTTCCTGAATTGTTCCAATATACCCTACAGTTTAAAGGCAGGATCTCTAGGACTCTAGATATTGATAAATCAACACAGAAATATAACTTCAACAGGTAATAATAACAACTGATAGTTAAATGGAGTATATATTTAAACAACTAGGTGATGCAGAGCATAACATTAGGAGTACTTGATTTCAAAACCAGTCTCAGTCAGTTGTTGTTTGACACTGGGGAAGTCACAACCTCTATCTAAAAACAAAAACAAAAAACAACTACCTCAGTTTCTTCACTGAAAAACAGGATAATAATAGCATCTATTTCCCAGGATTGTTGTGAAGATAAAATGAGATACTATTTGAAAGGAGTTTTGCAAACCTCAAAACACCATATCAATGCTATTAATATTGTTAAGAGATTTTAAATTGGTAAAATATTTTATAGGAATTATTTCTTTTGAGTCCCACAAAAATGCAATAAGGTAGGTACTACAAGGAGCTGAGTCTGAAAGAGGATTTGTCCATCATCACACAGGCAGGATTTTAGCTCAGACCTTCCTCCTTTTAAGTTCAGCCCTCTATTCATGATGCCAGGATGGCTCTCTGGTACACAAGGACAGACCTAGATAAATCCTTTGATATGCAAATCCACAATGAATTTCAATAAGGTAAAAGCCCATGGAGCTTTAAAATTTTGAATAATTAGATGGGATTTCAACATAAATATTACATATTATTATAAAAACAGCATGATTTGTAATGGTCTCAAAAGGAAGGAAGGTGGATTTGGGAAGAAGAATCAGAATTACAAGAGTGTTGGTATGATTAAACACTTTCCCACTGGCTTCATCGTAGGGGAACGAACATCAAAGTGACAATGTCTTTGACGTGATTAACAAAAACTTTTAGGATAACACAGGAAGAAAATAAAGTGTCAGATAGGGTACCTCAAATGGAAATTAAAGATCACAACTAACCTTGGGAATACATGAGGAGTAATAAACAACATGGTACAGTATAATATAATTATATTAAATTATTCCCAAAGTTTTCTATTATGGAGGGCTGAAACTGGACTCTCTAGCTATCTCTCCACTTTCCAGATGCAACACTGCTTGGTTTGAACTCTAAGCTTCCTTTAAAGTGATGTATTTCCCCATTACATTAAAATTTCCCTGAGGGCAGGGACTTTCTTTTTCTTATTTGTGTCCCCAGTGCTTAGCACTGTGCCTGGCTCACAGTAGCTGCTTAATAAATGTTACTACAAAGAACTGAATCATCACCAGAATGGAGGGGAACTATGGCTATAGGAGGGTTTCTTGGTTTGGGAAGTCACAAAGAATATGAGTAAAACAAAAGGACAGCCCACTGACACAGTCTTTTTAGAAGCAAAGGCAATGTTAATTTGATTTCAACAAGAAATAGAAATAGTAACTTTTTTTTTAAGTTAAGTGAATTTCAAAAATTATTTGAACAGAAAAGTAGAATTCAATACTCCACTGACTGTAGGTCAAACCAAAACATATAAACATGAAAAGGTTACAGACTTTAATATAATAGTGCAAACATTAGATTTATTGCTATATGAAGAGAACTGAATGGAAATATTAGGGAATTTAATTATTTTTATGAACCCGACTCTGATCTTTAGTTAGGCGACTGTCTGCGCCTCTCCCCTCCCTACTGGTGCCCATCTCCATCTGCCACCCTATCCCCCATTCTCTGTGCCATTTACCTCTGTATCTGACCCCCAACCATTTGTCTCTGTACTCTCTGTGGCTTATCAAAGTGTGATTGAAGCATTACTTCTTGTTTGTTGTTATACCTCAGTGAGTATCCAAAAAATTGAGTGTTCCTGTCCCCGTTCAACCAAAAGTGACCAGAAGTGCAGGCTGGTTTTCAAAAAGGCACAGAAACTAGATACCAAATTAGCAACATTCTCTGGACTATGGAGAAAATAAAGGGGTTCCAGAAAAAATGAACAAACAAAATCTACTTCTGCTTCATTCGCTATACTAAAGCCTTTGATTGTGCATTACAACAAAATGTGGCAAGTCCTCAAAAAGATGGAAGCACCAGATCATCTTAGTGATGATGAGGGCAACCCTTTATATAAGGGTCCAGAAGCAAGAGTTAGAACCAAACATGGAAAAACTGATTGTTTCAAAATTGGGAAAAGAGTATGACAAGGTCATACATTGTCACCTTATTTTTTTTTTAAAAGCAATTGGGGTTAAGTAACTTGCTCAAGGTTACACAGCCAATTATTTCTGGGTGTGGTGCTAAGTATCTCAGCCCATATTCGATCCCCAGGTCATCCCAACACTGGGGCTGGTGCTCTTACTCGCTGTGCTACCTGGCCACCCCTATTGTCACCTTATTTAACTTATATGCAGAATACATCATGCAAAATGCCAGTCTGAGTGAATCAAAAGCCAGAAGTAAGGTTTCCTGGAGAAATATCAACAATCTCACATATGTAGATAATACCACTCTGATAAGAAAAAGTGAAGAATTCAGAAGGCTCTTGATTAGGGTTAAAGAGGAGAATGTAAAAACTAGTTTGAAACTAAACATAAAAAAAAAAAAAAAACAACCCAAGATCATGGCAACTGGTTTCATCACTTGTTGGCAAATAGAGGAAGAAGATATAGAAGCAGTGTCAGATTTTATATTCTTGGGCTCAAAGATCACTGCAGACAATGATTGTAGTTATGAAATTAAAAGACACTTTCTTCTTGGAAGGAAAGCTATGGCAAATCTGGACAGCATACTAAAAAGCAGAGATATTACTTTGCCAACAACTATAAACTATTATGTATTCAAAGCTATGGTTTTTCCAATAGTCATGTGTGGCAATGAGAGCTGGACTACAAGGAAAGCTGAGTGCAACAGATTTGATATTTTTGAATTGTGAGTCCCTTGGACAGTAAGGAGATCAAATCAGTCAATATTTAAAGAAATTAATTCAGGCTATTCATTAGATGGACAAAGACTAAAGCTGAAGCTTAAACAGTTTGGCTACATAAGGAGATGAGAAGAATCATTGAAAAAGACCTTGATGTTGGGAAGACTGAAGACAAAAGGAAAAGAGGACAGAAGAGGATAGATAGATAGATAGGGGGTGTCATGTACGTGAGCTTGGACAGACTCTGGTAGATAGTGAAGGAAAGAAGGTTCTGGCATGCTATGGATGGATGCGAAAGACATATTAAAAAAATTAACTGACAGGGCCTTGATGATTAATTGCATGAGGGATATATAATTTAATTTAATAACAGCATCAGTAATACCTTCTTAACAACTTTGAAAAATACCTTTAAAGTTAAGGTCTTTAATATTAATTAAATTGAATCTCCCGAAACACACTCAAATAAAAATGCATCAGAAAGGATTTTGAAAGATGAATTACATAATGAAAAAACTGCATTTCCTAGACAGAACACAAAATTAATCCATTTAATGTAAAATAGTAATTTGATCTAGTAATTTAAAAGAAAAGAGCCAAATATCTTTTCAAAGTGCTAAGTGATCCTACAGAGGCAAATCTCCCATCCCCCTCACCTCTAATCAAACTTAGTACTCAAGTGGTGGAAAGATCTTTTTCTCCTCCCCCTTTCTGAGTGATTTGTCTATCTGAGGCTTTGCTTACAGCAAAATAAAAACCTGATTTTACAATACTAAGTGATGATGGGGATTTATCTAGCTCTTTGGGATGAATAATCACCATACATAACTCAGTTTTGTTTTCCTTGATTTTTTTGTTTTCAAACAAAAATTTTCTTCTGTAACTTGGTAAATTCCATGCTTGTCAATGGGGATATCCACATTGCAAGTGATTCCTCTTTCCTGTCCTACTGAATGCAGGTGTGCTTGATAGGAAGAGACTGTTTCCTGATTTATATTCTGAATTTTATATTGAATATTAAACATTAGAAATTCCCAAAAATTTACATGTGATTGCGTGTGAGTTGCAAACATTAGTAAAGCCTTAAAAATACGCTTAGAACAAGCCAAGAGGAATGAAGTAGGACTTCAGCCTGAAAAATGGATCTCTCAAGCAGCATCCACAGGAAGGAGTATAATAACACAAAGAACTGATGTGTACTTAGCACCAGAAGGCCTGCAAAGTACTTTGTATATATTACCCTATTTGAGCCTCAGGATGGCTGCCTGGTCCTGGTGACTGCTTAAGATTTCAAGTACTCTGCTAGAATTCCTACTAGTGCCCACTTTTCTTTCCAGAGACTTCTACAAATATAAATAAGCAACTATAAATGCCTAGTGAGGATAGCAATTACTAAACTACCAAGCACAGAATTGGAATGCCTCCCTAGAGATAGGTCCCTTATATTCATTACAAGTATATTCTCCTGAGTTTCTTTCCTCTATGCTAGCCCTCCTCTCCCTGCCCCATAAGACATTAAAGACATATAAATAACTCCTGTAGCAGAGATTCCCCACCTACAACAAACCATGTAATTTGTAACGTTACTGAAGAAAGTTTTATTTACATAAAAAAAAAATTCAAAGAAAACAAAAGTTGGAAGTTTGGTGAAAGTGAAATACTAGGGCCTTAAAGTGACTACCCTATCATTGGATTCAGAAGGTGATTACTGCAAAGAAACCTCCTTTATCCTGGCACTCTGTCGCAGCAGATGCTACACGGTCACCATCATTTTATTACATGGCTTAGCATACATAATAAAGTCTTAACAAATGCTTATTGATTGACTGATGGGAAATCTCAGCAGCTACTTTACTGATGTCCTGCACACACTGTGTGCTCTAAATTGGACTTCTTATCTTTGGAGCCAGGATCAACTGTAAGTCTCCCTACAAAATGCTAAAACAAATACCCAGATATGGGGATGCCTTATTACTTCATTAAATGTGATTAAAAGGAGTTATAAATTATTAGCTGTAAAATCTTTCTAAATGTAAATTCTAATCTAGGTATCTTTGGAGATCTGAGATTCTCTTGAGAATTCAAGGTTTTAAGAATTTTTTTAAAAAGTTCTGTTGTTTTCAGGGGCTAAGACTCCTACCAGGGTAAACAGAAGGGTCAAAAGAGCCATAGAAAATGAGGTATGAACTTTTCCCCATTGCCCTAGCTTTTCTTCTTGAATTTACTTTATCAACTTAAAAGTCATTAGGGACTTGCCTTTACAATTCTTACACTTGGAGCCACGATGGCAGAAGATAGGCGGGACCCAGCTCAACTCTACCAATAATCCCCTACAAACAACTTTAAAATAACACCACAAATCAAATTTTGAAGCAACAGAGTCAAAAAAGATTAGAGGGAGCATTTTCTCCGTTCAAGACAAGCCAGAAGGTCTGTAGAAGAGGTCTGTAACACTAGGAAGGGTGAAGGCCTAGAGAGCACCAGTGGTTGGCCTTGGAAGTGGCCGTAGCAGCATCAGTAACAGCTTTGGGAGCTATCAGTCCAGAGATGCTAAGGGGGTCAGACAACTGATTGGAAAGAAATTACAAGGGACTCTTTGATGGTATGGGGTAGAGCTGGGGGTTGACTTGCCCACAGGCAGTTCTGGTTTGCAGTTCCAAAGTGGAGAGGAGCATTTGGGATCAATCACAAGGGAACAGGGGCCATAAGCACAGTTCCAGGGCCAAGAAGAGCACTAGTACTTGCAGCTGTAGGAAAGCAGGGGCCCTTTCTAGGAAAAGACCAGAGCACAGACCAGGAGAACAGTGACCATAGTTTTCCCAAGATTAAACCCTCTTGGAAACCTCAAAAACTAGCAGATTCCCAGAACTAACTCTGAAAAAAAGAAGTAGGAAAAAGCCTAAAGCTTGGCACAGTACCTCCCCACTCCCAAATGGGCAGAGCCCAACTTTAACATAAAGTCAAAGTTCAAAGTAGGGTGGGGAAATGGACAAACAATAAAAGAACTGACTATAAAAAGCTACTATGGTGGCAGGGGAGACCAAGACATAAACTTAAAAGACAGCAATTAATAAAAGCTTACATGTAGTCTGAAAGAAAAATGCTAATTAGACCGAAGGCCAGCAAGGATTACTGGAAGGTTTTTTTGTTTGTTTGTTTTTGTTGTTTTGTTTTGTTTTTTAAGAGCCAAATGTGGTAGAGAGAAAATTGGGAAAAGAGAGTGATGTAAGAAAATTATGAAAAGAGAATCAATAGCTTGGTAAATGAGGCACAAAAAAATGTTGAAGGAAATATCACCTTACAAAACCAGAATTGGCCTAATGGTAAACAAGACAAAAATTCACTGAAGAAAAAAACTCCTTAGAGCAAAGCAGAATTGACTAAATGGACAAGAGATACAAAAGCTCACTGAAGAAAATATTTCCTTAAAAATTAGAATTGGGCGAGTATAAGCTAATGACTCCATAAGATTTCAAGAAATAATCAGAGAAAAATTTTTTAAAAATAGAAGAAAATGTTTAATATCATCAGAAAAACTGACCTAGAAAATGAGATAATTTAAGAATTATTGGATTCCCCAAAAGCCATAATCAAAAAAAGAGCCTAGAAATCATTATCTCAAAAAAATTATCAAGGAAAACTACCTTAATATACTAGAACCAGAAGGTAAGATAGAAATGGAAAGAATTCATTAATGACCTTTTGAAAGAGATTCCAGGAAATCTCCTAGGAATATTATAGCCAACTTCCATGGCTCCCAGGTCAAAGAGAAAATATTTCAAGCAACCAGAAATAAACAATACAAATACAGTGTGACCACAGTCAGAATCACACAAGATTTAGCAGCTTCCACATCAAAGAAGCAAAGGGCTTAGAATGTGATATTCCGGATGGCAAAGGAGCAAGGATTACAACCAAGAAACATCTACCCAGAAAAACTGAGCATAATCCTTCGGAGAAAATTGGATATTTAATGAAAGAGTACTTTCAAGCATTCCTGATTGGGAGGAAAAAACAAAAACAGCTGATAAAAATTTGACATTTAAACAGAAGACTCAAAAAAAAGCATGAAAGGTAAAAATGAAGAGTGATCATAAAGGACTCAATAAAGTTGAACTGTTTACACTCCTGTTGTATGAAGATGATTCATGTTACTCCTAAATACATTATCATCATTAGGGCAGTTAGAAATCTGCACAGAGACCATGGGAGTGAGTCAATTATGTTGGGTTAATCTCCAAATAAAGAATGTAGGAATGAGGAGAGATGCACTGGGAGAAGGCAGAATGGGGGGAATTTTCTTACATAAAAGAAGCATGTAAAGAACAGCTTTTATAGTGGTGGTGAAAATGGGGAGAGGGGTGGCAAGCCATGCTTGAAACTCACTCAGAAATTTTTTCAGAGGGAAGGATAAATATACTCACTCAGCTGCGCATAGAGATCTATCTTACCCAATAGGGAGATAAAAAGAAGGGTTAAGAAATTCTGGGGTAAGGGAGAGCAGGAAGGATAACAAAGGAGAGGGGATTAGGTGAGGCAATGCTTAGAAGCAAAACAGACTTTTGAAGAGGGACAGGATAAAAAGAAGGATAAACAGGAAAATGCGATAGAGCGAAATGCATTTAGTTATCATAATTGAATGTGAATGGGATGAGCTAATATAAGGAATAGAAGAATAGACTGGAAACCAGAATTCAATGTTGTGTACAAGAGACACATTTTGGAAAGAAAGACATACACAGAGTTGAAATGAAGAGCTGGAGTACAGTACATTATGCTTCAGCTGAAGTGAAGAAGGCAGGGGTGGCTATCATATCTCAGACAAAGTAAAAGTAAAAATTGACCTAATTGAAAGATATAATCAGAGAAATCATTTTGCTAAAAAGCACCAGACAATGAAGTAACATAAAAAATTACAGCAAGTATCTCTGATACAGGACTCATTTCTCAAACATATGGAGAATTGAGTCAAATTTATAATTAATAAGAGCCAGCTACTCCCTTAATAAAATGGTCAAAAGATATGAACAGGCAGTTTTCAAAAGAAGAACTCAAAGCTAGCTATAGTCACATAAAAAAATCCTCTAAATCATTATTGACTAAAGAAATACTAATTAAAACAACTCTGGGTACTACCTCACACCTATCAGAAATGACATGCTAGAAGGGGTGAAGGAAAATAGGTACATTAATGAATTGTTGGTAGAATAGCAAATTGGTCTAACCATTTTGGAGTACATTCTGGAACTATGCCCAAAGGGCTATAAAACTGTGCATACCTTTTGATCCAGTAACATCACTACTAGGTATGTACCCAAAAGAGATTAAAAAAAAAAAAAGGAAAAGTACCTTTACGTACAAAATATTTATGGCAGCTTTTTGTGTTGACAAATAATTGGAAATTGAGGGGATGCTCATCAATTGGGGAAGGGCTTAACAAGTTGTAGTATGATTGTGATATAATACAATTGAGCTATAAAAAATTATGGGGGTGAGGGTAGTTTCAGAAAAAAAAAAGCCTATGAACTGATGCAAAATGAAGAACCAGATCACTGGGCACAGTAACAATGCTGTAATGCTGACCAAATATGAAAAACCCGGGTATTCTGATCAATAGTGATCCAAGACAATTACAAAGGGTTCATGATGAAAAAATGCTATCCACCTCCAGAGAGAGAGCTGATGAACTGAGTGCAAATTAAAATATAATTTTCTTTTTTTCCCCTTTTCTTTGCAATATGGCTAATATGGAAATGTCTTGCCTGATTTCACATTTATAATTGATATCATATTGTTTGCCTTCTCAGTGTGTGGGGAAGGAATGGAATAACAGAATCGGGAACTCAAAATTTAAAATGAATGTTAAAAGTAATTCTTTTAAAAAATAAAGTTCTTACACTTGCCCAAAAGATCAATTCATTCCAATGAAAATAACACTTCTTTCTCTCAAATTAACTATCTTGCAAATGGAGTATGGTAAAAACAAACAGAAAACAATACCTATATTTGTTTTATGGATTGTGTATACTACTGTGGCTTGATTATGTGAGATGGTTGTTTTTCCTTCACCTGTAATTTAGCTTGACATCTGTGCATGAATATCAGAAGCCCAGCAAAGCTATAATTTCCTAGCCCTTTAACAGTAGTATAATTAAACCATTTGTAGGCAGCATGAATTTAATTGACATGTAAACAGTATGTTTGCAGATGATAAGCACTTATTTCCATATCAAAAATGGAAAATATTAAGATTTTTTTCCCTCTGCAATTCTTCTCAGACTTTGAATAGTTATTTATTTTCTCCATAATTATAAGAATCCCTTTGAGTCCAAATTAATATTTATCTTAGTATGAAGAGGGGTGGAATGCTATGTAATGACACACTAACACCAGGATAAACATTTAAATATCTTGTGTGTAAAGTATAGGACGTGATTCCTACTCATGTGTGATCAATGATCAACTAGATGACCTTACAGGGTCATAGATTTAGAGGTCAAAGAGACCCTCGTGGTTGAGTCCAATCTCATTTTATAATTGTGATAATTGAGGTTCAGAGATGTTAAGAGCCTTCCTCCAAGCCACATAGTAATATGTGACCTACAGATTGGACTGGTCCTCTTATTGCAACATGCCTTCCACTGCACCATGGATACTTGCCACTGAGGTCCCTTTCAGGTTGGGGATATTTACCTTCCAATTCTATGAAACAGCATATAGAAATATCAAAGAAGAAACAAATAAGATAAAAGTGTGTTTACAAAAGGGAATTATTTTCTTTTGGAAGGGGGTAGGGAGATTGATCTATGGTTTTCCCAAGATTTGGGGTTCCCTGAATGCCTTCTCCTCCCATGATCAGGACCTGAGGTAGAAGAGCTCCCTTTTGCTCTAAAGTAGAACTAATAGGTGTTCCAAAAATTTAGAGTCTCTAAAAACATGCACAGGCCCTTCCCCACATACTATTGTTACAGCAATGCTACACATGAAGATATCAAGCAACAGTAGTTAGTGGAAACAATAGCAGTACCAAGGGTTATATTTTTAACTTTTTATTTTTTGGTATCTTGTTTTCCAGGCCCTGGGCTATGAGACTTGCCAATTTCCTTAGTTGTGAGAGGAGCCATTTTCAACACACATTAATCATTATAGCTTATCTTACTGAAAACTTTTATCTAGGCAAACCAATGCAGGAACTATGAAGGGAATATATATTTTTTTAAATAGCTCTAGGTCCTAGAAGCAATTCAGGACAAACAGCTTTGATTAATCAGATTTGTTCCTATCCTAACTGATATCTGCTAATCAGATGTTTGACTGTAGATAAATCACTCAACCTGTTTCCTTTTTCCTTCTTTAACAAGGGGGTGTCTGTATTACTAACTACTCAGGTTAGTTTTGAGGGAAGCATTTTGTAAACCAAAGAGCTATATAAATGTTTGGGACTTGTACTTAAACAAGCCATCTAAGGCATCAGTTAGAATGTTTCTGGGAATGGTATAGAGATATCATTCTCCATGCAAAAACATAAAGTTCTTTTTTTATGTTTTAAAGGTTTTAGGTTAAGAGAGAGAACATTGCAAAGTGATTTTCTTAAAGTATGGTTCTGGCTGGCCATGGCACTTCACTACTCATTAAACTCCAGCGAATCCTCATTAGTTCTATGGTTGAATATAAACCCCTCTATCTAGCCCTTTACAGGACGATTCCAACAGCTGCCTTATACTTCGTGCTGAATTACACACCTTGTTGCTCCTCTCACTTTTCAGATCCCTTCTGTATCTTTTCACACTGGGGACGCATGCTCATCTCCACTCAATTCCTTCAAGCCTCAACTCAAATTTCACCTTCAAGTCTTTCCTGATTCCTTCCCCTAAGTTATTTTAGATTTTGTACACACTTGTAAATGGAAACACTGTCCCCCTCCTGATGGAATAGAAAAAACCCTAGTACCCATCACAGTACATAGGAGCTTAAATAATTACTTGCTGTTTGCAGTTGGCGAAAATATCAAAGGATCAGAAAAATGAATGTGTATCTGGTTGGTGCAGGGGATAAGGTGAATAGGTAAGTTTATCTTGAGACAAAGGTTAGTAGATGAAAGAGTGATAGTTGCTTAACTTGAAGGTAGGATGAAATTATTAGGTTATGGAAAACAAGAAGGTAGGTGGATACTGAATTTTTAAAAATGGAGTACTTCAGCATCTGAGGAACAGACACAAAGCATAATCAAAGAAGTAATCACTGATTAAGCACTTTTTGATAGTTTAGTCACTGGCACAGATTATCAGTTGTTCACATATGTAGAAATTCTGCTATAAAATTTGGTTAAATGCTCACAGGCAAACTGGAAAAGATATATGGTGGTGTGTTCATTCATGAAAAAAAGATAAGGTCAGAGGATAGCCAGTTATAATTCTACATGAATAATGTTGCTACTGAATTCTGAGCCCAAATCACCCACCTTGGCAATAACAATCACTTAAGGAGTGAATAGTCTAAAGCAGATATTATTTTACATATATGAGTGACAGTAAAATGGTCAAATTAATGAACACATGATCCAATATATTCAATAAAGAGATGACTCAGGGGAACTTAGGTGGCACAGTGAATAGAGCACAGGCCCTGGAGTCAGGAAGACTTCAGTTCAAATCCCACCTCAGACACTTAACACTTACTAGCTGTGTGACCTTGGACAAGTCATTCAAACCCAACTGCCCTGCATCCCCTTTCCAAAAAAAAGAGATGACTCCAAAACATTCATTTAATAGGTTTATTTACAAAGACATATACCATGGTAAATAGTTTGCTTACTCCATTCTTCAAAACTGCTTTTGTAAGTGGTTGTTGTTCTTCAAGTCTGGGAAAGAAAAAGCACAGAATTTCAATTAACCATGCTCGCAAATATCTGTTCATTTCACAGAACAATGGGATCTTTAATTTTTAACTTTTAAGTTCCATAACTGCATTTAAGGACAGGTTCTAGTCTATTAGAGTATTAGTTAAAAAAAAATTACAACTTAGATACCTAGCTTCTACAATCATCTATATACACAAGTTCATTTAGTTATGACTGGTACATCAGAAAGCGTTTACAGTATCATGGTTTTATTCATAATGAATTGCCACATCATATGTACCAATAAACCTAATTTCTATTCAATTATGGGGGCTGGACTACTCAAGTGGAGGGATATATACCTAGAAAACCTGAGACTACCTTCCAATTTCTTGAGCACCAATTCACTAATATGATCAATTTGAGCACAATGAAGAACCATATTTACTACCCTAATTCAGGTTCTTAGCACCTCTAGTTTACCACTACTATAGCTGGCTTCCTAATGAATTCTCCCTTGTTTTCACTTTCTCACATTTCCAACATATCCTTCAGAAAGAACAAATGGTCCTGTGACCATATGCTATTCTCTTGCTCAAAAGTCTTTAGTGACTTCTTGCTGTTTCTAAAAGAGAACCTCTCCAATTTAGCACTTAAGGCATAGTCCCACAATCTAGCTTCATCTTCCTTTACTACTACCCACCACACACTCTAAATTCCAGAGAAATTTGACTACCAGTCATTCCTAGGACTCAACATACTATTTCTAATCACTAAGCATTAGAACAAGCTGTTCTTCATGTCTAGGTAACACTCCACACTCTGCCTCTCAAAATCTTCTCAAGGTTCAACTTGGGTGCCACCTGCGCCATAAGGCCTTCCCTGTCCCTGCCCTCCTTTCCATACCCACCACAAATCTAGATCTTATCTGTGTACATGTGGTTATCTCTCAGCAAAATATAAGCTCTTTCAGGGAAGAGTATTATTTCTATGTAATATCTTCATATACCTAAAGACTAATACAGCATTATATACATATTAGGCATATACATGGTTATTAAGTAGCACAACAGGAATTTGAATCTAGGTCCTGATTCCAAATACAACACTTTTTACCCTACATCCTGCTGTGCTCCTACTGCTTGAGAAAGAAATTTTAGCAAAACAAAAGGGCCAAGAAGACAGTCTGAAGAGAGCTGAAAAATAAGTGGCTCACATGCAAATGGAGGCAGAAAATGTAGGTTCAAGACTGAACCCTTCAAAGTTTAGCAGTGAAAGAGCCAATAAAATAGTAATTTGGGAAGATGGCAAGAGTTCACATGAAGATTAGCTGAAACTGTGGAAGAAAACTAGAAAGACCCAATGATAAATAGGACATCTGTCAGAGTTCTGAGAAGCCTAGTTAAATTTAAAGAATTGAATTGTGGAAGAAATCACCCCATTTATGGAATCACAGATTTTTAAAGAAAAGCTTACTTTAAGTAGTAAGCAAGAGAAAGAACAGTAGAAATATTCGCTTTTTAGCAAGAAATAAATGTAGTTACCTGATTCCTATAGAGGTGAATCTTATTTCTTAAGCAGCTGATGTCTTACTATAAGGAAAGGTGCAGCAAATCCAGATCCAAAGAATACAGTCATCATTGCCAACAATCGCCATTTGTTTTCTACTGAAAACGGCAGGTTCTTTGGAGAAAGAAAACAGTAAGAGTAGTCAATGAATGTTGATGGCAACATAGAAATCAGTTATCAGTGAATTAGGGGGAAATATGATTAACTCCTAAATGTATACTTCCATTGCTGAGTTTCTGTATAACAAAAGCATAAATATATTACTACTGCCAGTTCCTTAAAGGGTAGGGTAATGGGAAATAAATCTCTGTATTCCCCCAAAAATGTAGAGATAAAAAGTAAATTTTCTACAGGATAAAGAAAAATTTGCGTGTCTATGTGTTATCTTTATCCTTTAGGAACACACTGCCTACATTTAGAGAAAAGATTTGCAAAAATATTATATATCATCACAGCAGTGCCATGAGCAGTACAGGGATGAGTGCTACAGGAGGTCTGAGGAAAGACAAATCATGAATACAGGTATCAGAAGAAGGTATCAGAAAAGGGCCTTAATGGCCAGATTACATTTTTGTAGGTAGGGATGTAAAAGGGAAGAGAAAAGCAATAGTGGTAATATTTTAGTAGTAGTTGGACAAACAAGGGAGTTAGGGAATGTCCAAGGTGTGCCAAGAGAATAGACATTTGGTAAAATCAAAGGTTTTCTAGATAGGAACAGTAGTAGTTAAGAGTAAAAAGACTACAAAGGTCCTAGTCAAAGGTTTAAATATCAGGCTATATATGGTATCTGTCTTCATGTGGTAGGCAACAGAAGTTTTTAAAGAAAGAGATTTTTAGAATCAAAACTACATTTCGATGAGAATGAAAAAAAAAAAAGAAAGCTAGAAGTAAAAAGGAAGCTAGAAAATGTCAACCAGACCAGAACCAGTCTCTAATCTATGGGTAGCTGGAGTAAAACAAAGCAGGCTAGAACTAGGAGAATCAGGAATAAAACAGAATTAAATTTCAGAGTGAGAAAAATGACTTGCAAGCAATGATGCAAGTGCTAGAGCCCCACCCCTAGTGGGAGGGACCTGGTTTATTGTGGGGAGATCTCAATACTTATACCTATGGCTACACAGTGAGCTATAGCCCTGAAAATGAGGGGTAACAGCAACAATGTGACAAGTTAGATTCATAGTAGAGGTTCATGGCTAGAAGCAATTCTTCAATTTTGCTATGGCTAAAATCATGCAGAGGGTGAACACAAAGGATTGTTGTTATGCCAAGTTCAGGGCACAATCTGCTTGCTGGACTTTAGCTCTGGAAAACAGGGTATCTTTCTAATATCTTGACAAAAATCAGTGCTACTATGGTACTTTAGGTTTATGAATAAAATTAAGCCAATCATTTACTAATTTCTATAATGTATTATTAGAGATCCTAACTTATTTACTTCATGTTAAACCTGCAAAGAAATTCTTTTATTCACATATAGATGCACACGTATTACTCATTACTCATTGAAAATTACAAGGAGATAAACCCCAACTCATTATAAGAAAGAATTTACACACTTAGAACTGTCCAAAAACCAGAATGAGTAAACTTAATTAATCTTGAGTAAATTTTCCATGTCTGGAGGTATCTCAATAAATATTGATTCTGTTAGGACTATTAAGAAGGAATTAGAGTTTGGATTGGGGGCAATCTTAGACTAGATGACCTGTAACAAAAATTATTATTTTTTCTTTATAAACAATGTACTGGATAATGATAAATCATAGTAGCTATCTGTTGAAAAGTCAATAACTACTAGAAAGACTAATATTCTGTGACCTTAAAAGAGAACTTGGGAAAGAAAATGGAAATGATATTTGATCATTCCTTTAATTATCCCTTCAGCAGTACTATATCATATTTGTACTACATTATTTATAGCAAACTTTACTAAAAAGTTGATTCTTCTAAAGAAATGATTACTTATAACTTGGAGGCAGGCAATAATTATCTCTAAGTCTGAGTTTTACTTTGGGGGGTAGAACTAGTCAAGAAAACAATAAGGTTGTATATTGTGCCTTCTTTAATAGCATGGAAGAATTATCTAAGTGAATTGAAATGAAGGATTTACTAGGTCATAAGCATTATGGTGCTTGTTTTTTCCTTCAAAGGGATAAGGGGTAGGGATGGTGGGATAGACTGAATTTTACCTAGGGGAATTCCAAATTAGCTGCAAGGTTGTTTGCTGAAAGGGACATTAGATTCAAGCAGTATCATAGTTTCAAAGCCAGTTATCATTATTCCATTATTATAAAGTTTAATATTATTACAGTAAGACCAAGAGGAAATAAATTTTACTGGTGTGACATTTAAAACAGTTACAAAGGCAATCTTAAACAGCACTAGTTTATTTAAAAAAAAAGGGGGGGGGCATTTGGCTGAGTTTTCAGGTATCTGCATCCTTCTATACTATTGTCCTATGTGCCTACCTACTCCTGTTTCTTCTGTATGCACCCAGACAGCCTAAGATACTGCTCTGGACAGTGGATCCCAAATAAATGGTACTGGTAACACTTTATAAAAGCTTAAAGAATTAGATTAAGTATATGGTACATCAGAAAGCGTTTACAGTATCATGGTTTTTCATACTGTATGATTCTCATCACATGTACCACATAAAGGAAATCAAACCAATAAAAAAAAAGATAAAAGGGTCTACATTCTATTATGCAAAAGCTGGCTATGTTGTATCAATCTATGACTAGTATCAGTTAGCCTCTTTTTCCTGCTCTTAGCTACTGGGGCCTTCACTCCACATAAAGCAATTTAGAATGTGGATAAAGGCTTTTAATGGGCAAAAATCTTCCATTCAAAGAGCTGACTTCTGGGGCCTATTCAGATCGTTTACTCCAACCACTCATTTAACAGATGAGGGAGCTAAGCCTTAAACTACTTGTCCAAGATTACATAGATTATAGGTGACAACTGTCAAAAACTGACCTCAGGTCCTCCTGTTCCAAATCCCGTGATCTTTGCCAGACACCTTTACTTAAATAAGGCCCTATAAGAGGGTGACTGAGGCTCTCACTACAGAGTCCAGGTTTCGTTTTCACTTTGTAATGAATGACCTTCACTGGGGCCTCCACGTAGTTCTGGGCCTTGTTCTTCCACTGCTATTGTCTCCTAGGCAGTTACCTTTCCCACCAGGGACTAAAATAATGAGGAAACAATTAGTCTCCAGCTTGCTGTCTTCCCTTTTTTTTCCATTGTGTGACGCAAAATCCAAGAGGCCTGGAATTTATGCCTGGCTCTGCCACCCAAAAGCTGCATGACCTTGGTCAAGTCACTTCTCCCTGGGGCTCAGCGTCCCCGTCAGTAAAAAAAACAAAACAAACAAACCGGGGTTGCCCTTAATGAGGTCATGGATTGAGAGAAGAAAAGGACCGCAGGAGGTCATCTGGTCCTATCAGTGATTTTACAGAAGAAGCAACTGCGGCTCAACAACGAACAAGTGACTTGTTCATATGAGGTCACGAAGCTCAGAGTCTGTGGTGGGGTCCGACGCCGGGCCCTCCCGCTTCCCCTCGGCCCCGGAGCCTGTGCTGTTCGGGGGCCCCCGGCCTTGCCCCTCTGTAACGGCGGAGAGCCATCGCAAATGGAGCCGAGGCCGCGGCGGGGAGGTCGGGACGCCCGCCCCAGCCTACCGGACCTTCCCGCCCTCTGCCCCGGCCCCGGCCGCATTTACCTTTCCCGGACCCTCCTCATAATGGCTCCTGCGAACCAAGGAGGTGGAGAACCTGCGCAAGCTCTGTCCCAACATGGCTCTGCCGAGGGCTCCGCGACGACCGCAGAAGAGGCCGCAACGGAGGAGGAAGAAATGGCTCCGAGTACCCTTCTCCCTACTGACCTTGCTCCTTCCTGGGCGGGCGACCGCTCAAGGGGGATGATGGGATGTGTGGGGGGGAGGAAGAGGAAGACAAAAACCGGAAATGCGGCTCTGCGAACTCTCCAGGGCATTGTGGGAAATGTAGTTCCGAGGTCACTACCATGAGCTAAGCCTTGTTTCCCTTTACTTGATGTAATTGGGTGAGTTAATATTCATTCTCCTCCATCTGCACTCTTCTTCCTGATGTTAGGACCAAGTTTGTATTATAGTGATTACTGTGATTTTCTCCCTTACTAGATATGTACCTGCAACTAAGAGTACATCTTAGTACCTCTGAACCTGTACAGGCACAAGCTGTCTCATGTTTGCAAACACATTCCCTCCCATCCCCCACCTCCCAGTTTATTACAATCCTTCATTTCCTGTAAGGCAAGGATTCTTAGCTATTTTTGTGTACCTGTCATGATGGACCACTTTGGCAGAATGGTGAAGCCTATAGACCCCTTTCTCAGGATAATGAAAATGATAATTTTTTTAAATGCATAAAATACATAGGATTGTAATGGAAATTTGTTGTATCAAAATAGTCGTCATAAATGCACACACAAACACACATGCACACATCCTATGGATGGATGTTCATATGGATGTATATATCTTTCTATATGTAATACACACAAATTCACTGATGTCAGGTTAGGAACCACTGCTTTAAGGTTTATTTTAGGTTCTGCCTCTTCTGAGAAGGTTTTGATACTTCTCTCTTTCCCTGATTATTAGTCACCTTTCCCTCCTCAAATTTCATTTTTTTTTTTAACTTATCTCTTCATATATCTTATTCTGCAGGAGAATGTTAGTTCCGGCAGGATTTTGTAAAAAAAAAAAAAAAATTGTACTGGCTTACTATTTTAAATATAATTGGTGCTTAGTAAATATGTGTTTTGGTAAATTGAATACAGTTGAAATAAATCTTTCTCTCCTTCATACAGACCCTAGTGTTTTGCATATAGCTTATACTTAATAAGAGTTTGTAGAATTTAATTGAATTCAATCTTCAGAGACCATCTTGTTGTGTGCCTGATTATTCCTGTCCATTTAACCTGGTTTTCTCTTCTCTCAGATGGAATGGATAAGAAAGTAGTCCACCTTTTCCTCTTTATACTATTATCAGGCTTTATTTTTGACCCAGAATAGGATTACTGGAATTAATTACCAACTCTTACTCAACACTTTCCACTATGTATTAACTGGCTGTTTTCAAAAATAGAATTTACTCACAACTAGCAAAGATTTGTTGCCTATATCTACAAACGTATTAAAGAAAGCAATTGGTACAATAATTTTGGAAAGCGGGAATTACGCAAATCAACTGACTCAAATATCCATACCCTTTCCCACAATGCCCCAGACGGTTTGCAGCGCTGCATGTCTGGCTTTTTTCTTCCTCTTTCTCCCCCACACATCCCATCATTGTAGTACTTTATAGATTGCAGTACTGGGCTTATACCCCAAAGAAGCCATTCATAAGGAGGAACTCCCCATATACACCAAAATATTTATAGTAGCACTTTTTTTGATAGCAAAAGCTTAGGGGGCAGCCAGGTAGCACAGCGAGTAAGAAAACCGGCCCTGTGTCAGGATCTAGACCAGGGGATCGAATCTGGGCTCAGACACTTAGCACCCACCCAGAAACACCTGGCAATGTAACCTTGAGCAAGTTACTTAACCCCAATTGCTTTAAAAAAAAAATTTTTTTTTAAAAACTTAGAAACAAAGTAGATAGCCATTGATTGGAAAATGGCAAAAAGAAAATTATTGTACATAAACGTTATGGAATACTACTAACTGTGCTGGAAGAAATGATGAATGTGATGATACAGAGAAACAGAAAAATATATGTATGTATGCATGTTTAGATATGTATATATGTGTATAATGATCCAGAGTGAAGTAAAATAGAGCTAAGAAAACAATATACACAATGACTACAACAATGTAAATTGAAAGAACAACCCCACAAACAAATCAAAAGAGAATATTACAAAATTATAGACGACAATCATGACTCAAAAGAGCCATTCCCAAATCTATCCCTTCATTGTATTTGCTTTGGAGTTTCTTCATTGTCTTGATTTTATTGATTTCTGTTCTTTTCTTTTTCTTTGTTTTGTTTTAAAAATACTGTTTGTTATGGGTTATGGCTCTTTAGAGAGGAAGAAAAGTGTTACTGGGGAAAATTGATAACATAAAAAACAGAAGACAGTAATAAAAATGATTAAAAATAAAAATACATTTGATATTTTTGTACAAGCTTTAAAAAGAATAAATTCACACATTTAAAGACCTACTATGTGCAAGACACTGGAGACTAAATTTGAAACATAAACACAGTCTCAGTCCAGGGATATACTATCTTAACCTTTCTTCTGAGCTCCTTCCCGGCATCTCTAACTGCCTATTGTACATTTGAAATGTCAACCCTGACCAAAAGACCAATGAACTATAGCAGCTCTATAACTGCTGTTGATGCTAAAAACCCAGAGAACTCACACAGGTTATCAAAACCACAGTTAACTCTAAAAAGAAAATAAAACAAAATAAACCAAAAGAGCTAACAGTGGTTATAAGCAAAAAAGCTGTCTTTATTTTTTTGGAAGAGGAAAACTAGATACATATGTGCCAGGACCCCACCTTCCCGTGTTCCAGCTCCCCCTCTGCAGGAGCCCTGCATTAGTGTGAACAGATCTCAATACTTATACCAGTGTCTATGCAGCGACCTGTACCCCTGACAGTGGAGGAGTAACAGCCACAATGAGAATAGTTTGATTCATAATAAGACTTCATAACTAGATCATGTGTACTAGACGTGCTTGTCTAAGCTCAGGGACCACTTGGTGCTGGTGTGAAACAATTCTAGGATTTTCCTGTGACTCAGATCAACCAGAGGGTGAATGCAAAGGATTGTTGTCATGCCAAGCTCAGGGCATAGCCTGCTTGCTGGGCCTTAGCCCTGGGAAACAGGGTGTCTCCTAATAGTAATAAGAGAGGAGTGGTCTTGGCATGGGGATCCTGACACAGAATAAATGTATGTACCATAAGCATCTCAAACTTAATATGTACAAAATACAACTTATCTTTACCTTCTCCCAACATCCCCCCTTCAAACTTTTTTATGACTGTTGAAAGCACCTCCAGTCACTCAGTTTGCAACTTTGATGTCATCTTCAACTCCTCACTGTCACCTCCTACAGCCAAGCCTTGTTGTTTCTGCCTTCACAAAATCTCTATTACAGGCACAGTGAATAGAGAGCTGGGCCTGGAGTCAGAAAGACTCATCTTCCTGAGTTCAAATCTGGCCTCAGACACTTACTGTGACCCTGGGCAAGTTACTTAACCCTGTGTGTCTCAGTCTCCTCATCTGTAAAATGAGCTGGAGAAGGAAATGGCAAACCACTCCTGTATCTTTGTCAAGTAAACCCCAAATAGGGTCACAAAGATACTGAAATGACTGAACAATAACAACAAAAAGTTACAAGTTCTCTTCACTCTACACATGTAGATGCTACCCCGGTTCAGGTCTTTATCACCTTAAACATGGACAATTACACTATCTTTCTGGCTGGTATCTCTGCTTTGTCTCTTCCCTCTCTACTCCATCCTTCACTCAGCTGCCAGAGCACTTTTCTTAAAGTTTTGACCATGTCAGCCCCCTACTAAGTTTATCCCAGTAGCCCTCTATTGCTTTCAAGATCAAATACAAAATCCTGGGCACTAGACCTCAGTCTTCTTTACTAGTTCATCTGTAGCAGCAAGCACCCTAGCATACCAACCTAGCATGGCTGTTAGCACAGGTTCTTCCATCTGCTTTTCTATAGGAAAGCAACTCAAAATGGGTTAACAATCTTACTTTAATCAATCACTCAGCAACCTGAACTTCAGAGAATACAAATAGAAGTTACAACAGAAAATAACACAATTTAGCAGGGAAGGCTTCCAGCTGCTTGACCATTACATATATACCTAATTAGTTACCAGAGAGGGAAGCACCAACATTTGGGTTTTCAAAGCCGGGGGACTCAATGGCTGCCCAGACTCATCTGGCCAAATCACACAACTCTTCCCAAAGTGATCCCCAAAGCAAAAACCTCACATCAGGGTATATATAGCCTTCTCCTGGGTCAAAAAATGTCACAACCCTCTTGATCCACTGCCCAATCACAAAGTAACAAGGTGTGGGTGTTCCTGAAAAACAAACCTCCCACTACAGGCTCCAGGTAACCACATTCAGCCTATTAGGGGGGAGAGTATATTTTCAAATCAGGGAAGGTTCTCAGATTCACTTAAGCCTACCAAGGGGCCGGGAAGATCTTGAGATTCCCATTACATCATCATGGATATCCTGAACCTTAACTGTAGATATACCCCCAGCTTCAGGCTTCTTTTTCTTCCTATATACTCTCTTGATGAACTCATCAACTCCCATGGTTTCAACTCTTATCTCTGTGCAACTGACTTTTAGAAGTATCTACCTACCTACCTTCCTATCTCTCTATCCATCTCTCTCTCTCTCTCTCTCTCTCTCTCTCTCTCTCTCTCTCTCTCT
>NW_027185764.1:39271590-39290967 GCF_028583685.1 Petaurus breviceps papuanus | reverse complement strand
TCTCTCTCTCTCTCTCTCTCTCTCTCTCTCTCTCTCTCTCTCTCTCTGTCTCTCTGTCTCTGTCTCTGTCTCTCTCTCTGTCTCTCTCTGTCTCTGTCTCTGTCTCTCTGTCTCTCTCTCTTTGTCTCTGTCTCTCTCTCTCTGTCTCTCTCTCTGTCTCTCTCTCTCTCTCTCTCTGTCTCTCTCTCTCTCTCTCTCTCTCTCTCTCTCTCTCTCTCTCTCTCTCTCCTTCTCTCTCTCCATCCATCCATCCATCCATCCATCCATCCATCCATCCATCCATCCATCCATCCATCCATCCATCCATCCATCCATCTATCCCATCTATCTATCCTCTCTCTATCTATCTGTATATATATCCAGCCATAGCCTCTTTACTGAATTGTAGTCCTAGATTTTCCAGCCTCTATTTCACTGCAGGATCAGGGCCCCAGAGCAAGGCTAATCTTCCCCCTCATAGTTCTAGGGGAAATCCTGAAGGTTTAGGGGTGTTTTATAGTACTTTTACCATTGAGAAAAAAGTGTGCTTCTTCCAAAATCAATCACCAGTTATTGTCTTCCTAATATTAATCATCTAGTTTCTTTCTCTTTAATACCAATGGACCAATTAGCACCACTTAGCTCTGACAAAAGACTATTTACTGAGAAGATACAAGTACCCAAGTACAAAATCCTCTGGTATTGGGATCAGATTCTCCTCTATCACCTTGGTTCTTGGGTAGAATAGGCTCAGTCTTAAAGTATTTGCTATAAATATTCACTCTACCAAGTTCACAGTAATATTCTATTACATTTATATACCATCTACCCATTCCCCAGTAGGAGGACAACCTCTTTGTTTTCAAATTTTGACTAACAAAAACGCCGCTATAAATATTTTTGTACGTATAGGTCTTTTTCCACTTTCATTTCTTTGATCTAGTAATAGTGTAGCTGGATCAAAGAGCATAATTCCAAATTTCTTTCAGGAATCGATTAACCTATTCACAACTCCATCAACAATTCAATAGTCTAACCATTTTCCCATAGTCCCTCTGATATTTTTCATTTTATTTATCTTAGCCTGTCTCATGCTAACCCCTTTATTTTAAAGATAAGGAAATTGAGGACTAGAAAGGTTATGTAAAAGATACGGTCAAGGCCGTTCAACTATTTAGGGAAAAATCTAGGATTAAATCACTTTTACTGGGTTCTAATTCTCTTTTCTCATTTTTATTTAATTGGTAACTGAAAAAGTTTCATCTCCAGTCAAATATGTTTCATTGTATAGTTTTCAGTTTGCTTATTACAGTAAAGGAGGATCAATCAGGCCTTCAGTATGACAGAACCTCTTGCTAGAGAACTACTCTATACATTTGCTCCTTTAGAATCACACTGAATTGAAGTCTTAACTAAAGTAATTCAAAAGGTTCAAAAAACTAAAAAACTAAAAAAGAGTAGTAGTTTAACTTTATCGTGAATGAAGGAGAGGTGATGGTGATAGAGGGGAACGATAGGAATATATATTTATTTCTATATCCATATCTAGATAGATATAGATTTTTCATACACAATTCATATACATACATACATTCATATATACACTCAGTAGTGTAGTGAACAGGGTTTTTTAAAAACACTTATAAGCCCCACACTCGCTTTGACTCATTGCCTAAATAGGTTTCCCAGTATAACACTCCTCTACCTTAATATTAAAGGATCTGTAACTCTATCTTCTTTTTTTTTTTTTTTTTTAGCTCTGAGCCCTCATTCAGAAATAACACTTCTGGAAAAACACCTCAATGTTAGCTCTATCTCTATGTCTGTGGATGCTTCCTTTTTTCAATCACCTCTGCCCAGATACATTCCCAATAAAGACACCAAGACTAGCAAACAGATAATATTATGAATAATGAAAAAGTAATTATTTAAATTAAATGAAGATAAACAGATATTCCCCCCCATGACAGAGGGGAAGGCTTTCAGTTCCCATGAAAAAATCTAAAGGGAAAAATAAGATGCAATATTTACTGGCTTGTGACATGTAGTAGTGGTGGTGGTAGTAGGGATGAGTGTAGAAATGTATTTAGTAACATAGCATCTCTCTCTTTGTGCTTAATCAATTCAAATAATCTCACTCCCAGAATCCTGGCCTCACTTCCTATAGTGGCAGACACCACCTGAACTTCTCTCTGGCTCTATGTTTCTAATAGTGTTGGGTCCCTTATAAAGTTGGCTCCCTTTTCAAGCATTTTTTGAGTAGACTGACTTTTAAATGTCACCCAAAGGGCATGACCTATCATTGTACATGCTATGGTTGTTCCTTTTCCAATTCACTCCAGTATCCTTTTTGAATTTCATCAAGGTGGCATCATCTTTGCAATTAGTTTATCAATCTCATCAGACTCTTTACTAAGATTAGGTCCTGGATTTTCATGGAGCAACTCTTCTGTATATATACCCTGTTTCCCCATTAATAAGACCTATCCCGAAAATAAGCCCTCCCCTTACTGTGTAAGATTCCTCTAAAATAAGCCCTCCCCCGAAAATAAGCCCTATTGAGATTGCTACTGTAGTGAAGGTGATCCCATGTGTTACACGCTACATTACGGTACCCTCTGTATGCACCGTCCCCCCCCCGCCCGTGAAACGCACGCCGCACTCCGAGCTGCATCCAATCAGAGCTGCAGCAGTGAGCGTGTCATCCTGTTCTTCCCCAGTGATTTGCTTATTGAATAAAGGTACATTTTTTTGTTCACATTTACCTGTTTATTAAAATTGCTGTCAATGTTCATTAAAATAAGCCCTCTCCTGAAAATAAGCCCTCTGGTGTTTTTCTGTCCAAAAAAAATAATAAGACAGTGTCTTATTATCGGGGAAACATGGTATATAACCTTACCAACTCCTTCTATACATATGTAGCCTCATTTTAAGTTATACCTCAAATTTCCTTATCCACTCTTTTCTGGAAAATGAAATTTAAATTTAACTTTGTGGAAAATGAACTTCTAGGAATGTCTAATTTGACTGTAAGATCAAGATCACTAAGAATCAGCATAATGTAGTAGAAAGCATGCTAACAGAGTCAGAGAACCCAAGTTCAAATCCTATTGTTAACTATTTATCTGCGTGACCTTGGATAAAATACAATTTTTTGAAGTTTAATTTCCTCATCTATGAAATATGGGAGTTTGATTAGATGACTTCTGAAGTCCCCTCTAACTTTAGCTTATCATCCTTTGATAATGATGAGAGATGACAAACCTCTATTGATCATTCTCCACCCAATAGTTTCCATACCCAGACAAGTAAACTAGCAATGGTCCTTTGGAAACTAGCGATAAGGAATGGAGACCTTTCAGTGTAAAATACATTTTACAAAGAAATGAGGCATTTCATGAGTTACTTGGTACAAAATGGAAAAGCATCTTTAGGGAAGTCAGCTTTACCCCAGAGTTATATTTAAAAAATAAAATCCCATTATTTTAAGTAGTAAACTGACTGTCTATCATGAAATCTGGGCTATATTACCTAGGCCCTCATGAGTATTCTGTGGCTGGAATTACATTATGTAGTTCAGTGTATCTAAAAATTAGAGTATTAGTCATATCATTCACCAGGTAATAGATCAGATTTTGAAGACTAGGCCCAAATTTGTTTTAAAATAAATGGTTTAGTGGAGAAATGATGGGCTTCTACTCTGTATTACAAAATACAAGTTGACAAATGTCTTTTGATTTAAAGTTTACAAAATCTCATGTTGCAAGAGTTCCTGATGTTGGCATCTTTTTGAAATTTTAGATGAGCAGAGACAATTTTGTTTTTGCAAACTGAGAAAAAGTCTACTGACTGAGGCAGTATGGTTTACTGAGAGATGAACAAGGTACACAAGTCTGGAAATATTCTGTCAGCCCTTTTTCTAATTCAATGATGAATCAAAGGAAAGGAGTTTTGATAAAATACTGCCTGATGTATTATTAAGCATGATTTCTTTATCCCAGAATAAAGAAAGGCCTGTTGTATTTCTTCAGAAAAATTCTCTACATGGATTTAAATGGAAGAAAAAGAATATTGTACATTTGCAACGGCCACAAAGCTAATTTCATACAGTGGTATGTTCTCCAGTACAACCTAGATGCTATCCCTGTTATATTTCTGGGTACTGTGTCCCCACTGATGTATGACAACCCTTTAAGGCTGCTATAGGAGGGCTTCTTTTCTGGTGTCCACAATAGTGGCTGGTTCCAGGAATTAGAGTTTCTTTTCTAGGATGAGGACTGCCAGAAATAGTATATGGCATGAATTCTACCAAGATCAGAGGGGAATTTTACTGATAATGAGAGACCCAATTGCGTTTTTCATTTTTCAAATACTTTATTAACTTTTGATTTACATCATTCATTTCTGCCACATTTTGAGTTACAAATTTTCTCCCCGTTTTTCCCCTACCCACCGCCCCAAAATAGCAGTCCCACAGGATATCCCCTCCTGCAGTCTGCTCTCTCCCATATTTTCTCCCATACCCCCTTCTACTTTTCTAGTAGGGCATGGTGGATCTCTATGCCCCAGTGCCTGTATATCTTATTTCCCAACTATAAGTAAAATAGTATTAATAATAGTATATATATATATATATGTATATATATATATGTTTTAAACATTTGATTTTAAAACTTTGAATTCCAGATGCATTCCCTTCCTCCCTAATCAACCACCCTTACTGGGAAGAAAAGCAGATTAGTATAGGTTGTACATGTGTAGCTAATGCAAAACATTAACATAGTAGATATATTGTAAAAAACTGACTATATTTCCCTCCCTCCTATGCCACCTCCCACTTGTTCTATTCTCTACTTTGATCCTTTCCCTTTTCAAAAGTGGGTGCTTCGAACTTCCCTCTTCCCCAGCCTGCCTTCCCTTCCATCATCCCTCATCTCATCCCCTTGCCCCCTACCCTCCTGTAGAGTGATATACCCTATTTAGTGTGTATTTCATTTGCTCCCTGAGCCAAATTCAATGAGAATAAAGTTGACCTATTCTCTTTTACCTTCCTCTTCTTCCCTTCCATTGTAACCATTTTCTCTTGCCTCTTCTATATGAGATAGTTTATCCCTTCTGTCTCTCCCCATATCCTCTCATTATATTCCTCTCTCACCTCTTAATTTCACCTTTTAAGTATCATCTCTTCCTATTAAATTCATCCTGTGCCCTCTATTTATGTACATACACATTCATGTATGTATTCATATGCCTGTATACCCTCCAATATAGACATATATATGTATATATAATATATGTATTTCTATTCTCTTCAACTATTTTCATACTGAGAAACATTTCATCAGTTACAATGATCGTTTTTCCATGTAGGAATGTTAACAGTTCAACTTTGATAAGTTCCTTATGATTTCTTTTCCCTTTTTACCTTCTCATGCTTCTCTTGCTTCTTGTATCTGAATGTCAAATTTTCTATTCAACTCTGGTTTTTTCATCAAGAATTCTTGAAAGTCCTCTATTCCACTGAGTGACCATATTTTCCCCTGAGACATGATACTCAGTTTTGCTGGGTAGGTGATTCTTGGTTTTAATGCCAGCTCCTTTGCCCTCCAGAATATCATATTCCATGCCCTTTGATCCCTCAGTGTAGAACTTGGCAGATCCTGTATTATCCTGATTGTGTTTCCACAATATTAAAATTATTTCTTTCTGTCTGCCTGTAATATTCTCTCCTTGATCTGGGAATTCCAGAACCTGACTATAATATTCCTAGGAGTTTTCTTTTTGGGGTCTTTTTCAGGAGGTGATCAGTGGATTCTTTCAACCTCTATTTTGCCCTCTGGTTCTAAAACATCAGGGCAGTTTTCCTTGAGAATTTCTTGAAGGATGATTTCTAGGTTCTTTTTTTTTTGATCATGGCTTTCAGGTAGTACAATAATTTATAAATTAAGTCTCCTGGATCTATTTTCCAGGTCAGTGGTTTTCCCAGTGAGATATTTCACATTGCCTTCTATTCTTTCATTTGTTTGGATCTGTTTAACAGCATCTTGATTTCTTATAAAGTTATTAGCTTCCATTTACTCCAATATAATTCTGAAGGAATGATTCTCTTCAGTGAGCTTTTGAGATTCTTTTTCCATCTGGGAAACTCGGCTTTTTAAAGCATTCTTCTCTTCATTGGCTTTTTGAGCCTCTTTTGCCATTTGAGTTTGGTTTTTAAGGCATTATTTTTGTCATTCAGGCTGTTGACTTTCATTTTGTAATTTTCTTGCATCATTCTCATTTCTCTTCCCAATTTTTCCTCCACTTCTCTTATCTGCTTCTTGAGGTCCTCTATGGCCTGTAACCAGCTCGTATTTTCCTTTGAAGCTTTTAGTGCAGGAGTTCTGACTTCACTGTCTTCCCCCTGTTCCATTCTTTGCTCCTTTTTGTCCCCAAAATTGTAGTATAAGGTTGGATTCTTCTATTTGCTTTGCTTCCTTTGCCTGGTCATGTTGCCACTCAATGACTTGACCTTTGGGCTTTTTGCCACAGTAGGACTCTGCCACCAGAAAGGGGAGCTTCATACCAAACACTGGAGTTTTCTCAGCTGCCGGAGATATTAGTTGGGTGCCCTCTCTGAAGCCTCCACATGCTCTGGCAAGCTGGTTGTACACCCCAGGACCTCCACCCTAGACCACAATCCAGATCCAAGCAGGTTAAAGCAAGAGCTATTACCCCTCAGACTGGTGCTTGGTCCTCCTACACTCTGCAGGCCAGGAGCTGAAGCTGCCATGTGGCCGACACACTCCCAACTACTGGGTCCCAAAGTCCACACTGCACTGACCTCTCACTTTGTCCTTAGCATCTATGTTGATAATTCTGGACCACCACAGCTGCTGGTGATCTGGCGTCCCTCCAGCTGGTGACTGGTCAGGCCAGCCCTGAGGTTAAAACCACAGCGTGGAGCTGGGCTCGGCTCCCAAAGCACTGCGCTGGCAGATTCCTGTAGGCCTGCCGGGCTGTCCTCAGCGGGAGGTTAGCTTCTCTCTGTCATTTTGTGGGTTATGCAGCTCCAAAGTTTGTTCAGAGTCCCCTATTACATGGATTGGAGGTGGTGAGAGCCGGAGCCATGTGGAAGTTCTGTTTCTTCTCTACCATCTTAACTCCCCTCAACACTTGTATTTTCAAGGAATATTAGGATAATATAATAATAATGTAATATAATAATTCTAATATAGCTAATATCAACTTGACCAATCAATCTAAATATATATTTATCTATTCATCATTTATTTATTCATTCATTTATCTATTTACTTATTTATTTACTATTCATCTATCTATGTAGTCCTTCCTATAGGCTCTAATAATAGAACTATCATTTCTATAGTACTTAAACATTTGCAAAGTACTTTTTAAGGGATTTTCTTGCTTGAGTCTTACAATAACTCTGAGAGGCTGGTCCTTCAGGTATTATTATCCTCATTTTACTGGGATGACTTGCCCAGAATCACATATCTCATACCAATGAAAGATAGGATCTGAAGCTATTGCTTTATGAATACAAACCCACTACTCTATCCACTTTTTTGTTAGAGAAAATCCGATTTTGATAACTCAAATTAACTGAGACCCTTAAAGAGATTACTGATATTTACAAATGTACTCATCATAGGACACTCCATTCTCACATATGGAAATATCGGGACAACTTTCACAATTTCAAGGTCCTCAATGGGGTTGAATACATTTAAAACCATAGCTTATAAACCTCTAATGTGCTTATTTTTTCTAGCCACAGGATCACAGAATTACAGAATTTGAGAATTGGAAGGGATATCAGTGGCCACCTAGTCCACCCCACACATGAAAAGAATTACCACTGCAATGTACCTGACAAGTGGTCACTGAGCCTGTTTGAAAATCTGCAAAGAGAGGTAACCCATAACCTTACTGGGTAGCCCATTCTACTTTGGGATATCCTTAATTGTTAGGAAATTTTTCTTGACATTTAGCTTAAATGTGGCTTTTTATAATTTCCACATATTGCTCCTGGTTCTGCCTTCTGGGGCAAATTGGAACAAGTACCTCCATCTTTCACATGATAGCTCTGCTAATACTTGAAGATAACTATCACATGTCTTCTACATCGTCTCTTGTCCAGTTTAAACCTCCCCAGTTCCTTTAGGATGATCCTTTTTTGATGTGTACTTTCATAATCCTAAATGCCTTCTCAGAGCAATCTCTTGATTGTCAATGTGCTTCTTAGACTCATGCACCCAGAACTGAATGCAGTGCCCCAGATTACATCTGAAAAGGGTCTCTTCAGACCACAGTGGGACTTTCAACTTCTTATTCCTAAAGCTATAGCTCCCTTTATACAGCCTAAGATAATGATAGTTTCACTGGGACAGCTAGATTGCTGGGCCTGGAGTCAGGAAGATTCATTTTCCTGAGATCAAATATGGCCTGAGACACTTACTAGCTGTGTGACCCTGCCCAAGTCACTTAACCTTGTTTGTCTCAGTTCTTCATATATAAAATGAACTGGAGAAGGAAATGACAAACTGATCTAGTAATTTTGCCAGAAAAATCCCAAATGCGGCTACAAAGGATCAAACACAATTGAAATGACTGAACAAAAAAATCTTTAAACAGAACCTTTTATTATCCTTAGCTTCCTTAGACAACCCCAACTCATTCTGAGCTTTAATATTCCTGACACTATTTTCACAGGACCATGCCATACTTTATAGTCATCCACTGTTTCCTGGTCTTGCTTCCATCTTCTCTACACTTAATTTAAAAATCTAAATTAGTCCTGGATCTCTGACATCTTTTTCTGAACTCTTTGAAATCTACTTGCCCATATTTTTTTTTCTTCTAGTTGCAAACTCTAGGAGGGAACAGTAATTTCTTATTAGGGTTCCCATCATTTTCAATCCAGTAAACAACTCTCCCTACTAATGAGAATCTAATCCAGAATAGAATGTCCCCTGGGTTCCTCCACCTTTTGAAGGATGAAAATATCACTTAGAAAAGCCAAGGATTTATTAACTACTTGGCAGAGAGAATGCTCTAGTAGATATTTAGATAGGTAAAGTCTCTTATCAACAAAATAGCAGGCCTTCATGTCAGGCTTATGGTCTATTCCCCAAACTCTTCATATATTCCTTCTTTCTTTTCCAGGTAGTCTGTAACATAATATATTCCAGAGATAAAATAACTTTTGCTTTTATTCTCCATTCAACTCCATCCAACTCTTCTCTATTATGAATTCCCTTTCTATTTCTTAGATTTCCTTACATGCGTGCTTATACCTTCTTACCTCCTTTACTTATCCTGTTCCTTTGGAATAAGGTATTTGCATATTGAGCCCTGGCTTAGTAATGGGTTTCACCCTACTAAGTCTCAGCGGTAAGGATGAGGTCACATTTGCCTCTTTGCATTAAGAACTCTGCTTCCTCTTGTTTGTGCCTTAAACTTCATAGAGATGTTTGGGTCCATGAATTTTACTATTAATTCCTCTCTTGGATTTTGTCTCTTATGAACTTCAAGGTGTCTCAATTGTATGAACTTTTATGTGTCTCAGTTGTAGCAGTTGAGAATGGTAAAATTCATAAATCCAAAAATTTACATACAAATGGTAAAATTCATTGACTTGCAAGTCTATATATAAACACACAGTTTTTATCATTAGGTATATGTATATTTATATATGTATATGTGTATATATATGTGGAGAGAGCACTTCTCTCCATATATCTATACATATGCACACAAATATATATATATATGTATATGTATAAATACACACACATACCTAATGGCTAAACTTTATCCATTTGTATACACACATATGCACACACACACACACACACACACATATATACTTCTTTATTCCCCATTTTTTAACATTAAATCTCTTTTGATTAGATAAGTAAAGTGCTTGGTAAATACATTCTTACCAGATTTTATTAGGCATATTTTTCCTCTGGCCAGGAATCTATCTATCATTACTGTATTGTAAGCTGTAGTCCAGAAGTCCAAATCCCATTCTCAGATACTGCTTTCTAAGTTGGCTGTTTGCTTCACAAATTAATTTTTCTCTTTAGCAGCTCTTATGTTCAATGACTGATAGTGAAAAAAACCAATCTATTTGGTCTTTAGTTTCATGCCCAAGACATCATGATTGTTGGCAATATTTTTAAAATTCCTTCTGGCAGCATCATTTGTGTCCGCATGAATCATTCTAAATTGCCATCCATTTTGTTAAGTTTTGGGAAGTTGTCTGTTATGTCTTAAATACATGCCCCAGGAAGACAACAGACTTCTCTATTTTTAATAACAGGTAGACTGACAGCTGCATCAGCACCTCTCCTCAGGGAATCTCCTCCTTCTCTTCCTATTCTCTCAGTCCCTTTTCCTCCCTTGTGCAAGATCTCAATATTTCCCTTTCTGAATGAGTGTCAGCCCTTCAGGGCAGTTATAACCTTATGGCTACCAAGAAACTCACAGCTGCTCTGGTGCTAGTAGGGGAAAACATTTTCCCTCACTCTTCTAACTCCACATCCACTTCTTTCCGCCTTGATCATCTCTAGCCTATGGCTGGGTGGTGACTCTCAGAAGGAAAGCACAGCTTGAACCTAATATTTATTTAGGTCAGACTAGCAATATTTAAGAGAGCAGACTGATATAGTTCTATCCTGGTATTCCCTCTGTCTGAGGAGAGCAGAGTGATCAGTTTCTGGCTCCAAGCTCCTGTTTTCCCTACTGGCAGACATCAGTCTCCCTTTGTGCTCCAAGGCAATGAATGATGAACAAAATTCCTGCTATTCCCACTTGCTACTCTGCTTTGCACTTTGGGTAGAACAGAGTGAGCTTTATAGGATGAGCAGACATAGATGGTTTGTGATTTCCATAGGAGAAGGGAACAGGCATTTATTAAGTGACTACTATAGTCCAGCTCTGTGCTAAACACTACAGATATCTCATTTGATCTTTACAAAAACCCTAGGAGGTAGGTGCTATAATCCTTACTTTACAGTTGAGGAAACTGAGATAGAGGTAAAATAAGGTGCCCAGGGTCATATAGCTAGTAAGTGTCTGAGGCTGGATGGGAACTGACATCTTCCTGACTCTAGACCCATAGTTCACTGCGTCTCTTAGCTATTTCTAGATTTAGAAGATATCATCACATTTTCTAACCACCAAATCTACTGCTTTTCCAAACTTCCTGATTTCTGTTAAAGACATCACCATATTGTCTCCTCATTTTCCCTATCCAATCAATTGCAAAATCTTGTCACTTCTTTCTCCACAATATCTCTCAGATTTGTTCCCTTCTGTCTACTAATACAGTCATCTCTCTAGTTAAGACGATTATCACTCTTTACCTGGACTATTGCAATAGTCTCCTAATTGGACTCCTCATCTCATGTCTGTCTCCACTGCAATCCATCTTATACTAAGCTAACAAAGTGATTTTCCTAAAGTACAAGTAGATCTGACCATGTCACTTCCCTACTCAATAAACCCAAATATTATTTCATCTTTACCCATCTTTTTTATTTTTTTCTGTAAATTTAACATATATAAGTAGTAGATGCATATAATATAAATAAGTTAATATGCATATATTAACAGAAACTCTAAAGACTTTGTTTTATGGATAGAGGACAAGATAAAAAATATTTTGGAGGCCACTATCCTAGAGTATACTGGGTAAAACCTCTTCCTGATAAGAGCTAGCTAACAACTTTTTAGTAGTAGCTACCACAACTCATTTAACAAAAGTCTTTCCCAGAGAAAGACTTTGGGAAGAAACCTACCCATAGAGGAGTGTGTAACTTGATCAAGTACTTATCCCCAATTTATTAATACTAGAGACTTCAGGGAATTTTTCCTTGGGTGAGATCTGAGTCTTTTTTTTTATTGAGCTTAGTAATCTTGTTTCCAATAGGGGAGCTCATTCACTTTGTATTGTCTAGTATATTCTTAACTTTTCTGATATGTCGACTTGAAGAAAGGGGTTTATTCGCTGTTTGCTATATGTCATCATTGTGAAATTGGTATTTGTTGGAAAGGGAGCTAAGCCTTAGATATATAGGCTGAGTCACTCCTTCCCTGTAAAGAGACAGTGATCAGGAGCAAGGGAGCAAATACATATGTCTTCAGCCCAGTGTTCCTTCTCTCTGAGAAGAGAGGCCAGCCTCTGGTTCCCATCTTTTGCTTCCTTTCCTGGAATCAAAATTTCCTTTAGAGAAGAGTGGACAAAGGATACTCGAGAGGTATCTATTTTTGTCTCTCTTTAAGTCACATCTAAACAGACCAATATGGACATATATAGCCCACGTGGGCAAAGATATCATTGTGCATTCTACCTCCTATACTATTACATTAGATGCTTCATAAATGTTTATTGAATTGGGTTGCAATGAACTTCAAGAGATATCTGTGAAAGGTCAAGAGTGAGGCCAGTATGGAGGCTGATTGAACTATGCCCTTCTCTTCAAACTGTGGGACTCAGAAAGAAGTGTCTTTTTTCCTGAAGCAGGAGCTTGTTACCTTTTTCATCTCATGAATTCCTTCATCAGTCTGGTGAAACTTAAAAGACTTCTCAGAATCATGTTTTTGAATATATGAAGTTAAAGAAACTAATTATGTTGGATATAGTTATTAAAACATTAAAAAAATTTCATGGACCCCAGGTCAAGAACCGATCTTAAGAATTCTTATTAATACCTCTTTTTAAAAAAAAATTTCAAACAACAAATATTATTAGTCAGATTGCTCTTATACCTTTATTCATCAAGCCTGGCTTTAAATTACTTTTATATGTTTTTTCTAAAAATCAAATCTATCTGTAAAAGACAAAGGTTTGGAATAATTGAGCATATTAAAAAAATATGCTGCTTGAAGGTGATTCATTTGTTCTTCAGGCCATCTGCACCTGGTTAATCTGTAAATATTAAACATGGTTAGTTAGTTAGTTTAAAATCCCTTCATGGTATTATTTATCCTTCTTGTTTTCTTGGAAATGACCAAGTTTGGATAGTTAAATGCTCAAAAATTGAGTACAGAAAATAGCCTTTCTCAATATGGAGATCATCAATATTAGTTACTATTCTTTTCCATTGCCATCTTGAGTTGATTGCAATTTTACATGCAAAGACACTATTTATTATTGTTTTTGCCAGATTTCTTTAAATTCATTATGACATTTCCTGTCTGCTTCTGGAGTTGAAGCATAGATACTTAGCAGACTATTTTCAGCCACCAAAGCATTTGCACATTTATTTCACTCATTTTAGGCAAAAATTGAAACTGACAAACTAATGAAAGTTTAAAATTTAATTAAGACCAGTACAAAACCAAAGATTTATTGGGTGAATATAGAGCAGTATATGACATTCTGAAGATAAAACAGCTTCCATTAGAAATTTTAAAATTACTAAGTCGCAATGAGAATTAAAGTGAAACAGAAATTTATTTCCTGTGTGATTCTCAATCTTCCTACCTGACATCCTTGCAATATTTGAGACTATCAACTATTTTCTTTTCCTGAGTATTTTCTTCCTCTGAATTTTTATGACACTGCTCTCTCTTGGTTCTCCTATTATTTGTCTGACCGTTCCATCTAACTCTCTGTTGTTGGATCTATTATATCCCATCTCTTAACTGTATACATATGTTAAGCTTCTGTCCTGGACCTTCTTTTCTTCTCTATGTGTTTTCTCAGTGAGCTCATCATCTCTCCTGGGTTCAATTATCATCTCTATCCATATAGTAGCTCTGGTTTCTCTCCTATGCTCTATCAAGTGATTGTTGGATACTTTAATGTCCTACAGACATATCAAATTCATCATGTCCAAAGGGAACTTATTATCTTTTCCTTTACACTCACACCTCTTTTAAAGTGCCTAATTTCTGTCAAGGGCACCACTATCTTCTTGTTACCCAGGTTTACATCCTCAGAATTTGCACCTTATTCAGACTCATATCACTTGTCCAATCAGATTGCAACCCTGTAATAATTCTTGAATACTCACCCTTCTCTCCATTTGTAGCAGCCATTAGTTCTCACTTAGACTCATATTAACATTCACTTGAACTATGGAAATAGTCTTCTAATTCATCTTTCATCTCACTTCTCCTCTATAATTCATCATTCACTCGTCTGCTAAAATGATGTTCTTTTTAAAATTATATTTTTATTCCAGTTACATTTATTTTTTAATGTTAATCTTTTAAAATTTTGAGTTCCAGTTTTCTCCTTTCCTCTTGTCCCTCCCTCACCCCTTGAGAAGACAAGCTATATGATATGTGAGGTCATGCATAACATATGTCCATATTAGCTGTTGCAAAAGAAAACTCACACACACACATAACAATAAAAGTACAAAAGGAGAAAAAAGTTTGCTTCAATCTGTACTCAGAGTTCATCAGTTCCCCCTGGAGGTGGACAGCATTTTTTTTATTATAGGTCCTTTGGAATTGTCTTGGATCATTGTCTTGATTAGAGTAATTAAGTCTTTCATAGTTGATCATCATTACAATATTGCTGTTACTGTGTACAATGTTCTCCTGGTTCTGTCCACTTTACATCAGTTCATGTAAGACTTCTCAGGTTTTTCTGAAATCCAAGCTGATATTCTCAAAGCACAAGTCTGACTGACCATGTCATTCCTTGTTCAGTAAACTCTAATGGTTCCCCATTTCCTCTAGGATAAAAAACAATCTCCTCTGGCATTTAAAGCCCACTATGATCTGGCTATAATTGACCATTCCAGGATCATTATATATTACTCCCTTTCACAGAACTTATAGTCTGGATGAATTGGCCTGCTTCATGTTCTTCATATAGAGTATGACATCTATGGGCTTTTGCACAGGCTGTCTATCCCATGCCCTGGAACGCATTTCTTTCCTTTAAGTTCATCTCCTAGAAACCCTGTCTTTCTGTCCATTCTTCCTCTGTGAGATCTTTTCTAATTCTTCTAATAACAGCTACCCCTTTGCCAAATTATTATATTTAATTGTATTCATTTTGTATACATTTTGATTACACTATGTAATTCCTTACAGGTTACTTGATTGCCTGCTTCCGACTTACTCCCCCAGGTTGTGTCCTCTCGGGAGATGACTGTACCACATGCAAAGTACTTTGTATGTCTACCCTCGTAAAACTATAGCTCCTGAGCCTCCACATGTCTTTTCTCTAGATAGCTAAAGGACTTGGTTACCTCAAGGTAAGGCATTTATTGAAAAGAAACAGTAAGAATAAGAATCTTATGAAACATTTTCCCATAAAACTTGAGGCATGATATTTCAGAATTCTATACAGTGTCAATGGGAGAGTGTAAATGCATAGAGTTTGCAGGTGGAGAGGCAACTACATAGGGAACAGATATGACCAAGGCACACATAAGGACTGGTACCTTATAACTGCAGTTGTCCAGGGTTGTAGGGCCACTGATATTCTACTTCTCTTCTTGTCAACCTTTCTCTCATAGTCTCTAATAGATGCGCCTTCTCTGCTTGGCTGTAATCACCAATGCCTTCACCTCTGGACTCAGCAAACATCTTGGCCTAGGATACTTCCATGCATTTTTGGAAAAAACAAAAGCAAAGGAAACTGGAGCCTGTGGCCTAGAACCAGCAGGAACCTTGGCTCTGTGGTTTTCCATTTCCTGAGGTAGGGGCTGGATGATCAATCAGTTCTTCTTATTGCTTGTTCAATCTGACTCCAAAGTTGAACTCTGGCCAGATCTTATACTAAAACATACTGTTATGGTGGGGTATGAGGTACAAGCGGTTAGGTGAAAAATGTCCTCAGGAACTGAGTTATTTCTAAATACTTGGTTCTTTTCTCCACCCTCACCTTCCTCTCCTCAGTGCTGATTGATTGACTTGTGTTATATAAAGGAATGGCTGATCCTCTTCAGGCTAATTATTATTCCTGTGTGGTATCAGTTTCCTTCTTCTAATAGACAAAGCACTATAATTCCTTCAAATTGATTAAAAAGGGAAGGTATGTAGTGCAGTGTATAGAGTGACTGGCCTAAAGTCAGGAAGACTCATCTTCCTCAGGTCAAATCTGGCCTGAGACACTTACTAGCTGTGTGACCCTGGACAAATTACTTGACCTTGTTTGTCTTAGTTTCTCATCTGCAAAATGAGCTGGACAAAGGAATGACAAAACATTCCAGTATCTTTGTCAAGAAAACCACAAATGGGGTCATGAAGAGTCATACACCACTGACACAACCCAATAACAACAAAGACAATGAAGGGCCACACTCTTTACAAGGTGAAAATGGACTGCTCCAGAGTCTAAATGGAGTGTACCCTTTATCTCATTGTCCTTGTTACCTGTTCCTTATATCTTATTATTTCCTCAAGGAAACTGAATCATTTGATTAGAAATCTCTTGATAAACCCCTTGCTGCATTGATTTGTTTGTATTTTATCTCCCTGATAGAATATAAGCCCTTTGAGTGCAGGGGCTATTTGATTTTTGCGTTTGTTTCCCCAGTGCCTTTGTGCCTGACTCATACTAGGTGTTTAGTTAATGTTTGTTGATTGATTGCTTGATTGTATATGAATAAAATAATGGCACATAAAAACTAGAAATATTGATTTACCATAAAATGTAGTGACTATGACAAAATGATTGGCACTCTGGGACAGAGTGTATATGTACAATGAGTATTTGAATAAAAGCATCTAGAAAGCCTAGGAAGAATAAATAGGATCATAGGTTTAGGACTAGCTAGGACCTTAGTAGTTATGTAGTTTGTTCCTCTTATTTTACAAATGAGAAAACTGAGGCCCAGAGAGGTTAAGTGATTTGGTCAAGGTCACTCAGATACTGTAATGGATTTGTGATTGTACCTCATTTCTTTTTCTGACTACTATCCATGATCTCTGGAAAAGGAAATGGCAAACTACCCCAGTATCTTTGTTAAGAAAACCCTACGTGGGGTCATGAACAGTCAGACATGAAAGAAACAACTGAATTGATCCATGTTATTCCATAATTTCAAGGGGAGGGAGGAGTATCTAACTTACTAAAGGAGCTAGATTCTAGTGGAGTAGATAACATGAAAATAGCTCAGTTAATAAATTATATTTTCAGAGTAAATGGAAAGTAATCTCAGAGGGGAAGGCACTAGCAGCTAGGGGTACTGGAAATAGTCTCCTGAAGAAGGTGGGACATGAGTGAATCCTCGAAGGAAGTCAGAGGAGTTAAAAGGCAGAGGTAAGGATGCTTAATAAGGTACCAAATTTAAAAAACTTTTTTTTTTGGTATCTAGAACAAGAGTGTGAGATATCATGTGTAAAATTAACTACCTCCCCCCACTAAATATAATACATAGCCAGTACAAATATATGGAGACTGGAAATGGAATGTCATGGTAGAAGAACCCTAAGTAGACCAGTGTAGAAGCATCCTAGAAAATGTGAAAAGCTAAGTGAAAGAAGAAAAAAAATGTAAAGGGTATAGATTGGGAAGAACTTTAAACACCAAAAAAAAGACTTTATATTTGATCTTGGAGATAATGGGGAGCCTCTGAAGTTTATTGAATAGATGGGTATATGATTTGATCAGACTTGTGTTTCACAGGGCAGCTAGGTGGAGCAGTGTATAGAGTGTTGAGTCTGAAGTCAAGAAGACATCTTCCTGAGCTGAAATCAGGCTGAGACACTTACTAGTTGTGTGATCCCAAGTGAATCACTTTAATTTGCCTCAGTTCCTCAGCTGTAAAATGAGCTAGAGAAGTAAATGGCAAACCACTCTGGTATCTTTGCTGAGAAAACCCCAAATGGGGTCACAAAGAATAGGACATGACTGAAAATGACTGAACATACTTTAAGAAGAAGACTTTGAAGGAGAGATGGGAACAGGAAGACATCTGAGGTAGGGGCATCGATTAAAGGTTATTGCAATAGTCAAGGTGAAAGGTGATAAGAAGGTAGAAATGACAATATTTAGCAACAGATTGGATATGTCAGGTGAGTTTGAGTGAGGAGTTGAGGATAGCACCAGGGTTGAGAACTGTGCTAATGATAGTAATGCCCTAGACAGCAATAAGAAGCTAGGAGATTGTTTATCTTTAATGTAAACCCTATGGAGGAAAATTTATGGCTAAACACAGAATTGCTGACCTTGACATAGGCATATCTGGGGATTCTTCTAATCATAGTTAAGATTTAACCTATTTGGTGATCCATTTATTACATAGTCCCTAGATCTTCCATACTAAGTAGGTAGAGAAGTTAGAATAAAAAGCAGAAAATGTAATCGTACATTTGATTTTGATTTTTTTTTTGGGGGGGATGCCTTTATTAGTGTAGCGATCTGGCCTGGCCTTGGCAGCAGACGTGCCAGGGCCACCACCCACACCCTCCCCCCACTGGCGTAGAGCCAGCCTCAGAACTTTTGGAACTGCTTCTTGGTGCCGGCTGCCTTGGTGACCTTCAGCACGTTGAAACTCACAGTCTTGCAGAGGGGCCTGCACTCACCCACTGTTACAATGTCTCTAATCTGGACGTCTCGGAAGCACGGCGAGAGATGCCAGACATGTTCTTGTGGCCCTTCTCAAAGCGGTTGTACTTGCAGATGTAATGCAGCTAGTCGTGGAGGATGACGATGGTCCCCTGCATCTTCATCTTGGTCGCCACACCAGACAGGATCCTGCCTCTGATGGAGACGTTGCCCGTCAAGGGGCACTTCTTGTCGATGTAGGTGCCCTCGATGGCCTCCTTGGGGGTCTTGAAGCCCAGCCCGATGTTCTTGTAGTAGCGGGGCAGCTTCTCCTTGGCCGTGTCCCCCAGAAGCACCCGCTTCTTGTTCTGAAAAATGGTCGGCTGCTTCTGGTAGGCGCGCTCTCTCTTGATGTCTGCCATGTCGCCGCTTCTCTTGCCTCTGGTTCCTCTTCTCTTGGACTAACGCACGGAAAGAGTCTGGAAAGCCGCCGCTGGGGTCTCCCTAAACACGAGGCCTTCATTTTGATTTAAATCTTCAAAATGTCACTGGTTTTTAAAGACAGTTGACCCATTTTCCCTCCCACTTCATATAAATGCCCTCCATAAATATATATTTTTAATTTAATTATTTAATTTAATTTTTTGGTGTGTGTGGTTTGTGTTTATTGAGCACCTCGAGAAGCCGGCCACTGAGTCCTGCAGGGCCACTCCCCAGGCCCTCCTCTAGACAGCCTTCCCCAGGACAGAGATGGGGGGAGGGAGGTCTCTTTCCAGCTCTCCATAACTAGGTCCCAGTATCCTGGGCTTCAAGAGACCACCAACCACTCTGAAGGTCATTGCACATTCCCAGAATCCTCCCTGAGCAACTTTGGGCAAACCACTTTCCCTCTCTGAGCCTCTGTTTCCTCATCCATCAAATGGGGCTAA
>NW_027185764.1:39250858-39266590 GCF_028583685.1 Petaurus breviceps papuanus | reverse complement strand
GAGAGAGAGAGAGAGAGAGAGAGAGAGAGAGAGAGAGAGAGAGAGAGAGAGAGAGAGAGAGAGAGAGAGAGAGAGAGAGAGAGAGAGAGAGAGAGAGAGAGAGAGAGAGAGAGAGAGAGAGAGAGACAGGAAAACCAGATGAAAGGAAATACACAGTAATCACAACTATGAATTCAAATGGGATAAACTCACCAATAAAATAGAAACAGAGATTCGAGTGCATTAGAAACCATTATCTTGCAATATGTTGTTTACAAGAAACACATGTGAAGCAGAGAGACACACACAGCAAAAATAAGGGACTGTAGCAAAATCTATTATGCTTTACCTAAGGTAAAACCAAACAAACAGACAGACAAACAAAAAAAGTAGCAATCTCAGATAAAGTAAAAGCAAAATTAGATCTAATTAAAAGAGATAATCAGGGAAATTACATTTTGCTAAAAGATACCACAGACAATGAAGTAACAGCAGTACTGAACATATAGGCACCAAATGATATAGCATCCACATTCTTAAAGAAAAAGTAAAATGAGTTACAGGAAGAAATACAGCAAAACTGCACTAATGGGGGACCTCAATTTTCCCTTCATAGATAAATCTAACACACACACACACACACACACACACACAAACCAAGAAATTAAGATGAAATGAATTTTAGAAAAGTTAAATATCATAGACCTCTGGAGAAAACTGAATGGGAATAGAAAGGAATATACTTTTTTCTCAGTGGTATATGGCATCTACACAAAAGCTGACCATGCATCAGGGCATAAAACCTTCACAACCAAATGCAGAAAAACAGAACTATCAAATGTATCCTTTTCAGATCATAATGCAATAAAAATTACATTCTATAAAGGGCCATGCAAACAAAGATTAAAAATTAATACTTAATTTAATCCTAAATAATGAGTGAGTCAAAGAACAAATCATAGAACCAATCAAGAATTTCATGAAGGAGAATGTTAACAATGAGATAATATTCAAAAATTTATGGGATGAAGCCAAACCAGTATTTAGGGGAAATTTTACAGATATAAATTCTTACATCAGTAAAACAGAGAAAGAACAGATCAATAAAGTGGGCATGCAATTAAAAAAAATAGAAAAAGAACACATAAAAAATCCCCAACTAAACACCAAGTTAGAAATTCTGAAAATCAAAGAAGAGATTAATACCATTGAAAGTAAGAAGGCCATTGAACTGATAAATAAAAGTAGGAGCTAGTTTTATGAAAAACAACAACAGTAGGATAGATAAGCTATTGGTTAATTTGATTTAAAAAAGGAAAACCAAATTACCAGTATCAAAAATTTTAAAAGTGCATTAACTACCAATGAAGAGAAAATTATCACATTTGTTAGGAGCTATTTTGCCTAATTATATGCCAAAATTTTAACAATGTTAGTGAAATGGACGAATATTTACAAAAATTGTAAATAGCTCATATTAGAAGAGGAAATAGAATAATTAAAAAACCCTATCTGAGAAAAAAAAACTGAAGAAACCCTCACTATAGATGTATTCACAAATAAATTCTACCAAACATTTAAAGAACAATTAGTTCCAATACTATATACGCTATTTGGGAAGATAGGTAAGGAAGGAGTCCTACCAAATTTATTTTACAACACAAAAATAGTTCTGATACCTAAACCAGGAAGAGCAAAACCAAGAACGAAAACTATAGACCAATTTCCCTAATGGATATTTATGCCAAAATTTTAAATAAAATACTAGTAAGGAGATTACAACAAGATAATGTATCATACACTGTGACCAAGTGGGATTTATACTAGGAATGCAGGGCTAGTTCAGTATTAGGAAAACTATCAGCATAATTGACCTTGTCAATAACAAAACCAACAGAATTATAGGATTATCTCAATAGATGTAGAAAAAGCTTTTGACAAAATAAAACACTCATTTCCATTAAAAACACTAGAAAGCCTAGGAATAAATCTTTTTTTGGGGCGGGGTTTAGCAATCTTATTTTAATCAAACATATATCATTTACATAATTCAGGGGGATTGGTCAGCACCCTGAACTTCAGAGAATACAAACAGAAGTTACAAGCAGACAAAAAATACAGAGAAACAGATCAGCAGACAGGGCTTCTAGCTGTCTGACCATTACATTCATGCCTAGTGAGTTACCAGAGAGGTAAGCACCAACATCTGGGTTTTAAAAGCTGGGGACTCAATGGATGCCCAGAGTCTCATCTGTCCAAATCACAAAACTCTTCCCAAAATGACCCCCCATGAAGTTTTCTTAAAATGATAAGCTGTGTCAATCTAAAACCATCAACAAACATTATCTGTAATGGGGATAAGCTAGCACATTTCGTAGTAAGATCAGTGATGAAATAAGGACACCTTTTATCACCTCTATTATTCAATATTATATTATAAATGCTAGCCTTAGCAATAAGAGAAGATGCATTTCCAATTCATTGATCTTTCCTTTGTCTCTTTTAAAATGTAACTGGTTAGGCTTTGTGTCCAGGTACATAGATGGTCTGGCCTCGCAGTGCTCTGAGCTCTACACAGTCAGGTTCTGTGTCTCTGCATAGTGAGCTATGAGAGTGAAAGAGGTGGTTCTGTCATCTGCTTATTATTTTCTGACAAGTCAGGGCCAGAATCTGGCCTCAGGTGCTCAATTATTAGAGCTGGCTCTGATTAGTAAAGCCCTTTTCCAGAGCCCTGGCTGGCTTCAGGTCTGTCTGTAGGCTCTTCTCCTCCACCTTGCCACTCCCTACTCACCATCAGGCTGAGCTTCTGTCAAGGTTACCTAAGATTGTTCCAGTTTCCCAAGCATTAACTTCTCCCTGCCTTCTCTACTACCTGTTTATTTGAACAGGCTCTGTCTTTCCTGGTCCAACACTTCTCCCTTCCTCTGCCTGTTTGTCTCCATCTCCAAGTTTGGTCTATGTGGATCTGCTTACTTCTCACATTTCTTTATGATTGGTTTTTTCTGGGGCCATTTGTAGCTATTTACTCTGTATTAGTTATGACCTTTCATAAACTTACCACATCATTTTACCCAGCAGATTTTCTGTTTTATTTTCAAAGTTATAGATGATTCATTATGATCATTATGTTGGTATTATAGGACATTTCTTTTTCTTTTGAATATTATTTGAAGTTGTCATTATCTTAAATGACAATATTTTAAGTCTTTATTAGTTTTTGTATTTTGCTTTTTGGAGAGGGGAAGATAGGGTAATTGGGGTTAAGTGACTTGCCCAAGGTCACATGGCTATTTTTTTTCGTGTTAAGAGTATGAGGCTGACTTTGAACTCAGTTCCTCCTGACTCCAGGGATGGTGCTCCATTCACTGCTCCACCTAGACACCCTGTATTTAAAAAATTTTAAAGTATGTTTTGATAACAACTGTCTTGTGATTAAGGATCTAAATTCCAGGTTTTGTTAGTGTTAAAAAATGAAGTGCATTAGCATGAATGTTTTCTGCTTTTGCTTCGATTCACTGATAATTTAAGGGATCTTCTTGCAAGTATAATTGCACAGAGAGATTATTTCAGTGCTGAATTTTGGCTTCTTACTTAAACTCTTGTTTTGTTCATTTCAAAAAAAAAATCCCCCTGAAACGTAGTAGGTAAAGATAGAAAACAGAAGAATGTTAAATAATCAAGATCCCTGGGGCTCAAGTAAATCCAACAATATATAACTTCATGGAACTTCAAGTGAAGACTATGTAAAACTTAATGGGCACCACAGCTGAGAATGAAGGGGTGTTCTGGATTTATCTTTTCCTTCTCTTTTCTTTTCTTTTTGTAAAACACATTCTTTTGGGGAGTGGAGGTGAAGGGAAGGGGAGAAAACATAGTGACTTGGTAGCTGTTCAATTTTTAATTGCTTTATTCAAATTTTCCAGAAATATGTCAATATTTTTATTCAATTAAGTGCAAATGTTTAATTTGCATTATATTGTACACAGAACCATATAAGGACCAGCTGTTTTTTTTTAAGATGGAAAATACCAGATTTTTTTCCAGTTTTTCTTTTCCATTTGAAGGAACATTAAAACAATTGCCCAATCTGTTACATATGTGAATAGTCTTTTCAGCATATGTAGAAATGGCACCAGGAAGTATTGGAAAAGATGAAGAAAGTATAATTGGATTTTAATTACAACTATATAATTTTGAAATGTAAGACAATTTGGAGAGATTACGCTAAGGCTCGGTTTAGAAAGAAATGACTCCGTTTTATAGCAGAGGCAAAGTCTTACTAAATTTGCAATCTACAATTCTGTTCCTCTTGTTGATCATGAAGTTTTATTTTCTTTGGGTAACTGAAAGATGTAAAGATGGAGCTGTAATCTCAAAAGAATATGAGATGCCATTCTATGTCTATCCAATGTAAGATATACTTGATGTCTGTCATGACCTGCCATGCTCTAGGGACATTTAATCAGACATAGCACAACTCCTCATAACATTCAGAAAGGCAGGTGTAGCCCAGATCTCAATCAATTCGTCATCATCATTTATTTAAATCACATATTTAGATGGAAGGGACTTTAGAGAGCACTTCCTCTGACATCTTCTTCTTACAGATAAATATCAGAGAACATTTGCCCAAAAGGCCAAATGACACTGAAACTCCTATAAGTAGTAACCTTGATTTGAACCCAGGTCCTCTCATCAAAAGATGCTAACACTTTCCACTATACCACTTATTGCAATTCTGGTACAGGTATAGTTTCTGGAATAGCATATACAAGAACCCAAAGACATCTAAGAACATCAATCATTACCTCAACACCTTAACAAGACAAGGAGTAAAAGCCCCAGCACCAAAACCTCCCTATTGCCTCTAGGAAGAAATACAAGTTGTCCCTAAAAGTTGGGATGGTTTTAAGTTTTAATAACATAAAACTGACTGTATTAAGACTTTTGGGGTCATCCTGTACAAATACCTCTTTGAGACTTTTAAAACCCATTGAAACCTGACTTCAACCTACCTTTTCCAACATCATTTTACATTATTCCTCTTTTTGTACATGATGGTCCAGCCCAACTAATCTATTTGTTCTTTCTCATACAAGAAATTCCATCTTTAATCACCATACCTTTGGACTGGCTTCCTCTCATTCCTGAAATGTAGCCCCTTCTCACCTCTGCTTTTTATATACCTTTGCTTTCTTTAGTATTCTACTCAAATGTCACCTTTTACATGAAGCCTTTACTGAGCACTGCAGCTGTTGGCATTCCCTCCCCCCAATTTATCTTGTATTTTCCTTTTATATGTTTCAAATACACTAACATTTGAACATGTTGTATCTCACAATAGAAAATAAAGTGCTGGAGGGCAGGGGCTTCTTCATTTTTGTCTGTGTATCCTCCACACCCAGCAATGGACCTGAGATTCAAGTTGCTTAATAAGTGCTTTTTGATTGATTGATTGATTCAATGCTGCATGAGGTGTGGCTAGCCCACCCTTCAAGCCTTCATCCTCCTCTCTATACTTATTTTATTTGGTGCCACCTTTACTGTTTATAGATTGATTTAGACCTCATATATCTGACTCATAAATGAACTGGCAGAGCTACTGGTATAATTGGCAATCATTTGCTTCTGTCCCAGGACAAAGAGAAATATATAAGGCATAAGACAAAATGTCACTGAGCGATGAGATCTGAGGGTTGGAAGTAACTGAAGAGCATATCTTGTTCCACCCATATCTGGAAAAAATATTCTTTCTCAAATATTCCCAGCAAGTAGTCATCTAGCCATTGCTCGAAGGCCTCCATTGAAGGCCCACTAGCCCCTGAGTAGTGCCTTGTACTTTGGGACAGCTGTATTTGTTACAAAGCCTTTTCTTACATGAAAACTAAATTTCATTCTTTGCTATTTCTGTCTATACTACCAGTTCTGCCTTCTGGGGCCAAGCAAAACAAGTATAATCTTCCTTTCCCATAACATCCTTTCAAACATTTAAAGAAAACTAGCATTTCCTCCCCTTATAGAACATGACTTTTCAATCCTGATTGCCTTCTTCTAGACATTCCCTGGATTATCAACATCCTTCTTAAAATGGTGTACTCCAAACTAAATTTAATACAGCAGATATTATCTGGCTAGGGCTATGTACAGTGGTCCTTTCTAGACTTGATCCCTACACCTCTTAATGAAGTCTAAGATTGCATTAGCTTTCTTGGCTTCCAGATCATGCAAGTGACTTATATTGAATGTGTGGTTCATAAAGCCTCCCTAATTATTATTTTTTTTTTGAGGCAAAGTATTAACTAGCCATACATTAGGGCAATTAGGTAGTAAAGTAGTTAGAGCCTGGGGCCAGGAAGATATGAGTTCAAAGCCTGCCTCAGACACTTAGTAGCTATGTGACTCTGGACAAGCCACTTGATTTCTGTCTACATTACTTTACTCAACTATAAAAGGAAGATGATACCACCTCCCTTACAAGGTTTTGGTGAGGATGAGATGAGATATTTTAAAAATGTTTAACATAGTATTTGGCACATGGCTGGTGCTCAATATGTGATTATTCCTTATCTTCTACTTTTCCCCATATACTGTACTTGGTAATTTCACTATTTGAACAAAAGTGTAAAACTTTGTTTATTCTTACAAAATTTCATTTTATCAGATTCAGTTCATCGTTCTTACTTATTAAGATTCTTTTGAATCCTGACTGTCATCCAATCTGTTAGCTAATTCTTTTGACTTTGCAATACATGCAAATTTGATAAGTATCCCAATTATGCATTTATCTAAGTGTAAGGGTTATGGGATTTAAAGATCTCCCATGCCCCATGGACGTGCTGACATAGCAGAGCAAGAGAAAGTGAAAAGCCGAGCTAACGGTCCTGCGGTTGGCAGTTGGCAGCGGTTGCCTTTTTTTTTTTTTTGAGTTAGGACTCCTGCTGAGCACTGCCAGGGGCCGGAGCTGCTGGGAGCAGGACTTTCTGCTAAGGACTCCTGCTGAGGACTGCCAGGGGCCGGAGCTGCTGGGAGCCCGCTTCCAGGATGCTGGGTGGTTGCTGTGAGTGGGGAGAGGAGGACCTTTGCCTGAGGTAGCCTGTTCTGTTTTAAAGGCTTGAGAATGTGGGTGCTTTCTACTTTATCTACCTGTGCCAATATCATAACTACTCTGATGGCTTTCACTTTCTGGTTTTGGGACTCAGTCTTTTGGTATCTTAATAAATTTTCTAGTTTATTTCCCCATATGGCAAAAAAAAAAAAAAAAAGGCAACCGCCGCCAACTGCCAACCGCAGGACTGTTAGCTCGGCTTTTCACTTTCTCTTGCTCTGCTATGTCAGCACGTCCATGGGGCATGGGAGATCTTTAAATCCCATAACCCTTACATTCGGCCCCAAGATCTTTCATGTCCCTTACTTGGCAAAAATATAGTAGGAATAACTGGTGTCAACAAAATTTCACAACAATATAACAAGAATAGCACACAATAAACACAAAAAAACATATTTTAGGGTGGGGCTTGAGCACAAGCTCCCCATCATTCCCCCCCACCCCGAACAAATGGGGCCCCAAAATCTTGTGGTAAGGGGTGAAGATCTCTTCTTCTATGGCTACTTGCTGCTGAAATCGGATGTAGAGCTGTCCCTGTCCTTAGGGGTCCCATTTGAGAGGTCAGTTCTTAATATGCTTGATGCCAGGTCCAAGGGTGACACATCACAGTTGCAGACAGGGGGTGACATCCAGCTTAAGCTATCAGGCATCTACAGATGGAGGGTATCAAGCCTGTGGAAACAAATCTAACAAACAAGGTGAACAAACAAAAAATCAAGAAGAAGCAAAGAGACAATAACCAGACTATCGTAGCCTCACTCACGGTAGAATAAATGATTTAAGGGTACAATTTTGTAATCATCTTCTCCAGAATAAACAATAGTTACAGTGTTATCCTTCCCATATGCTATAATCTCTGCAGCCTTTGGAACATCATCTGGCTTCCGTTTTACCCATACTTTAGCTCCTGATTTTATTCTATCAGTAGAACCAAATCCTTCAGTTCCTGTGACAGTTATTTTGGAAGGAGGGTCAGTTTTTACAAGTGGCATTGTTTTACAAGGAACGATAATCACTTGAACTATCCTATCATTCTTGTGAATCTGTATGGGCCCTTCACCTAAATTCTGGAATGTTACAACGATTTCTCCTTGATAATTAGAATCTATTACTCCAGCCAATACATGTATTCCTTGAGCTGCTAATCCTGATTTGGGTAAAATCTGTCCAAAGTGATTTTTAGGGATTCTTATGCATATCCCAGTGGAAATTTTTCTTACTTCTTTCCTGTCCAACCAAAAGTCCTCTAAACAATGTAAATCATACCCCACCGAACCAGGTGGTCCTGGGTACGGTGCTGGGACATCTGGCCTCAAGGTCCAATACTCAATATTTGGGATCTTGTGTGTTTGTTGTTTTCTAATTTGCAGATTGGGGGTCATCATTCTGGCTAGAGGTGTACTTCCTCCCAATGGTCTATTATTCAAATTACGCAAAGCCATGAACAAATTATCCTTCCAATGTTGATATGAATTATTGGAACTTAACTTCCTCAACTGTTCTTTCAGTAATCCATTCATTCTTTCAATTAACCCAGATGCTTCTGGATAATATGGAATATGATATATCCATTCTATATTGTTTAGTATACAATACTTCTTCATTTCATTGCCTTTGAAATGTGACCCATTGTCACTTTGAATCTGCATTGGGGTTCCATAATATAGACTTATGAGATCTAGGGTTTTACAAGTGTTTTTCTGGGTTGCATTCTTATAAGGACAAGCTACTAGTACACCTGAATAGGTATCAACACAAGTACATATAAATCTGCATCCTTTATCCAGTGGTAGTGGACCAATATAATCTATTTGCCAGATTTGGGCTGGGACTTTTCCTCTTGCTATCTCTCCAGTTACTACCCGAGGAACAGTTCGCTCCTTTTCCAATTGACATATATGACATTCTTCTGCTATCTGTTTTAACAGTGAATGAGAGATACTAATACCTCGATCTTGTGCCCACTGGTGTGTGGCCTGGACCCCCAAATGGCCTGCTGTTTGGTGGACCCATTTTGCTAATACCGGATCATCAGTTGTTGTCAAAGTAGGGACAATATGTTCAGTAGCAATCTTTGCCAGTCGATCAGCATGAGCATTGTACTCACGTTCTGGTGTGGTGGGGGCCACGTGAGCATCTACATGAAAAACTGACAAGTCAGTGACCAAAGACATGTTCCAGATATCTTCCCATAATTCTTTGCCCCAGACTTGTTTACCATGAATTTCCCAATTTTCATTTTTCCACATGGGCATCCATGTAGCTAACCCATTAGCTACCGCCCATGAATCAGTGAATATATGACACTGTCCTCCTTGTTCTATTTTGATGGCTTGATATACTGCCATAAGTTCAGCATATTGGCTACTTGCACCTATCCCAGTACTTTCCAAAGTCCTTCTAGTACATGGGTTATAGGCCACTGCTTTCCAATGTCTTTTTTGCCCCAAATATTTTGCTGTCCCATCAGTAAACCATGCATGTCTCTTTTGTTCCTCAGTTAATACATCATATCCCTCATTCCATTTTACAGTGGACTGTACCAACTGTTGCTTTGGCTCAGGGGGTGTGTCATTCCTCTCAATTTCTATGTTTGCTATAGATTCATGCAGAGCAGAGACTCCGCTTTTGCCTGTTTTCCCTCTATTTTGAATATACCACTTCCATTTGATTATACTAGCCTCTTGGGCATGTCCAATTCTGTGAGAAGCTGGGGTACTCATTACCCAGGTCATAATTGGGATTCCAGGTCTTAATATCACTTCATGGCCCAGAGTCAGTTGTTCAGTCTCCACCAAAGCCCAATATGCAGCTAACAACTGCTTTTCAAAAGGTGTGTACTGGACTCCAGATGAAGGGAGTTTCCTACACCAAAATCCCAAAGGTACATTTCAGCTTTGTTGTTTTTGCCATAAGCTCCAGTTTGCATAATCATCTTGTACAGTCACTTGCAATTCCACTGGACCATTTTGCATGGGCCACAAATCTAGGGCCAATTGTATGGCAACCTTGGCTTCTTCAAAAGCTTTACTCTGGTCAAGTCCCCAATCGAATTCATATTTCTTCCGTGTGACTCTATATAAAGGTTTTAAAATCTGTCCCAAATGTGGAATGTGGTGCCTCCAGTATCCAAACAATCCTATGAACTTTTGGGCCTCCTTCTTATTGGTAGGGGTAGGAAAATCCTGAATCTTTTGTCGGGCTTGAGGAAGAATCTCCCTTAGCCCCTTGTTCCATTGTATACCCAAAAACTTCACATTCTGAGCTGGTCCTTGAACCTTTGCAGGGTTAATTTCCCACCCTTTACTTTTCATATGCTCAATTAGAAGGGTCAAACTCCTTTCCACTACTTTCGCATCTTTTCCCTGTATCATGATATCATCAATGTAGTGGGTAAGCTGTACACCAGGTAGCTTTAATTCATCCAACTGTTCAGCCACAATCCTGTGACAAATAGTGGGGCTATGTATGTACCCTTGTGGCAAGCAAGTAAAAGTATATTTTCTACCCTGCCAAGTGAAAGCGAAGTGGTCCCATTGTTTAGAGTCTATTGGGATGGTGAAGAAGGCATTTGCCAAGTCAATAACTGCATACCAAGTCCCATCATATTTCTGGATCCTTTCTATTAAGGTGATGGTATCTGGAACAGCAGCATACAAAGAAGGAGTCACCTTATTCAACTGTCTATAATCCACAGTCATTCTCCATGTCCCATCTGATTTTCTTACTGGCCAGACAGGATTATTCCATCTTGTGGTTGTAGGGACTAACACTCCTGCTTCAACATATTCCTTTATAGTAGTGGTAATTTCATCTTGCCCACCTGGCACACGATACTGTTTTAAAGTAATTACTTCAGAAGGTTCAGGTAAAGTGATTGGGTCCATTTTTAGTTTTCCTACTAAAACTGTATTAATTCCTATCTTCCTCACAGCAAATTGGTATCTTCCTTCAGGTAAATTCAGAGTCATGCCTCTCAATAAAAAAAAAAAAAAAGGCAACCGCCGCCAACTGCCAACCGCAGGACCGTTAGCTTGGCTTTTCACTTTCTCTTGCTCTGCTATGTCAGCACGTCTATGGCGCATGGGAGATCTTTAAATCCCATAACCCTTACACTAAGTCACTAGAATTTTTTAAATAGCATAGGGCTAAGTATTGATTCCTGGGGCATTTTGCTAGACTGTTCCTTCTAAGATGACATCTGTGATAGAACCAGTGTTTCTCTGATGCAGTTTCTTTTCTTCTACCCACAAAATTAGGGAAGCTTTACCCAAAAGAAGATAGAGCTGCCCTTGGGACCTGATTGTCCTATGTGGTACAATTGACCTTAGACTCCCTGACACACTTCTTCATCATATATGGGTTTAAAAAGTCCCTGTTACATGAAATCTAGACCCCTCAAAATTTGATAGATTTCTGAGGCCCTCACAAGTAACTCTACCTTATATTGCTGGCCAGATGTGTTTCCACAAGGAGATGAGAGGGGTTATGAACTGAGAAAGTGCCACCTGTACCCACATCTTTGCTATGTTAGGGCAAAGTAAACCTCTTTGCGTTAAATGTTCAAAGACTTTCAAGTGCCTTATTTTATCACATCATCAGACCTGAACTTAGAGGGTATTGGCATTAGAGTCACATACCCGAAAACATATAAACATTAATGATCTTCTGGATCTGGTCAGTTAGTCAGTTCTGAATTCACCTAATTGTGTGACACTGGGCAAGTCACCTAACCACTGTTTGCCTCAGTTTCCTTGTCTGTAAAAATGAGCCAGAGAATGGTAAACCATTCCATTATCTTTACCAAGAAAATGAAAAAAGGGGGCACAAAGAGATGGACCCAACTGAGAAGTAACAGTCCATTGGTCAATGCACATTTATTAAGTACATTACTATGTATCAGGTACTGATTTGTCTAGTCCATCTCATATATAGCACTAGAGACATCCAATACTTTGCTAAAATCTACATTTCCTTCTCTAGTGACCCTGTTAAAAAAAAAAAAAAAGAAATGTCCATTTGGCATAACTTGTTATGTCATTCTGGTTTTCTGGGATCATAGTTTACTTCCCTAGATCCTCACTAGCTATACCTTTAATGGTACATTCTACAATTTTGCCATTTGACCCCACTGGCCCACAGTACTTTGACTCTACTTTCTAACTTCTTTGGAAAATTGGGACAAAATTTCAATTTTCTATTACTTCAATATCCTGTTCTTTAAGATCTTTAAAAAAAATTACTTCAAGCCCATTCCCAATACATATGTAGTTGAGGGATATGCATTGATTTTTGAAAGAATTGCAAACTGAAACATGGCCTCTAGAAAGCATGTTATCGGTCACTTTTTCTTTTTCACTGGAATTTTTCCTTTTTTACCTTCAGATTTTCCTTTCTTAACTCTTCCTATTTCTACTAGTCTGCCTTGCTGTCTAGAAATTCATTCCTTGCTATCTTATTTATTATTTCTCTCAATTTTTTTGAAATCCCCTCTCCCGAAATCTAGGGTCAGACTAGACCTGGCTTTTCTTCTCTTGTTATTGTTGTTACTTAGTTGGGTCCATCTCTTTGTGACCCCATTTTTCATTTTCTTGGCTAAGATAATGGAATGGTTTAGCTTTCTCCAGCTCATTTTTACAGATAAGGAAACTGAGGCAAACAGAGGTTAGGTAGCTTGCCCAGTGTCACACAATTAGTAAGTGTCTGAGGCTGGATTTAAGCACAGGTCTTCCTGACTCCAGGTCTCGCCCTCTATCCATTGTGCCACCTAGCTGCCTTTCTTTTCTTACTGAATCACAAACTCTCATGTGTAGTAATCATTTTTCCTCAAGTCTCCATTTCACCTCAAAGTCACCATTATTTCTAACTTAGCAACAACTCCTCTTTTGTTGGTAGAATCAGTTTCTTTCTACTAGTTTCTCCACCTTTACAAGTATGAAATTTTCATTAACACAACAGATGTTCTCTTCTACTTCCATGCTGTCTGGTGCCAATTCTCCTTGAGATACTGTCATTGTCCACCTAACCCAGGAGCATTCTGAGAGTCTTTGAAAGAAGCTCTGGCAATGCCAAACATATTTAACATATTCCTCATTATGTATATCCTCAACCCCATGACCACCCTGGGAATTAGGATTTCAAGATCTTTCAGAGGTCTTAAATTATAAGGATATTAGCCTCACATCCCTGTTAGAAGTATGTAAATGTATCATTGTAAATATATCAGAGGATGACAAATTAATTTTAGTATCATTTGTTCTAAATCTTTATACTAATTGTTTTTTAGGTATTCCAGGAGTTGAGAAATTGACGTAGAGTATTACAATTTCAGCTTAATCATTTTTGTTTCTTATGCAAGAGAAGAGCCAGGCTAAAAACAAACTAACCAGGTGTCATGGTCCAACTGTTTATCTGAGCTGCATATAGCTAAACAATTTATTATCTTTTGAGAACACAGAAAAATCAAATGCAAATGGTAATAAGGGATCTGGGAGAAGCACGCACAAATCTGGAGATTGATGAGGGTATATATTGAATGTTGGGAGAATTTGTGAAGATTGGTAGGCTACTGGGAATATTTTTGAATATTCAGAGAAAGGTAAAATATTAATGGATAATTGATTATAGTAAGTTGAGCAGGTGCTTTTCATTTTTCTGCCTAAATGAAACAAATTTTCCAGGGGGAATAAAAAAGTTTTCATTGTCCATCATAGGTAATAGTGTTCAGTCCATAATCATTTGCTATGTTGTCAAGCTCTCTATAATCACAACAAAATTAGGTAGGCCTTGAGATCTTTTTCCATAAGAGTAATGTGGTAAGATCATAATGTCCTCATTAAAAAAAATCCATTTAGATTTTGCTCATCATTCTCTTCTTTTTTCCTCCTATCTTTATCTAACCTTTTTGTAATTGCCTACTACACCAAAATGGGCTTACTATCCAAGTGTTTGTGATAAAAACAACAATGACAAAAACAAAAATGAAAAATTTTCTTTTTGAATAGTTATACATTATTGGCATCAAAGTCAAAACAATTAGATGAGGAAAGAAACTCAGAATTTCTCATATCTAATTCAGTATTTTGTACCTAGACAAGGGGTTGTCATACTATGGACCAAGGACCAGATCAACCTATTGTTGTATGGCTGTGATCCAAGAATGTTTTTTGTTTTTTTTTTTACATTTAAAAAAACGAAGACTTTTATTTTTATGTGCAAAAAGCAAAAAAAAATATTCTCATCTAACAATACTAAAGCAGGTATGAAGGGTTAATGAAATATTGAGATCTTCCCTGTACATTTATAGGCCTATATAAATACTTATGTTGTTCTTTCTCCTTGAAATAGGAGTCACGTTCCCAGGATTAAAAGAGTAACTTGCTTTGGTAAGCTTACCCTGGTCAGCTTGCCATGGTCAATTTGCCCTAGTTAATCTACCCTGATTCCCAGGATTGAAAGATCAACCTGCCCTTGGCCAATTACTCTTCCTGGAAGTGTTGGCGGCCCTTCTAAGAACAAAGAGAATCCATCCTGTGTCCTTTTGAATGCAGACATTTTGCCATATCAATCATGGATGTTTTGCTCCTTTGGACTCTGGCTGGACTCATAACTTTGGACATGTCCAGTGTAGTTAATTACTCTAAGTCATGGAAGACTCTGGTGAGAAGCCGGTCAATTGGCTCAACACCCTCTTTGTTTAAAAATGGATAGAACCTGGAGAAATCCCCCTACTCTTTGTAGTTTCATTGGTAAGGAGGATGCTTTGACTGGGATTTTTACCCAGTTGGGGCTCTGGAGGTTGAACCAGTACTCCCCAGCTACATGACCTAGATGTAGGTGTTTCACCTGATTTGCTGATGTATGTAAATATATCTATTATTCTGCTAGGCTTTATCTTTATATGTATATTTCTATATTTGTTTAATACTGCTTTATATTGTCATTTTGTGCAGAATAAATGTTATACTGATGCTAATCTGGTTTGAGCATGTTCATTATACTGTGCAAACCATTCCTAAAAATAACTAAAGCAGCTGCATGTATCTCCTTAACGATACAAGGCGACACACTAATTTTTTTCTGTGGAGTATAGTTTGTTTTGAATCAATTTGTTTTGCATAGTACAGTATTCTAAAACTTATAGTAGCACCTAGAAACCATAAGTCTACATACCTCCCTATGTACTCTCTGGAGGCACTTAATTTTTAAAAAAAAATACTCTAAAAAGATCTCTTGTTTTGTCAGTATAAGTACATTTTGCTAATTTACTAATATTTAAATATCAATTCCTTAATGCCTTAGTGAAAGAGAGAATATAACAAAAGGAAGTCACAGAGCAGGAGATGTCAATCAAAATTATAAAACTAATTGTAAATTCACCTCCCTTTTCCCACAAATGGCCTTGACAATGATTGTACAGTACTCTATAAAGCCATTTTCCCTTTTTATTCCTTGGAAGGGACCCTAGAAATTATACAGTCCAATAGCCTTATTTTAAAGTTTAGGAAAATAAGACCCAAAGAGTTGAAGTAATTAGCCCAAGGTAACATAGGTATTAAGTGGTAAAGCTGAGATTCTAGCTAAGGTTCTATAATTTAAAATTTTCTTTCTTTCTTTCTTTCTTTCTTTCTTTCTTTCTTTCTTTCTTT
>NW_027185764.1:39199182-39250848 GCF_028583685.1 Petaurus breviceps papuanus | reverse complement strand
TTTCTTTCTTTCTTTCTTTCTTTCTTTCTTTCTTTCTTTCTTTCTTTCTTTCTTTCTTTCTTTCTTTCTTTCTTTCTTTCTTTCCTTTATCTCTTCTCTCCTTCCTTCCTCCCTCCCTTCTTTCTTTCTCTCATTTTAACATGAATTTTCTTTAAATAATGAGTTTCAAATTTTCTCCCTCCCTCCCTCCCACACCCACACCTCCCTCACCCATTATAGAGTAAAGAAATGTGATATCAACAATAAATGTGGAATAATGCAAAATATATTTCCACAATAGCCATGTTAAAGATTAAAAACAAGAAAAATAAAGTGAAAAAATTCATGCTTCAATCTGTATTCAGACTCCATCAGTTGTTTCTATGGAGTTGGATAGCATTTTTCATCATAAGTCCTTCAGAATTGTCTTGGATCATTGTAGTAATCAGAACAGCTAATTAATTCATAGTTGATTCACAATATTGCTGGTACTATGTTATATACAATATTCATGTTCTGTTCATTTCACTTTGTATCAGTCCATATAAGTCTTCTCAGGTTTTTCTGAATCCATCCTGCCTGTGATATCTTACAGAACTTATTTTGCAGTTGATGGGAAGCCACTCATTTTCTAGTTCCCCGTCACCACAAAAAGAGTTGCTATAACTCTAGCATATATATATATATATATATATATATATATGTATGTATGCATATATATATACATATATATGTACACATACACATACATATATAGTTGCTTTATGTGCTTATATATAGTTGTTATACACACACATATTGGCCATTTTCCTTTATCTTTGATCTATTTGGGATACAGAACTAATGGTGGTTTTGCTGGGGCAAAGGATTTACATAATTTTATAGACCTTTGGCTATAGTTCCAAATTATTTTCCAGAATGGTTGGTGCAGTTCACAACTGTTAACAATACATTAATATACCAATTTTTTCTATATCCCTTCCAACATTTGTCATTTTCCTTTTCTGCCATGTTTACCAATCTTATAGTTTCTAGGTGGTACCTCAGAATTGTTTTAAATTGCATTTTCTTTAATCAATGGTAATTTAGAGGATATATTCATGTGATCTTCTATAGCTTTGATTTCTTTTTCTGAAAATTGCCTGTTCATGTCCTTTGACCATTTATCAACTGGGGAATATCTTGTATTCTTATAAATTTGAGTTATAGTTCTCTATATATTTGAGAAATAAGGTCATTATCAGAAAAATTAGCTGTAAGTTCCACCCCCAGCCCAGTTTCTTGCATTCTTTCTAATCTTGACTTCATTGGTTTTGCTAGTGCTAACACTTCTAGTACAATATTGATTAATTATGGTAATAATGGACATCTTTTCTTTAACTTTGATCTTATTAAGAAGGCTCCTACCTTATTCCCATTGTAGATAAGACTTGCTGATGATTTTAGTTAAATGCTACTCACCATTGTAAGGAAAGCTCCTTATACCTATGTTTTCTAGAGTTTTTTTTTAATAAGAATGAGTGTTGCATTTTGTTGGAAGCTTTTTCTGTATCCATTGGGATAATCATATGACTTTTGTTGTTTTTCTTATAAATATGATCAATTATACTTATAATTCTCCTAATATTGGACCAATCCTGTATTCCTCATATAAATTCCACCTGGTCATACTATATGATCTTTGTGATATAGTGCTGCAGTCTCCTTTATATTATTTTATTTAAAATTTTTGTCATCAATATTTTTTAGGAAAATTGGTCTATAATTTTCTTTCTCTGTTTTTGTCATTTCTGATTTACATGTCAGCACCATACTTGTGTCATGAAAGGAATTTATTTAATCCTTTATGCCTATTTTTCCAAATAGTTTATATTGTATTTGTAGCAGCAAGCACCCCAGCATCCCCAGGGTGGATGCCAAAACAGGTTCTTAGATCTGCTTTGTTAAAGGAAAGCAACTCAAAATGGGTTAACAAGCTTATTTTAATCAGTCAAATATGTATCATTTACCTAGTTCAGGGGAAAAAGGTCAGCACCCCGAACTTCAGAGTATACAAACAGAATTATCAAGACAGAGAAACAGATCAAGTAGACAGGTTTCCAAACTGTCCAACCATTACATCTATACCAAATCAACATCTGGGTTTTTCAAAGCCGGGGGGCTCTCAACAACGGCTTCCCAGAGTCTCATCTGATCAAATCACAGAACACTTCTCAAAGTGAGCCCCAAAGAAAAGCATCACATCAGGGATTATATAGCCTTCTCCTAGGTCAGAGAATGTAACCACCCTCTTGACCCACTGCCCAATTACACAGCATCAAGGTGTGGGCATTCCTGAAAACCAAGCCTCCTTCCACAGGCTCCATGTGACCACATTCAGCCTATTAGGAGGCAGAGTGTATTTTCAAATCAGGGAAGGTTCTCAGAGTCTCTTAAGCCTATCAAAAGGGCCTAGGGGCAGGGAAGATCTTTAAATTTGCATTTCCATTACAGTATTATAATTAATTACTCTTTAAAAGTTTGCTAGAATTTACTTGTAAATTCATTTGATCCTGGAGAGTTTTCTTAGGGAGATCATTAATGACTTGTTCAATTTCTTTTTCTAAAATAGGGTTATTTAAGTATCTGTTAAATTAGTAAATCTTATATTTTTAGTGAATATTCATCCACTTTACCTAGATTGTCAATTTATTTTCATATAATTGGGCAAAATAACTCCTAATAATTACTTTAGTTTCATCTTCATTGGTGGTACATTCACCCTTTTTGTTTTGATAGCATAATTTGATTTTCTTCTTTTTAAATCAAATTAACTAATGGTTCATCTATTTTTTTGTTTTCCTCCCATAAAACTATCTTCTACTTTTATTTATTAGTTCAATTTTTTTTAACTTTCATTTTTATTAATCTCTCCTGTGTTTTTCAAGATTTCTAATTTAGTTCTTAACTGGGGATTTTAATTTGCTCTTTTTCTAGTTTTTTTTTAATTGCATGCTGTAATGGCAAGCAAAATAAGATTTTTTGCTATTTTTCTGGATTGAGTTTTAGCTAATCAAGTGCCTTTGAATTATGTCTTTGATTGTATCAAGAGTCTTTGATTGGAAACAGTATATGTTGTATTACCATTAATATACCTAAGGGATTTTGAAGATCTTCCCTGACCTTAATAGGTCTAAAGGAATTTGAAGATCTCCTCTGCCCCTTAATAGGCTGAATGTAATCATATCGGAGCCCACAGTGGGAGGAGCTTGCAAAAAGGGGGAACAGGAAGAAGCAGATAAGAGCACAGAGTTGGGATAAGGGAGAACTGAGAGAGGGAATCTTTGTGATGCCAATGCTCTGTTTTTCTGTGTTGATTACTCAGACAGAAGTCCTGTCTGTTGGTCTGTTTTGATTTCCCAGACAGAAGTCCTGTCTTGTTCTGTGCTGATTTCTCAGACAGAAGTCCTGTCTGTTGTTCTGTGTTGATTTCTCAGACAGAAAGTGAATTGAGATGATACTGCTGGTAATGTGTATAAATATTGTTGTAGCATTAGTAAGCTTTGTTTTTCTAGAAACAGAAACTGTGAATTATTTGGAGTGGAGCAGTCCCTGTGAGCTGAGATATGGAACAGGAGTGGAGAACTGTCTACATGTGAATCTAGGCAAGAATTGGGAGCAGTCAGCCTGTGAAGAAGGAGTCATGGGGTTTGGAAGCCAGCCTTGAGTTAAGATGAAAAAGGAATTTACTTTGGATGCTCTATATTGACTGATGAGATTTGTAACTTACTGTGACCTATGGGTGGATGGTTTTTGTATTCTCTGCTTCCCTTTAAGGATGATTGACTTAAAGATGATTAGAACTTGGCCTCTAGTCAAGATGAAAGAGTACTTTAATTGTATACTCTGTATTGACTGAGGAGATTGTAACTTACTATGACCTGTGAGTGGATGGTGTTTGTACTTTCTGTTACCTCTTAAAGATGACTATAAGATATACTGATATGTTTTGTTTAAGACTGTGGTCACCTTAGTAATAAATTGTTATGGTATTGTGAATGTTATATTTTAGTTTCATGAATGTTATGCCTTAATTTATTGCTGAATAAACAGAGAGTTCATTATACTATGATTAGAACCTTAAAGTTATTCAAAGCAGCAGTCCTCAGGAGAGCTGCTCATGATTGGCTTTATACATTCCCAATTTATTGATTTGTTCTTTCCCTACTTTATTGATATAAAGATTCAGGGATATAAAATTTTCCCTAAGCACTGCCTTGTATCCCATAAATTTCTCAGTGTTGTCTAATGGTTGTCATTCTCTTTCATGAAGTTCTTGATTGTTTCTATGATTTGTTCTTTGACCCACTCATTCTTTAGGATTAGATTATTTAATTTTCAATTTAATCCTTCTTTCCATGGCCCTTTATTGAATGTAGTTTTTATTGTATGTGATCTGAAAAGGATGCATTTAATGATTCTGCCTTTCTGCATTTGATTGTGAGGTTTTTATGCACTAAAATAGAAGTGGGGAACTTGCAGCCTCGAAACCACATATGACCCCCTAGGTCCTCAAGTGTAGCCATTTGACAGAATCCAAACTTCATAGAACAAATCCCCTTAATGAAAGGATTTGTTCGGAAAAAACTTGGACTCAGTCAAATGGCCGCACTTGAGCACCTGTAAGACTATATGTGGCCTTGAAGCCACAGGTTCCTCACCCCTGCTCTAAGTAAGACATGATCATTTTTTAAAGGTCCCATGTACATTTGAGTAAAACTGATATTTTCTATTTCTATTCATTTAATTTTTCTCCAGAGGTCTATTACATCTATTAAAAAGCATATTTATCTCCTTAGCTTCTTTCTTATTTATTTAATGATTAGATTTATTTAATTCTGAGAGGGGAAAGTTGAGGTCCCCACTAATATTGTTTTACTGTATGTTTTGTACTTTAAGTCATTCAACTTTTTCTTTAAGAATTTAGATACAATAGCATCTGATGTATACATACACTTGGTATTGATATTACATCATTGTCTATGGTATTTTATAGCAAAATATAGTACACCTGCTTATCTCTTTTAATTATGTCTATTTTGACTTTTGCTTTGTCTGAGATCATGATTGCTGCACCTGCCTTTTTTTTAACCTCAGCTGAAGTATAATAGATTCTGCTTTAGCCCCTTACCTTTACTGGGTGTATATCTTTCTGTTTCAAGTATGTTTCTGGTCAACAGCACATTGTAGAATTCTGGCTTTTAATCCACTCTCTTATCTGCATCTCTCTTATGGGTAAGTTTATCCTATTGGCATTCATATTTATTTCACATTTACAAAATTCACATTTACTAACTTTGTATTTCCCTCCTTCCTATTTCCCCCTGTTCATACATCTTTTTCTTTTTACTATGTTCCTCCTCAAAAGTATTTTGCTTCTCCCCACTGCCTCCCTTAATCCTCCTGCACTTCTATCATCCCAATTCCTCTTCTCTTATCTCATTCCTCTCCTACTTTCTTGTTATTCCCTCTGATTCTGATAAAGTTGAAATTTTAGTGTTGCCTGCCAACCCACACCATTCCAACTTTCCCTCATACTGCAAAAGATCTTTGTGCACTTCATTCATATGAGGTAATTTTTCCCATTCTTACTTTCTTTCCCCCATTCTTCCAGTGCATCCCTCCTTCTCAGCCCTTAATGATTTTTGAGATCATCTCATCAGTGTCAACTCATACTTGTGCCCTCTGTCTATGTGTACTCCTTCTAAATACCCCAATGATGATAAAATTCTTAAGAGATTCAGGTATCTTCCCATATAGTAATGTGAACAGTTTAACGTTATTGAGTCTTTTATGATTTTTCTTTTATGTTTACTTTTTTATATTTTCCTTGAGTCTTGTGTTTAAATGTCATAATTTTTATTCAGCTTTTTTTTTTCAATAAGGCATGCCTGAAAGTATATTTCATTAAATATTTATTTTTTTTTCCTTGAAGGATTATACTCACTTTTACTGTGTAGGTTATTCTTGATTGTAATTCTAACTTTTTTGCCTTCTCAAATATCATATTCCAAGCCCCTCTGATCTTTTAGTATGGAGGCTGCTAAATTTTATGTGATCTTGATAGTGGCTCCACAATATTTGAATTGTTTCTTCCTGGCTTTGTGCAATATTTAATCCTGGAAGTTCTGAAATTTGGCTACACTATTCCTGGGAGTTTTCATCTTGGTATCTCTTTCAAAAAGTGATCAGTGAATTTTTTTCAATTTATATTTTACCATTTAGTTCTAGCATATCAGGGCAGTTTTCCTTGATAACTTCTTTAAATATGAGGTCTAGGCTCTTTTTTTGATTGTGACTTTCTGGTAGTACAGTCATTCTTAAATTATCTCTCCTGGATCTATTTTCCAGGTCAATTGTTTTTCCAATTCAATATTTCACATTGATTTTGATTTTGTTTAATTGTTTCTTGATGTTTCACAATGTCATTAGCTTCCACTTGCCCAATTCTAATTTTTAAAGAATCATTTTCTTCAGGGGATTTTTATTCTACTTTTTCCATTTGGCCAATTTTGATTTTTGTGCCTCATTTACCAAGCTATTGGCTCTCTTCATTTTTCTTTTGCATCACTCTCTTATATTTTCCAAATTTTTCCTCTATGTCTCCTATTTGATTTTTAAAATCCTTTTTTTGAGCTCTTCTAGGAATTCTTTTTTGGGCTTGTGCTCAATTCATATTTTTCTTTGAGGCTTTCCTTGTAGATATTTTTGCAATGATCTCTTCTTTTGAGTTTGTGTCTTGACCTTCCCTGTGGTCATAGTAGCTTTTATTGTTATATTCTTTTTTGTTGTTTCCTCATTTTCCTAACCTATTTATTGAATTTTAACTTGATATTAAATTTAGGCTCTGTTCCCAGGTTGAAGGGATCACTGTCTTCAGATTTATTTATTTATTTTTTTATTTTGTGCTCCTGGTTTTATTGCTAATTATGGGGATTTGTAAATTTTCAGCAATTTTAAGGTGGTATGATCAAAGGAGAGGTGTGGTCACTGCTCTCTTGCTATTACCTAGGAAGCAACCTTATTCCCCTTCAGCTGCAAGTATTAGTGCTCCTTTTGGCCCTGGAACTGTGACCAGCTGCGCCAAACATTTGTAGCCATAAGCACTAGTGTTTCTTATTGCCTTGAAATCAGTACCACGGCCTCTGCTTCCTTATAAGTGACCACAAGCACCCTTCTTTGCCCTGGACCTCTGAACACGGTCCCTGATCCCCTGAGGCTGCAAGCACTAATGCTCTTCTTTGTCCTTGAACTGAGATCTGGAAATGTGTAGAAGAAATGCAACAAGGTTCTATACCGAGTGCCAGCAAAGGGTACCCTGCATCTCTTTTTGATCAGTTGTTTGACTGCCTTTCTGTCACTGTAGTTGGAGCTCTTAAAGCTGCTGCTGCTTTTGCAGTTGCCACCTGTTTGTGGAGTTTCAGCTTATGCTGCTCTACAGGTCAACCCCAATGCATGTGTTACAGACCTCTCCTGCTGACCTCCTAAGTGGTCTTGGGTTGGTAAAATTTCTTACTTCAACTTTTTATTGACTCTGCCTATGCAGAATTAGATTGGAACTTTAATTTTAAAGTTGTTTGGAGGAGAATGTTGGGCAAGTTCAGCTGCAATGCTGCCTATAGTCTGCCTTTTTTGTCAGCAATCTTTCCATTCTAATATACATTCAATCTATGCTTCTCAACAGGACTTACCAAAGGAAGGTTCTTCACTTAACATTAAATGCAAATAGGTCCTTGATGATACTGATGATTTCATACTTTTAAAAAAAATCACATTCACATTGTGATTTGCCATCCAAGTTATTTCCATTCTAATAAACATTTTCCCCTCCACTCCGCCCCCTCCACCTCCATCCCTCTAATCCCCTTGTCTGTACTGGCATCTTCAAATCAACTCTTATTTTCATTTACTCAGTACCAAATACATAGTTAGCACCCAATGTGTTATAAGGTTCTGTGAAACATATATATGAATTGTTTAAAACAAATGGTACTTTTATAGACAATAAAAGAAAACATTTATACTCCTTGATGTTAATGTAGCAGCTTTTGTTTCTGAAGACTTGATCAAACTGTATTAGCCTACAATTGATTGAACTTGTAGACAAACAAAATTATATATCATACACAATTTGTATATCTCAGAGCAGACCTTAAACATCTTAATGATAATTTTCCCAAGTAGACATTTTAGAATGCCTGTAATTAGAGTTGTAAGCAATGATTGTCTATACTAGTGAGTTTCCTGTCTCAATGGCAATAAACTGCTCAAGGAAAAAAGGTAGTTCTGTTCCCATTGTTCCATCTAAGAATATTGCTTTTTCCTCTCTTAAGTACTAACAAAGTATAAAATTATACTAATGTGACAAAAAGGAGACCAAACAAAGGGCTAAGACTGTCTAAATCCATACTTTGAATGAGGGGATTGTGAAATGGGATTAAACAGCATATTCCCCTGACCTCCTCTGCCTAGAGAATACCCACCAAATGCTGAATCTGTCCCTGATCACTTCTTGGAAAATATATCCTCTGTGCTAAAGAACTTGTTGCTTTGGAATGAGATAGCACACCCTGAGTAGTTCTTGAATAGAACTTCAACTCCCTTCAACTCATAACTATATCAGGGATGCGGAGACATAGGACTTTATAAGCAATGATAGATCCCACTCTCACTGTTCTTTCTTTTCTTTGGTATATGTGTCAAGGCATTCTCTGAGATTTCCTGTGAAGGGCAGGAGAGATCAGTTGCCCTTTTCCCCTTCTGCCTATTCAGATGACTTTTGATTGCACATGGTGAGTCTTGGCTATGTCACTTTGTGAGTGACCTCTGGCTGCCTCTTTTACTTTGTTTCTTTTCCAGAGTATAACTTGATTTTCCTGAGTATGACTTTCAGGCAACCTTGTGAGTTTAAGAATTTTGAAGTTCCTGTTTTTTCATCAGGTGTTAGAAGAACTATGTAAGGTGCTCGTGAAAATGACTAAACAATTTTGTGGAAGAGAAAACAACTTGACAGGAGGAACTCAAATCCTGATATGACTTGCTAAAAGATGTGGACCTTGTAAGAGAAATCAAAGAGATTGAGCTGAAAGTGAAATACCAATTTATTATTCATAAAAATATTTCATGCTTTTATGTTTTAAGTATCAACCTCCTGGGAGAGTATAAAATTTTTTAAAATTTACTTCTGCTAGTTGAAGTTTTTGTCAACGTGGGCTTGTGAGTCTTTTGTATTTGGTTTTTTTTGTAAAGCATTTCTTTTGGGTAGATGAAACACATAGTTGTCTTATATCTGATCTACATTACATACTGAGTCCCTTTCTAGTTTCTTTTTGGGAAACTTGCACATGAGCCAAATTTTCTTCAGTAAGCTTTTGTACCTCTTATTCCATATAACCAATACTACTTTTAAAGGAGTTAGTTTTATCAATTACATTTTGTGACCTCTTTTTCCATTTGGCCAATTCTTTTTTTAAGGTATTTTTTCCATTTTTTTTGTTTCTCCTGTTACCAAACTGTTGTTATTGTTTTTCATATTTTCCTTCCCTTGCTCTCATTTCTTTACCTAAGTTTTCCTCTACCACTTTGATTTTGAAAATAATTTTTTAGCTTTTCCTGGGATTCTTGTTCACTTTGTGTACAATTCATACATATGTGCATACATATACACATATATGTCTGTTATATATACACATGTACACACATGCACACATATATGTATGCATGTATATGTATACACATATACACACATTATATATATATATTTTTTTTTTCCTTTGAGGTTTTCCTTGTAGATGTTTTGATTCCATTTCCTTCTTCTAAATTTGTGTCTTAAATTTCCCTGTCATCATAGTAGCTTTTTAATGATCAGGTTCTTTTTTTGTTTGCTCATTTCCCCATTCTGTTTCTTGATTTTTAACTCCATGTTAAAGTTGAGCTCTATTCCTGAGTTGGGCTTGCTACACTCAACTGAACTTTCAAGTTTTTTGGGTGCTATTTTGTAGAGAGATAATTCTGGGGTTTGTAAGTTTCTGGTGCTTATAAGATTGTGTGATGCTAGGAGAAGTATAGTTACCTTTATCCTAGTTCGCACTCTGGTGTTTGCCTGGAATGGACTCTTGCTTCCTTGTATCCACAATAGTTAGTGCTCCTTTTGGCCCTAGAACTGTGATAAGGGCTTCTACTCTTCTGCATCTGCAAGGGCTAGTGTTCTCTACTCTGCAATTGGGGCCTGAAACTATATACGGGCAATGCATTATGGTCTTGCATCCAGTGCCAGCTCAGGATGCTCTGTAGTATCTTTCTGACCAATTGTTCAACCCCATTACTATGTATTCTGAGAACTTTAGAAAGCTGCACCTATCCCAGTCAGCTCCAAAGCCCTTTGCTGGTTTTTGCTATGCCACATGAGCTCACTGGTGTCATAGACCTCTCCTGTTAACTTCATAAGTTGTCTTGGTCTGGAAAAAAGAAATGGCTCACTCTGTCTGATTTTAGTTGGCTCTGCAGCTCTAGAATTCAATTTGACACATTATTTTAAAGTTGTTTGGAGGGGAATATTGAGAGAGTTTGCCTTGGTTGCTTACTGTACTTGGAAATTTTCCGGAATCCAGTTATTGCTATTCTTTTTAAAAAATATATTTATTTTTAGTTTTTAACATTTATTTCTACAAGATTCTGAGTTTCAAATTTTCTCCCCATCTCCCCCCCCCCACCCCAAGATGGAATACATTCTGATTACCCCCTTCTCCTAGTCTGCCCTCCCTTCTATCACACTCCCTTCTTATCCCCTTCTCCCTTATTTTCTTGTAGGGCAAGACAGATTTCTCTATCCCATTGCCTGTATATCATATTTCCAAGTTGTATGCAATTTTTTTTACATTTGTTTTTAAAACTTTGAGTTACAAATTCCCTCCCTTCTTCCCTCCTCACCTGACATCCTCACTGAGAAGGCAAGCAATTCAAAATAGGTTATACATGTGTAGTTATGCAAAACACTTCCATAATAGGCATGTTGTGAAAGACTAACTACATTTCCATCCATCCTATCCCGGCCCCCATTTATTCTATTTTTTCCTTTGACCCTGTCCCCTTTCAAAAGTGTTTGCTTCTGACTATACCCTCTCTGATCTGCCCTTCCTTCTATCATCCTCCCCTCCCATCTCCTTCCCCCCTTACTTTCCTGTAGGGTAAGATACCCAGCTGAGTGTGTATGTTATTCCCTCTTTAAGCCAAATATGATGAGAGTAAGGTTCACTCATTATAGCTATTCTTAAGGTTTTTGTGTTCAGGCTCCTGGGCTGTTTCCACCAGGGTCTAATGGAAGATGGTGATCAAAGTGGTGGTGGTGTTGTCTTGATTTGCCTGGCACATGCTATTGTCTACTGTTTCCACCTTGTTGCTTCAGCTAGGCTGGTTTGCCTTCCCTGTGTGTGTCAGTGGATTAATAGTTGGTGGGAATAGTTGATCCATTCATTCTCTATAGTAGTTGCTACCCTGAATGATCACTGTGAGAACTAGAGTAGAAGCAGGGCTAGTGGTCTAGAAGGTGTTGCTTCTTCCATGGGTCCTGTGTCTATATGTCTGTTGCTGCCAGTTGTTCAGCCAAAAGGAAAGAAGGGAGGAAAGAAGGAAAGAAGACACAAAGATGTATGCTGCCATGATACATACATTGTTTATGAAAAGACAACTAAAACCAGGAGAAATAAGAGAAAGATGTATCTTCTACTTTAGTTTGCTACACTGAGAGTATCTTCCAAACCAAGATTATTACACATACTGATGCTGTGCTGGAAGGGGAGACCACACAGAGCTATGTGCAGAAAGCCATGGGAGGGCTCTCTGAGTTCCTAGTCAGAGTGAGCTCATTCCAGACTCTTTTACGATAAGATATCTTCTATCCACACATTAAAATAATTTAAGATTCCCTGGAAAACTTAACTACTGAAATAACCCTGTCCAGTGACCCTCTCATAATCAAAATCAGGTGAGGCATAGAAACAGGAAGATGTGTGTTCATCAAAGGTATTTTTCACTGAGGGGGAAAAGGTGCAGAGCAGAGTTCTGATCAAAGAGGGTTTCACTCTGGAAGTGAGTAACCTCTGCTTCCATGTTATAAACAGGCTTAGTAGGAGACTCTTTTCAGAAAAATAGCGACTACAATACTTCAAAAACACATGGTTTACTCTGTATGGCCACTTCCTCTACTCATTTTTCCAGTCCTCTTCATGCCTTAGTATATGATTTAATAAGTTTCTGTGACAGAAAAAAAAGGTCACCCAATGCCCAACTTGTGGTAATAAGCCTCTTGCAACTTAGGTACTTTGATCTTCAAAGGGTAGACATATATACAGTCTGTCACTGGCTTTCTGCTTGTAAAGTCTTTTCAGCTAAGAAGGACCTACTAGGGTTTATTCTTCACTGACAAAGACTTCAAGGACTTGTGTGATCAGCTCCATGTTACAATGAAGCATTAGGAGAAGACTTTAATGAAGAAAAATTCCAGCACTAAAAATTGCCTAGTAATGATCAGCATCAGTATCAGTAAAAGTTTTATTTGAGAATTTAAAGTTTTCTTATTTGTCAGACAGTGATAAGGCTGACACTGTCTTCAATTATCTAGGCTGTACTGATTCCCTTGGATGATTGTTCAATTTACAAGGTTTATAGGGAATTGACCTGGGGTACTGTTCCACCAATCTTTTTCTTTTCTATCCCCTTTTTGTCTATCAATCTTTCAGCAGGGACAGAAAGAGAATTAGTTGCCACTTCTTCTAGAATCTATGGAGTTTGTTGTCTTCTATAAAATAAGCTTTTATCTTGTTAAAATCACACTTTCTAGGCTTGATGGACTTAACCTAGTATGTAATTTTACATCTTCTTATGCATCTGCCCTATCTTATCCAGTCTTTTTATGTTCCTTGTTAGAGTCACATCTTTTGTTTTTTAAAAGATTACATTTCCTTAAAACAAAAAAATTCTAAGAACAAATACAAATTCTAGGATGGAAAATGGCTTTCTTTCATGAAGATTTTGTGATTCAATTCATTAAACATCATTGAGCATTTATTGTGGGCAAGGTACCAGGAACTGGAACTTTAAAGGCAAAAAAAAAAAAAACTTTTCTGGTGCCGAAGGTACTTGTATTTTAAAAATATATGTTGGAATATTTTCTTGACTGTTTTAAAAATATATAAAGAAACTGAAAAGTAATATGAGTTGCCATCCTCTGATCATATCTTTGATCATAGTCTATATGAATGTAGATTTGGGAACTAAAGAGAATCAATGAAAGAAAATGTGAAGGAAGGAGGCCTTAATCATACCAGATCTGAAATTGTATTTCAAAGTGGTAATCATTAAAACAATCTAGTACTAGTTAAGAAATAGAGTGGTGGATCAGTGGAATAGATTGGGTATATAAGACTCACTAGTAAATGATCATAGTAATCTAGTGTTTGGTAAACCACAAAACCCCAGCTTTGGAGAAAAGAACTCACTATTTAAGAAAAACTGTTGGAAAATCTAACAGCAAGGCAGAAACTAGGTTTAGAATAAAATATTACTCTATAAATCAAGATAAGGTCAAAATGGGTACATGATTTAGATGTAAAGGTTGATATCAAAAGCAAATTAGGGATACATGTAATAATTTACCTGTCAGATCTATGGACAAGGAAAAAATTTTGAAATCTAAATTGGATAATTTGATTATATAAAATTTTAAAGGTTTTACAGAAATAAAACCAATGCAAACAAGATTAGAAGAAAAGCAGAAAACAGGGAAAGAATTTTTACAGCAAATGCCTCTTGATAAAGGCCTCATTTTTCTAATGTATATAGAGAACTGAGTCAAATTTATAGGAATACAAGTCCTTCCCAGTTGGTACATGGTCAAAAGATATGAAGTCTCTTTTTAGACACATAAATCAAAGCTATTTATTGTTATATGAAAAAAATGCTCTAAATCACTATGGATCAGAGAAATACAAAGTTAAACAGTTCTGGGGTACCACCTCACACCTATCAGATTGACTAATATATCAGAAAAGGGAAATGATAAATGTTGGAGGGGATGTAGTAAAATTGGGACACCAATGCAGTTGGTGAAGTTTTGAACTGATTTGATTATTCTGGGGAGTGATTTGGAACTGTGTCCAAAGGGCTATAAAATTGTGCACACCCTTTGGCCCACTATTAGTGGGTCGGTAGTCAATAGTGATACCACTATTAGGTCTGTATTCCGAAGAGATTTTTTTAAAAAGGGAAAGAACTTATTTGTACAAAACTATTTATAACAGCTCTTTTTGTGGTGGCAAGGAAATGGAAATTGAGGTTATGCCCATCTACTGGGGAACATCTGAACAAGTTGTATTAAATGATTGTAATGCAATACTATTGTGGTATAAGAAATGGAGAAGAGGATGATTTCAGAAAAAAAACACTTTTAAAAGACTTTCATAAATGAATGCAAAGTGAAGTTAGAAGGACCAGAAGACCATGTATAAAGGAAAAGCAATATTCTAAGATGTTTAACTGTGAATGACTTAGCTTTCCTCACCAATACAATGAAGCAAGGCAATTCCAAAGGACTCATAATGAAAAATGCTCTCCACATCCAGAGGAAGAACTATGGAGTCTGAATCCATACTGAAGCATACTATGTTTTCACTTTATTTGTTTTTTGGTCTGTGTCTTTTTCACAGCATGACTAATATGGAAATACGTTTTGTATGATTGCTCATGTGTAACCTGTGTTAAATTGCTTACCGTGTCAGGAAGTGGGCAGGCAAGGGAGAGAATGTGGAACTCAAAATGAAAAAAAAAAGTTGTTTAAAGTGGCTTTAACATGCAATTGGGAAAAATAAAACATTAAAAAAGACTTTTGTTGATTCTCTTCCCTCTTTTACAATACTTTCTCATTTACTTATGTCCTTCAAAATCTCATAAATCCTTCAAGAACCAGTTCAAATGTACCCCTCTCTGGGAAGTCTTCTTTGATTAAACAAGATAGAAATGATCTCATCCTTGACTACTCTCCTATATGAATGAGTGAGTGAAAGAAAAAAAAAATTATTTGTTGCTATCTGTTGTATCAACAGCTACAAAGACTGAAGTGAAACAGGTCTTGTTCTCTAGGAGCTTACATTCTCATGGGAAAGCAAGACATATATTGGGATAATGATCAAAGAAGGATATTTTTTTTGTCTGGGAAGTTGCAGAGATTGTGAATAGTGTCATAGGGAGGTCAACTCTTTAATTCCTTCCATTAGGAATGGTAGTAGAGTATATTCCTGTTATTCATAGTAGTTATGTTCTATAAAGTTACTGTAAACTTTTTTTTTAAGCAATTGGGGTTAAGTAGCTTGCTCAAAGTTACACGACCAGTTATTTCTGGGTGTGGTGCTAATTATCTGAGTCTGGATTCGATCCCAGGTCATCCTGACTCTGGGGCCAGTGCTCTTACACACTGTGCTACCTGGCCACCCCTACTGTAAACTTTTAATTAGCAAATACTGAACTGTCAGTCTTATGGGAAATGAAGGGTTAGGTTCCTATGAACTTCTGGTGACTTTAGTACTTTTTAGAGCAGCCTCTCTACACAGATAACACATTTCCTCTTCTTTTATTCTGAATATACTGTATTGTTGATTCATTAACACTGAATTCATGACTAATAGCACTATAACTCATTCCTGAAAGAAAACCATGTCACACAGGTATTTTCTCTATAAGCCACACCACAGTCTTCTTGTGCTTAGGAACAGGAGGCAGCACTTTAGCACTGTACTTAGGGGCCTTTTTAAACAATGAAATCCCAAACCAAAAGCTAAAAAATATGAAAAACAGGGCACTATAAAAGCAACAATTGTCTATGATGTGAGACCTGAAAAAGAAGATAGAACATCAACTTGTTTAACCTCATTTTGGAACCTACATATCATGTGACTCAAAATTCCACACAAGTCTGAGGATGACCACGACAGCATTATGAGTATTGATTTTGAGGCTACAAACAAATTTTAACAAGTGGGTCAATTTACAAGTATTCAATCTACACATAATGATTAGCTATATTTTTAATAGTTTTTATATTTTTAATTAACAAGCATTTTTTTCTTCTCACCCCCCCCAATGGGAAAAAATACAAAAATCCTTATCACAAATATGTACAGTCACTCACAACAAATTATAAAACGGGCTATAACCAAATATTTGTCTCATTCTATATTTTGAGTTAATCACTTCTATATCAGGGGGTGGATAGCATTCTTTATCATTTGTCACCTGGAATTATGATCAGTCATTACATTCATTGATCACAGTTTTAAAATATTTCAAAATTGTTTATCCTTACAATATTGCTGTTATTATATAAATTGTTCTGCTTCTTTTCATTTAATTCTGCATCAATTCATACCTGGCATCTTGGATTCTCTGAAAATGTTTCTTTCATCATTTCTTCTAGCATAATAGTATTCCAGTACAATTATATGCCATCATTTATTCAGGCATTCTAGAACTGATGGGCCTCTTTAGTTTCCTGTGGCTACCACAAAAAGCACTGTATAAATATGTTTTGTACCTATAGGTCCTCTCCCTCTTTCTTTTACCTTTTTGGGGGATATATGCCTAGTAGAGGTGTTGCTAGGTTAATGAATATGCAATTTAGTAAGAGTTCCAAATTATTTTCCAGATTGGCTAGAATAATTCTCAGCTCCATCAATGGCACTTTAATGTAGCAATGGTAGCAATTATTTGTTTGCAAATGGCAGAAGCCAGGTAGGGGGATGCTGCTTGTTCAATACTGAGACACCAAATTTCTAATGATGTTTATCCTATATTACCTTCTAATATATATATATATATATATATATATATATATATATATATATACACATATATATTACAATTCAAGAGAATACATATCACAACGCTTTTTTTTTTTTGCCTTTTTGGAGGGCAATTGGGGTTAAGTAACTTGCCCAAGGTTACACGGCTAGTATTTTTGTGTGGGTGTTAAGTGTCTCAGGCCGGAACTGAATTCAGGTCCTCCCGACTCCAGGGCAAGCGCTTTACTCAATGTGCCACCTAGCCACCCCCCACAATGCTTTTTTTATCTACCACATCTAGGAAAATGTCTTGCACATAGTTGGGGCTCAATAAGTAATTGTCAAAAGAATAGATATAGGAAATAAAGATAGCTGAGGCAGATTTTAATTCCCCCCTTTTGAGCAGAGCTTAAATATGAATCAGATATAAACTTTAAATAGTTTCCCCTAGGAATCTAGGGTGAGTTGTAAAGAACCAAAGAGTATGAGAAAAAAAAAAAGACTGACACCTTTTATTAAAGGCTTACTTCCCCCAGGACTGAGGCCCAGTCACCATTGGTGCAGGTACAAAGCCGGGGGGCTTGTTAGTGGAGAGAGAGAGGGAGCAGTGCCCCAGTCTCTTAGTTACAGAAGTCTTTAAATCAGTTATAACCTTCCTTGCCTGAAGGCAGGTAACTGGGCAAGATGATCCCTTGGGGATGCTTTTAGATCTAAGATCTAGCTGTATGAAAATTTGTCTTAGAGTTAAACTAAGGCAAAATACCATATTTCCTTTTTCAACATGTTCCATATCTTTATTCAGATTAACATTTAAAATACATAGAAGGATGGATATGAAGTAAGTATAGCTATATAGGAAATGACAAGGTAATAACACTTGAATTTATTCTTTTTATTTCCTATCGTAAGTAGTATATTTTGCCTTTGTTTTCCGATGAGAGTAGTATAGTTGAAGTTACATATGCAGGGCTTTTTGTCACACCTGCCACTCTGTTTTTCACAATGCACTTCATCAGTGTTAGCATAGCCTTATAAGATGTATTAGGTAACCATTTAACATTGTAATGATATATTTGATTATGATAATTCAGTTTGACCTAAATGTCTTTTGTTATTTTTTCAAATAAAAGTTTTGCCCCCTATCTCTGCAAGTCATTCAGCCCTCTGTTATGTTCTGGAAACATCACATCCAATTATTTTCCTTAGATGCCTTTGAAATGTCTCTTCTTTAATGCTTGAGATTACTGTAAATAATATATTTTCTTGGACCCCATACAACAGATTATTTTTTTTTTACTGCTAAAATAAACATATAAATCTGTTGACAAACTAAAACTAGTATAGTGTAAGAGTATATCATACTTACACTGGAAAAACAAACACAAAAGGCAAAAGTAAAATTATGTTGCTATTTTAAATGTATGATGACAATGGTGCAAAATCAAGGGACAATGCTTACCTTGGAGTCAGGAGGACCTGGGTTCAAATCCCCTCTCTGAAACATTGGTTATGTAATCCACAGTTACTGTGTAAATTGCCAACTGAGTTGAGGGAACATTTATTTTAATACTGAGGAAGAATGCCTTATTATATATGTACAATATGTCTTTAATGCATTTTTAACCATACTTGTGATTTCGTTTTCTGCCTGCTACATCACACCTCTTGTGGCCATTCTGTCTTTAAAAGATTAAGTTATGTTAAAAATGTGACAACTTAAGGTTTTTGATGTGGTTTTCCTCCTTCGATATCAATGTTTAAACTTTCCAATGTATACAGTATATACATACACGCAGTTTTAATCAATTCTCTTTTATTATGAATTTAACAAACATGAATATTTCCATATGCAAAGAATATCTCTATGCCAGGTTACCTTTTCTCAACCTCTCCCTCTGATCCAGAACTCATGCTCTCACTCCTGGAACTCTAGGATTCTAATGTATACATTTATCGACTCATCTTGGCCAGATCAAGAGGCACCATGACATTTCCCAGACATCTCCATGCCATACTGTGCACTCCAGCTTTCACCTCCTTATACAAATCAAGGGTCTGTCCTAGAAGAGTAATCATATCAATATTACCTTTCCTGGAAAGGATGTATCAATTAATTTCCCTATAACTCCAATCACTATTCTCTCAAACTTTCTTGTTTAAAACATTCCTCACCATCTAACACTCCAGTATTTGTTTTTCTCTATTCAAATGCATGTTTGAGGGTAGGGACTGTCTTGTTTGATTATATTTTTATCCCTAGGACTTAATTTAGTGCATCATACAAAACATAAATGCCTTTTCTCCTTTCTTTCTTCTTTCCTTCCATCCCCATTCCCTCTATTATTTTCCCCTCTTCTTCCTTTCTCCCTCCCTCCCTTCCTCCCTTCCTCTCTTCCTCCCTTCCTTTAAAATAATGAATCTTTATTAAATACAGTTTGATTTTTAAAAATATATATTACATTCAACATAATGGCAGCATAACTTTGTTCATCTATGTCTTCTCCTGAACAGACTTCTGCTCTTTCCTGTGTTTTAAATATATCAGTGATGAATTTTTTCTTTTTTTTCTTCTTTTAATCACTATCATTACCCTCCAACTCCTTCAACAACTCTCCCACTAAGAACAAATAGCCTCTACTGTAAAAAAATAATGCATAGTTTTAGCGACATAAATGCATTCATTGCTTGTGTCTGAAAATGTATATCTCATTTTTGATCTCTATTCCATCATCCCTCTGCTCAGAGGTCAGATATATGGTCCATCATCAGTCTTCTGGAGTCTTTGTGATCAATCATTGCATTAATCAGAGTTCTTAAGTCTTTCAAAGTTGTTTTCCTTTGCATCACTGTAATATTGTATCACTTGTTCTGATTATCCTGATTCTACATCATTTCATACAGTACATATTATACCAGTTTTCTTTAAATATGTCATTTTCATATTTTTTTTTTGCAGTTCAGTTATATTCTCTTAGATTCACATACCATGGCTCGTAGAGTCATTCCACAAAGGAGTTATCCACCTAAATGTTGCTAACAATATTTTTGTACATATGGCTCCTTCTCTCTATCTTTGACCACTTTGGGGATATGCTTAGTATATAGGTATATATACCAGTGAACTTCAATATATTTGTTGATGTTTTTACAAGTAGCTTAACTTTCTAGTTCTCAATTCACTCATTTCCTATGATCTATTCCTCCATTTCACTTCTGCTACAGTCATGGTATACACAATCTTACCTTCACCTATAAATATTGTGTTTCAGAGCTCCAAATTTCCATGATCTGATTATAATTGTTTATCTTGCATTCTTTTCCTTTTTTCTTTGGACAAGTGTTACTCATCCAAATCCTACTCATTATCCTTATTTTCTCCTTTCCCTATGTTGACCTCATGGTGAACCAGTTCAACTACACATTATTCTTTACTTTTGAATCCCTTGTTTCTTTATCCTATTGCTGATGATCATGCTTTGCTGAATACTGATCCTGCATTACTCTCACTATCCACTTCCTTTTCCTAATGTGGTATTAAACAGAATTGGAAGAAATCACAGAATGGTGCCTGCTTTATCTATTTCAATTTATGCTTGCTAATTTTACCTGAGTTCTTGTTACAGTAATGCAAATCCTAGTACTTCTAATTAATTCCCTATCTCATTCACATAGCAGCTATTCCAGTTAAGTGCCTAATAAATGCCTTTTCATTTATTCATATTTTTGTTCATTCATTCATGCATTCATATTCATTCTACCAGCCTCCCAGACCACTCCCTATCCTGATCTTCTCCAATAAAGACCTTGACTTAGCCTTTCCCTTTAAATTCGAGGCCATTTGCTGAAAACTTCCTCTTCTTTCCTCCTAATTTCATACTCTTCAGACATCATCACTTATTTTCTTATTTTTTACTCCATTCTCTAGGGATGAGGCTGCCCTATTGCATGCCAATACCAACCCCCTACATTTATCCTTGATCCCATTTCCTGTCTTTTCCAACAGGTTGCTTCTATCATCATTGCCATTCTCCAATTTTAATATTTCTCTATCTACTGGTACCTTTCCTGCTGATTATAAACACACCTACATCTCCCTCATCTTTAGAAAATCCTTGTCAAATCCTACCATACCTGTCAGTTATTGTCCTATAACTCTCTTCTTTTTAGCTAAACACTTTGCAAAAGCTATCAACAATTAGCCCTTCCACTTCCTTTCCTTTCATTCTCTTTTAACCCTGCAGTCTCTCTTCAAGTCTCATAATTAAATTGATGCTGCTTTCTCCAAAGTTACCAATCATCTTTTAATGATAAATCTAATGGCTTCTTTTTTCAAACTTTACTCTTCAGAATCTTTCTGTAGCATTAGACAGTATTGGTGAACTTTTTTCTTTTGCATAATCATTGTTTTCTCTGGGTTCCTTGCTATTATGTTTTGATTCTTCTCCTACTTGTCTAACAATTTTTTTTCATTCTCTTATTGCATGACATAACTACTAACTGTTATATCCCAAGGCTCTCTCCTGGGCCTTCTCTTTTCTCTTTTACTTGGTGACCTCGATATCTTCCTTAGGTTCTATTATTATCTTTGTGCAGATTGAGTTCCTGGTCTATTTATCTAGCTCTAGTCTTTCTCCTGAACTCTGGTCTCACGTTAACCTAGCAGATGCTTTAAAAGAAGTATCTCACGTTCAACATGCCCAAAAGCGTGCCCTCTTCTTCATTTTCCTAATACACCAGGGACACCATTGTCCTTATGCTCACCCATGTTTGAATTATGGATGTCATTCTCTCTCTTGCTCACTGTATATATATATCCATTCAATTGCAAAATACTGTAATTTATTTCTCTGAAACATTTTTTACACATAACTCCTTCTCTCCACAAACACAACTATTACTCTAGTTTGTCTCTTATCACTTTTCACCTAGAGTATTGGAATTGTTTTCCATTGTCTACTTAGGTCTCTATTCATTCCAATTCATTTTCCACAGAGCGTCCATGATAATTTTTTTTTTTAAGTAAGGATCTAACCATTATTAACCCCCCTCCTCTCCAACTCAAAAAGCTCCTATGGCTTCATCTTTCCAAGATCAAATATAAAGACTTTTGTTTACTATTTGAAGCTTTTCTCAACCTGGAAGCTAACAATCTTTCTGTTTTTTTTTAAGATTTCTATTTTCCTCTATGTGCTCTATGATCCAACTACAATGGCCTCCTTGCTCCTCTGCACTCTTCATCTACTGTTTCCATGTCTCTGAATGAGTTGCCCCCACACCTTCCTTTGGCCTGAAACACTTTCCCTTTCATCCTCCAACTCTTAGAACCTCTGTCTTCCTTTAGGTTTATCTCAAATGCTCCCTCTTCAGGAGGCTTTTCTCACCTTCCCCAGATGACAGAACCATCCCCCTTTAAGATTACTTTCCATCTACTCTTTATTTACTCTTTATTTATTCCATCTAATCTTTATTTATATACCTTTATTTATCTTTATATAGAATGTACTGACAGATATGTGTTCCCCCCCCCCCATTAAAATCTAACTTCCTTGAAGGCAGGGACTGGGTTTGATTTTGCTTTGTATTCCCAGTGCTTCTCATAGAGCCTGGCATAGAGTAAGTGATCAACAACTGCTTATTGACAGTAGTATTTGTTGGTCAAATGGCATGCATAGTTTAATGACTTTGGGGGATAGTTTCAAATTGCTTTCCAGCATGGTTGGATGAATTTAAAAATCATCAAAAATATATTGGTGTACCTGACTTTCTGCAGACCTACAACAATTGTCATTGTGTATTTATACCAATCTGTTTGCTAGAAATATAACCTCAGATTTTCTTTGATTTGAATTTCTCTTGTAATTAGTGATTTGTAAATTTTATATGGTTGTCAAAAGCTTGTGTTTATTCTTTTAAAAAAATTCATTTAAAGGCAGTTAGGTGGCACAGTGAATAGAGAACCAGCCCTGGAGGCAGAAGGACCTGAGTTTAAATCTGGCCTCAGACACTTAACACTTACTAGCTGTGTGACCTTGGGCAAGTTACTTAACCCCAACTGCCCTGCCTTCCTCCTCCAAAAAGCAAAAAAAAATTCACTTATATCTTTTGGGTATTGATTTATTAGGGAATGACTCTTGCTACTTACTATTTGTATCAATATCCTATATATCCTGGATAGTAGTTTTTTTTTAATCAAAGAAATGTATATTATTGTCTCAAGTAAACAGTTTTTCTCTTATTTTTAATTTTATTAATTTTGTCTTTGCAAATATTTTTAATATTAGCTCATCAAAATCGTTCATTTTAATTTTTATGGTCTTGTCAATTCCTTGCTTGCTTAAGAAATCCCTCCCCATCCACTCAGAGTTGTAAAACGTACCTCATTTCATTTGCCTGTGATTTGTTTATGGTGTGACCTTTTATATTAAAGTCAATTATCCATTTTTAGCTTTTGTATTATTTGATGTGATTTGTTGGTCTAACTCTTTTTAACTTTAGTTTTTTTAACTTTTTAACTAAAAACTGTTTTTCAGGGTTTTTTTTGGGGGGTGCAAATAAGGGGTTGCTTTTACCACATATTTGTGTTTTTGAATTTGTTGAATACATTTCTGCTATGTTTGATTGTTTTGGGGTCTTATACACTTAATTTGTCCTATTAACCAATTTTTGGGGATGACCAAAACTTTTTGGGAAGGGTTCAGCTTTTTTAAAATAATCATTTGTGTGGAAGACAAACAAAAATATTAAACCTAGTCTGTAAATGTTTGTTTAAAGTACATTTATTTTTTCTAACCAGGCTAGGTATTTTAGATATAAATTTTGGAGAAAAGTTCAAATAAATGAAATGATAAATCACCTTACTAAAAATTCCCTTCTGGTATGTCTGTTGTCTATGCCTTTAAAAAAATAGGCATTGATTGAATTTGAGCCATTTGTGGAAATAGGGAGCAGACTGATAAATCTATTTTACTCAAATTTTTCCATGTACTCAGTTATTGGATGTTATGAAGTAAAAAATGTATTAGATTTTCTTCATTTGTTTATTCAAAATAATGTGTGATTTGTAGTCACTTTACTTCCCCAGCTGCTGTGTTGCTATTTAGCCAAATTTTTATACATTACTAATTTGCTTTAGAACTAATGAAGATGAAAAAGCAAAGCTACATCCTATCACATTTTTTCAGCCAGATACCATTAACTTTTCTACCCACAACCTTTTTGCAAACATAATTTCTCATATGACTTGTTGGGAGAAAGCATTCTTAAACATAATATGATGAATTATATAGGACAATAACTATAGTGTCCATATTTGCTAAACTCAAAAATCAGTGTATATAGACTAAACAAAGCATAATCCTTTTCCTATATCTTGTTAAAAGTACAGTTTCTAGTAGATTTCTGGGAGCAAAGATGGAAAAATAAGGCAGGAATGCCTGAAATCTTCCAAATCCACCTCCAAACAACAAAAAAATAATGCCTCAAAATGAATTTTGGAGTGACAGAACCAATAAAAAGATGAGGTGAAACAATTTCCAGTCCAAGGCAACCTAGAAAGTTGTTAGGAAAGATCTGTTTCACTCAGGTTAAAGGAGACCACAGTGCAGTGTAGGCAATTGTAATGCTAATGGAATTTGAACCCCACAGTGGGACGAACTTCTTGATTTGACAAGAAGGGGCTGAACTGGGAGGAGCTGGTGCTATGTATAAGGAAAAACCCAAGCTGAGAGAGGCCAGCAGAACTTTTGGGGGCAACATCATGAAGGCAGAGACAGAGAGAGAGCTCCTGGGGGCCAGAGTTGCTGGCAGAGAGAGAGAGACAGAGAGAGAGAGAGAGAGAGAGAGAGAGAGAGAGAGAGAGAGAGAGAGAGAGAGAGAGAGAGAGAGAGAGAGAGAGAGAGAGAGAGAGCCTCCAGCTGGAGCTTCCTGGGACTTCTGAGGGCCAGCTGGAGCTGCCCAGGACTTCTGAGGGCCACCCAGAGCTGCCAAGAACTGAGGAGGCATGACTGTGGTGCCGGTATTTTGTCTGCCTGTTTTGATATAACTTTGTCACATTCGTTTGTTGATAGAGGCCTCAGACTTTGTTGGGCCTAGGTTGATTCCACAGGCACAAGGTGAATTGATGAGGAGGCTGGCAATGTGGATGAATGATTTTGTGGCTTTATTAAGCTTTGTCTTCCCTGAAACAGAAACTGCTAAGAATTTGCTTCGGGTCAAGATGAAGAAAAGACCTTTCCTTGGGTATTGAATGCTCAAAGAAAATAATTCCCTTAAAAGTTAGAATTGGAGAAACAGAAGCTAATTACTCTATGAGACATCAAGAGTCAGTAAAACAAAATCAAAAGAATAAAAATAATAGAAGAAAATGTGGAATATCTCTTTGGAAAAATACAACTATCATCTTCCTTCTGAATCTTCTCCCCGATAAATATGACCCATTCCTTCAAATGGGCCTCTTTTGACATAGACACAAGAAACTTCCTCCTCCCATTTGCCTCATTCTACATATTTCCCAGCTTGTCATACTGACATTGAACAATTTAAAACTATTCTTTGAGTCTGACCATTCAACTACTTTTGAGTCCATCTGACTGTATTACTGTCTAATCTACATCTCTCTTTCTCCACAAGGATAGTCAGCCAAAAAAGCATTTATTAAGCACCTACCAGCAAGGCATTGTGCTAAATGCTGGTGGCATATATTTTACTCAGTATTGCTAACATGCAGGTAAACACTATCCATAGCATTCCCCTCATCAGTTAGTTTGACATTATTGTCAAAAAAGGAAATGAGGTCATATTACATGATTTCTTCATGATGAAGCCATATTGTCTTTTTTGTAATTACCAATTCCCTTTCTAGGTTTTTGCCAACTGTCTCCTTAGAATTGTCCCAAACATCAAAGTCAAGCTCACTGGCCTATTGTTTGAAGGCTGTTATGCTTTCTTTTTTTTTTTTTTTTTTTTGCTTTTTGGAGGGAGGAAGGTAGGGCAATTGGGGTTAAGTGACTTGCCTAAGGTCACATGGCTAGTTTTGTGTTAAGTGTCTGAGGCCGGATTTGAATTCAGGTCCTCATGACTCCAGGGCTGGGGCTTTATTCACTTCACCACCTAGCCTCCCCTATGCTTCCTTTTTTGCAAATTAGTAACTCATTTGCCTTAGTTAGTATTGTCCCAAAGCGGAATGAGTTACCTAGGAATATAATATGTTTCCTTTCATTGGTATTTTTCAATCAGAGGTTAGATGACCACATATCATTGATATTATAGAGGGAATTCTAGTTCAGAGATGACTTGGACTAGATAGCCTCTGTTTCTGAATATTACTTCCATTCAGTGATCTTATAGAAAATTCAAACACATTTGGACCTTATGTTTGAAGATAGTTCTTTTCTTTGAAAACAAAGCAATGGTCAGTCTAATTAATAGAACTCATTTATGGATGTGTTCAACCTGTTCACCTGTTTCAGATATTGGCTGGAGATGATTGTGATATTCTTAGACCTCATATTTACAAAACAGATGTGTGATATTTGATGTCACTTTTCATCTGAATCATTGGTATCATGGGGACAGAAGCAAATGGATGATTTAGAAAAAAGCATAGGATTTGAGTAAATGGAAAAAATAGCTAATGAACATCTGTTTAAGTCTTCCACAAGTAATGAGTAAACTATTAAATTTAATGTTTCAGATGTACCTAATAAGCCTTACTCTCTTTTTTAATTTACATGAGACTCATCTTCTGAAACATTTCATGTGAATTTAATTTGGGAAATAAATCATTTCATTATAATAGTTTTACAAAAACATCATTGCTGATGAAAATAAAGAGAGTAGAAGGAAAGCCTTCACCTATGTAAAACTGGGGAAATCTCACCCACAAGATAGTCATGAAAATTAATTGAGTTTAGCCTCATTCCTATTGAAGTACATTATTTATCCTCTCCCAACTCCAAAAGGGTCAGATGGATGATTACTACTTAAATGTGTAAAATTACAACTAGAGGCATGGTGTATTATATTAACTGAGGTTCTTGAGTTGTATGCCTGTACTCTAGCCTTCTTTTAAAGCTGCAGGAAGATCATTTGTTACTTTATTGACTAACCAATAAGCAAGTGGTTTGAGTGGTTGATCAACATAGTGATCTGGTCAGTTTCTCTTTTTCTCTTATACAATGGCTTGGATAGCCTTCCTAAGAGATGATAATATTTTCCCTGGAAACCATAGGCCAATCAGCCTACAAATTCTCAGATGTATCCTTTTCCCACCAGCCTTCCCCCTCCCCAGTTGCCAAGCCTATGCATTGGTAGTAGCATTGAACCATTTAGATCAAGGGTGGGGAATCTGTGGCCTCAAGGCCACATGTGGCCCTCTAAGCCCTCAAGTACAGCCCTTTGACTGAATCCAAACATCATAGAACAAATCCCTTTAATAATAGAATTTGTTTTGAAAACTTGGACTCAGTCAAAAGGCCACACTCAAGGACCTAAAAGGTCGCATGTGGCCTTGAGGCTGCAGGTTCCCCATATATAATTCTAGATTAACCTTTGCTGATGAAGCTTGAAGTGTATCTATGTGATGAAATAGTATATGGCTAAAATATCAAAATGTGAAAATTTGTGGCATTTATCTAGCTTATAACCTACTTCTTCCATGACATCTGGGTTCCTTTGTCTCTAATCTTGGTCCACTACAATTCCAGATTCAAAGACTGCGCATTTTATGATCACACAATTTATTATACATAGGAAATAGATCCCCCTCCTGTTATCTCCTAAAATTTCTCCAAATTATGAATGGAATTGAATGAATGGCTCTTCCACAAACAAAAGTAGAGAAGTCAGAATTATGAATTTGTATGTGACATTGAACCATGGGTAATTGACAGTGTCAAAGGATCCATCTATAGTGAACTTTACATGGTTATTCCTGTACTACATATGCCTCACAGCAATAATCTCATAATCAAAGTAGGATGGGGGGGAATACTAACTATATGCCTCTATAGTTCTTAGAAAGGAGTAAGTAAAGAGGACCTTGATCCGGGATGAAAGGACAAGAAACAAAAGAAAGTAGATATGATTGGGGAAATCAGTACTACTCCCCACACCCACCCACCCCAATCCATTAATCCACAGTAGTTGGAAGTTTTGACAATTTTGGATCTTCTCTCTGGGTGGATGAGACTGTTCCAGGATCAAGACCTCTCCCACTACATTAGTTTTTAGTCATCTTGTTCTAATGATGCCATATATTCAGATACATGCTGGTTGCAAACTCTATTGCTACCTCATTTGGTTTTGGTCATTGAATACTCTCTCTTATCTCTTTCATAGAAACCTAGTAAGGAAAGGTGATTGGAAACCAATAAGATGTCTTCATGGAGTACAAATAAAATCTATCTTACTGAATTCCTTCTTTTGACTCTGGAGGAAGTGGGAGAAAGTTGAAGAATTTGACAGGACCATAAAAAAATTCTATCAGTATCTTTTTTCTGTGAATCATCTCCCTGATTTCAGGGAAATACAATAAATAAAAGAGATTAAAGGCAAAGCAAGGGATCATAGAATTATGCCTCTATGAACCTGTAATCCTATGGAAGGTACTGCAGAGGCCAACTAGTCCACTCATTTTACCAGTGAGGAAACTGAAACCCAGAGAAGTCACAGCATAAGCTTCAGAGATAATATTTGAACCCAAATTATCTGATTCCAGAGTCAGGATGCTTTTAATTGTACCACAGAGTATATTTTAAACAACCAGCTGATTTATGTAAACATACATACGCTATCTTCTGTCTTCTCTAAGGGGAAGGAGAAAGATACTAAATAAGGATATGCTCAATTGACACTGTACAAAGGAAAAAAAAATTAAGAGCAGGAAAAGAATCCCAAATAGAGAGGAGTCTTTTAAAAATTGAAATATATATTATATATGAAACCCTGTGTATTTATCGAAGAAATTTTTCAGTCTTCTCAGTGAATCATATAATAGTAGTTCCTAAAAGCCGCTGTTCTGGAAACAATGAGTATTAGATGCCTCTGATAGAACAGAATTGTAAACAGATGGCACTGTGTACCATTTAGAAGCTGATATTTACAAATGTCAATTGAGCCTTAAGACTCCATGCTTTTCCATACACAAAGCTTGTCTCTATGTAGCACTAAAAACAAAAGCCTCTCTTGCTTCAGATTGCACTAAATGATAAACACCTACATTTTAGACTACATCCATATTTAAGTACTTTAATTTTATGTGTACACATGTGTGCATATAAATAAATTACATAGAATATTATATAAATATGCATATACAAGAGTGTCTATGGTGAGTACATATGAATATATAATCATATATGGCATATTTTTATATTATGGCATAATTATATATTTACAAATGTGAATATACATATATGTGTCTCCATCTTTATCTATCAAATATTTATCTATCCATGTAGTGTAGCTCAGCCTTTCAATAAGTTTAATATAAATCTCTGTAACAATGAAAAAAAACAGTATATTACCACTCATTGGACTACTATCTTTCATTTGATTCTTGGTTGTTCCCTCTGCCATCATAGCACAAGATCATTAAAGTAATGTCATGAAACAACTCATTTTTCTGACTTTCCTATCTTTGTTAGTAGAAATGCCAGTTAAGTTATTCACCTTTAAAACTTTTTCTTTATCATAGAAATGTTTGTCTCTTTCACTGCCTAATTTCTAATCATTTGATGAATCTTAGTTAATTCTACTTTTTTTTTTAACTCTCAAATTGATTTATTCATTCAATGAGAATTTATTAAACACCCTAACTATGTGCAAAGCACTGTGCTGGGCAATAAGCAATAAAAAACTAAATCAAATTATTATTTGTTCTGAAGAAGCTTATTTTGTAAAAAAGGAAAATAACACATGCACAGATAAGATATTACTGTTACATACAAAGTAATTTCAAAGGACACTGACAACTAAAAAGAAACAGGAAAGACCTTGTGCAGGAAGGGGCACAAAGAATGAATCTTTAAACAAGTTAGGACATCTAAAAAGTGAAGGTAAGGGATTGCATTCAAAGCACTGGGGACAGCCTTTGCAAAGGGATGGAGGTGAGAAATGGAGTGAGATATATTTTGATAATATATATGTATATAATATATACTGGACTGAAACATAGAGTATATGAGGGAGAGTAGTTTGGAAAAAATACACTGAAGCCATTTTCTGTATATTTAAATGCCAAATAGAATTGACTATTTTCTTACATAAGCAACTGGGGACCACTGAAGATTTTTTTGAGCAGGACAATGGCATGATCAGACCTGTACCTTGGGAACATAAACTGGAGACATTTGGAAAACCATCTGAGCCTTGATGCATTCAGCACCACATCTACAAACAGGAGCATGAGGAAATCTTGGATTTTTTCCCCACTCATTCGGTGTTTCTCCCTCTCAATTATCTTAAAAAGCATGTCCCCGTGCTCTCCTTTTCTATTGCCATTGCCATCATCCTAAATTAGGCTTTCTTATTTCTCATTTGGACCATAGTCTCCCAAGTAGTTCCCATCTCCAGTGCCCCCTCTTTCCTTCTCCTCCTACCCCCTCGCCTACTCCATACTCTAGCAGAGGTACAGAATGGCTGGGACATGCAAGGCTTAGAGTCCTGCACCATTTTTTTGTTCTTAAGCAATTAAGCTATGTGTTAGGTTCAGTGTTGAGGAAGCCTGGACTCTAATTAGGGGGATTAGGACCCCTATTCTTGCTCTCTTAGGCTCACTAACCAAATACCTCTCCCAGGAACGATGCTAATTATAGTAAAAGTTAGGATCCACAAGTCTAAACTTTACCCTCAAAAGGAGAAAATGCTTAAAATCATTCTCAAGTTCAAACATAAATGGAGTGTGGGACAGGTAGTTTTTTTCTATTCACAAAAAGGAATGTTAAGTTTAAGAGAATCACAGCAGGCATTCACAGAACAATTAGCATATAATGTAACTGATTTAGTACTATGGTTGCAGTCTGCTGAGAGGCTGGTAGTTAAACCTCATTAGGACATAAAACAATTTAAAAGGCTTCTAATTAGTCATTTGTATTTCACAGATAGGTCATATGTGGCTATACATTATTGACACATTTTGTATTTTGGCCTTTCCTCCTTCCCTTCTTCCATTCCTCCTTCCTTCCTTCCTTCCTTCCTTCCTTCCTTCCTTCCTTCCTCCCTCCCTCCCTCCCTCCCTTCCTTCCTTCCTTCCTTCCTTCTTTGCTTCCCCTCTTCCCACTAACTCAACCCTACCATAATATGTCTTCCCTGTTTAAATAATAATGATGATGATGATGATAATAATAAAGCAGCTTGATTGTGCAGTAGATAAAGCCACTGGCTTAGAGTCAGGAAGACCTGAGTACAAATCTGGCCTCAGACACTCACTAGCTGGGTGACCCTGGGCAAGTCACTTAATCTTGTTTGCCTCAGTTTCCTCTTCTGTAAAATGAGGTGGAGAAAGAAATGACAAACAACTCCAGTATCTTTGCCAAGAAAACCCCAAATGAAGTCATGAAGAGTCAGACATTACTGAAATGGGATAACAACTTATAATATATTATGTCTATAGTATACACAATAATAATATTAATAATAATAGTTAAATAACAAGCCAAACAAAGCAATGTGTTGGCCATGTCTGAAAATTTCTCACTTTCTACCTTATATAGTCCACCAGCTTTCTGTTAAAATGAAACATGCTTTATCATAATCAGTTTTCTGAAATGATTGGTCAATGTATTAATCAGACTTTTTAAGTCTTTTAAAGTTATTTTCCTTAACAATATTGTATTTTTCACATTTTTTGATTCTATGAATCCTGCTCTTTTCATTTTATAGCAGTTCATACAAGCCTTTTCCAATTGCTCTTGATTCTTCATGTTTCTCTTTCCTTATGACAAAATAACATTCTATTACATTTATATACCACAATTTTCACACCAATCCTCACATTTCCCAATTTTTCCTCAGCTATAAAATGAAGATAATAATAGCGTCTACCTCTCAAGGACTTTGTCAGGATAAAATAGGATAATATATGTAAAGTGCTTTGCAAACCTTAAAGCACTATATAAATGCTAGCTAATATTATATATTATATATTCTTCTTCTCAGTATTTAGCACAGTGCCTGGCCCATGGTAGGTGTTTCATAAATTCTTTCTGATAATTTTGTCTATAATTTTTGTACTTTTATTCATCATTTCTAACTGTACAATAATAATTTTTTATTCAGGTACTGATGGATTTCTAACAAAGCTGCCCCCAGCCCCAATATTCTAACTTCATTATAGGCCTGGCCCCATTGAACAGCAGGCCCACTGTACCTACCTAACCCCACCCTCCCCACACCACCCCAGCCAATATCCTAACTTCTTCATATATTCCTCACTGCTTACTGGAACAACAGCTGTGTCCCTGAACTCATAGTTGCCACAGAAACAGCAGGTGTGTCTATGTGATGGGAACCTATCTACTGCCTTTACCTGGTCACTGCCCCCAGACCCATTCCCACAGAAACAGGTGTGTTCTTGTATTCAATCACAATCACATCATCCATCTAGCCCAAGACAGGACCACAATACCTAACTATCTGTCTTAACCAGACAGGACCACAATAGCTAGCCTGTTAGAGGGCACAATGACCAGAATGTTTAACCACCAAACCATAGATGGGACCCCTCCTCTATTACCTAATCCCTTAAGAAACTCCTCCTGCCTTTCTAATATTAATGATATTCCTCTATTCTATGTAAATTTCTGTATATAATTGCATCTTTACCCTATAAAAATCCATCTTGCTTTCTATGAAGTTTCTGGTTCCTCTTGGAATTTAGTTTGCTTCATGAGCGGTGTCAATCTCAGTAAATGCCTATATTTGGATTAGAGGTGGTCTGACTGAATTCTTTGAGATGGTTCCACCACAACACATCATGAAACCCCAAAAGTTTTTAGGAGGGCAGAACCCCCAACTCAATAGCTTTTTGGGGTCCCTGGGTTTAAACCGCAACAGTGCCACAATTTATTCAACTTCTTAATCATAAGTAGCACAAATAATGTTATTTTGAATGTTTTTTTTTTTGGCAAGTAAAGTTTTTTTTTCTGTCAGTAATTTCATATCATATATAAATTCAGGGTCAAAGGTTATCAATAATTTTATAGCTTTTCTTTCCTCCTTTTGAATTGTTTTCCAGGATTGTTGCACAAATTGATAGTTCCATGACAATGAAATTTCCTTATTTCTTTGTAATAGCAATCACTATACATTTGTCTAATAACTGCAGAGCATTTCTGGGGTTCAGCATCCACTAGTTATCAACTCTAAAGTTCTCCTGTTGGTCATATGCAAATGAGCATCTAGGAAACAAGGCAGCCAAGAAGTCAGTCTGGGGTACCGTTTTTGTGAGCTTCCTTCTTCTTTATTTTTATTTTTTTAAAGCAATTGGGGTTAAGTAACTTGCTCAAGGTTACATGGTCAGTTATTTCTGGGTGTGGTGCTGAGTATCTGAGCCCAGATTTGATCCCCAAGTCATCCTGACACTGGAGTCGGTGCTCTTACTTGCTGAGCCACCTGGCTGCCCCTAAGCAATTGGGGTTAAGTAACTTGCTCAAGGTTACAAGGCCAGGTGTTTCTGGGTGGGTGCTAAGTGTCTAAGCCTGGGATTCGATCCCCATGTCATTCTGACACTGGAGCCGGTGCTCTTATTCATTGTGCTACCTGGCTGCCCCCTTCCTTCTTCTTTTTAAAAAAAAAATTCCTCATGTACTCATTTTACATTTGTCTTTTTCTTTATCTCTTTCAATCAGTATCCCTTAGGATAGAATGACATTCAGCATTTTTAGATATATTTGCCATGGCATTGGTCTGGGATCATCATCATAAAGGGTGCATCATTATAACATACCATTTGGATTCAACTATTTCATTTTCACTCGAAAGTTGTTGCAGGCAAGAGGCTTGTGGGGAGGTGACAGAATAAAATAAGAAATACCAGGCTCTACAAATTTCTCCTGCAAATGAGAAAATATAGCCTTAATGTGAATTCTGAATGGCAGAAATCATTAAATGTAGGGGTATAGTTGTTGTCCTCCTAAGACAACTTAAGAAGACCTTAGGAAAGACCAGACTTTCAGGGGCAGAAACTTGACCCACCTGAAGTGCAAACACCTCCAGGCAGACTTCATTGAATCAACAAACAAGGAGCCTTTGCTTTAAAACCTTTCATCTCATGGACAATATGGGAGCCTAACAGCTGAGTAGGGGAAGACTAAAAGACCATCCATTGTCACAGGGTGTGAGACTCAAGTTGTGCTGAAGATATGTGGTCCCAGGCTAAGGCTGTGGGAGAGGAGGAACAAACAGATGCCCCATGAATGCTATAGCAGAGGAATGGGGACTTTGCTGCCTGTGGATACTTGTAGGACATGGAGTCATTGGTTTCAGTTCCAGGGCAGAGGGGAGAGCTGAAGTTTTCATCTGTGGGAAACATGTTAGGGAGCAAGAACATTTGTAGTGACAAATGACTGGGGCGGTTAGCCATGGCTCAGGAGTGGAGAGGAGTGGCCGAGGTCAAGCCCCCAGACAGTTCTTAGAAAACAATAGTATAAAAAAACTTGAAGGCTGAGGCATTTCCCTCCCCCTTCTCCGTACCTTTACTCACTTTGGGACTAGAATCTGATTATAACAATTTTTAAAAAATAATAATGAGTAAGCAAAGAATAAAGAACCTGGCCTCAGGTAGCTTCTATGGGATTAGAGAGGATATGGGTTCATATTCAGAAGAAGACAGTGAAGTTAGGAGAGCCACTCCTACTTCAGAGAAAAATATCAAATGGTCACAGTCCCAAAAAGAGTTCTTGGAAGAACTTAAAAAGGACACTAAAGTTCAAATAAGAGAGGTTAAGGAAAAACTAGGGGAAAAAAATAAGAGCAATCTAAGAGAATCAAGAAAATTATGAAAAGAAAGTCACCCAATTAGAAAAAGAGATCTAAAAATTTCAGGAAGAAAATAACTCCTTAAAAACCAGAATTGGGCAAGGGGAAGCTAATGACTGTAGAGCTAACTTGAGTGGTTTCTTAAGCCAGCTCTAAACTGACATGCTAGCCCGAGAAAGTGTGATGTGTAAACGTGGTCCAGGAATGATTGTCAAGCAATCCGTTTGTTGATACCATGAGCAAGGTTTTTATAGAGCAGTTAAACAAAGAAGGTAATTATAGGCCACTTGGTTGTCTTAATACTTTTTGTTCAGTAAAGTAATGATATCAACTATTAGGTCATTAAGATAACTAGGTCCCAAAGTATATTATCTAAAAATGTATAAAAGGCAGCTAACATCTTCTGGCAATAATCCCAGAACAGGGTACCTCCCTGGATTACAGGATATCAGAAAGGCTCTGATAACAGCTGCTTCTCTAGGGAAAAAATCAAGACCAGTTACTTTTGACTGACAATAGTGGAAACCCGGAGCAAACTTATCTAGGACCAGCCAGATTCCTGGATCGAATGTTTTGGCTCCTTTCCAATGACATTATAAGACATCAAGAAATAATAAAACAAAATCAAAAGAATGAAAAAATAGAAGAGAGTGTGAAACATTTTATTAGAAAAACAACTGACTTAGAGAACTCAATCTATATTGAGAAACAAAAAAAGAATTGTTAAACTACCTTAAAATTATGCTTTTAAAATAGTCTACCTATGATATTAGAAGAAATCATTAAAGAAAATTGCCCTAAAGTTCTAGAACAAGAGGATAAAATAGAAATAGAAAAAAAAATCTGTTGATCACCACTTGAAGGTTGGTAATAAGGCAGTAATTATCAAAACTATTTGGTCCTGTCTAAGAAATAAAAAGGTATATCAGTGGAACAGAGTACACAAAAAATACACAGTAACAAATGATTATAGTAACCTTGCGTTTGACAAATGTAAAGATTTAAGTTTTGGGAATAAGATTCATTATTTGGTAAAAATTGTTGGGAAAGCTAGAAAGCAGTCTGGGAGAAACTGGGCATAGACCAATATCTTATACTGTTTACCAGGATAGGGTCAAAATGTATACTTTATATAAAGGGAGATATAATAAGAAAATCAAGAAAACATGGAACATATTACCTATCAGACTTACGTATAGGAGAATATATTGTGAATAACAAATGATATAGAACACTGTGAGGTATAAAATGGATAGTATTGATTACACTAAATAAAAGTTTTAGTACAAATACAACCAAGTTAGCCAAGAACATATTTATAGACAATTTCTCAGATTAAAGTCTCACATGTCAAATATATAAAGAAATTTGTCAAATTTATAAGAATATGATTCATTCTTCAATTGATAAAGGGTCAAAGGATAAGAACAGGTAGTTTTTTGATGAAATCAAAACTATATATAGTCGTATGAAAAAAAGCTATTAAATCACTATTGATTAGAGAAATGAAAATGAAAACAACTTTGAGATATCATCTTATACTTGTCATATTATCAAAAATGATAGAATGGGAAAGTGACAAATGTTGGAGGAGATGTGGAAAAATTTGGGACACGAATTCACTCTTGGTGGAATTGTGAACTGATTCAACCATTTTTAATGTTAATGGCAGTTGAAGATCTTCTCTGCCCCTTAATAGGCTGTACTGTAATTGCCAAGGAAAGGCAACTTCCCAAGGTTCAGAATACCAGCATAGGTGCTCTCCATTTTATTCAGTGACAAACCAAGAACAGAGAAGATCAAAACATGACATCATTCAAAATACAGGATTTACTAAGGGTGATTAAATAATCTCCAAGGACTACCCCACCCCAGGACCTTCCAATCATTCAATCAATTACAAAGTCCCTGGTCTAAATACTTCTCCACCCCTAGGCTATACCTTTATTTGTCAATCACAGAGCACAAAAAGGTCAAAAGTTCCCCACCCCTGGATCACAATTGAATCTACCCCAGAGTTACATCAAGTTTAAACACAGCACTTAATACCCAAATGGAGGTCTTTTCTTCATCTTGATGCAAGGCAAGTTCTCAGCAATCTTAGTTCCTGGGGAGACAAGGCTTAGCAAGGCCACAAGATACATTGCCAGTCCCTCCATTAATTCATCCTCTGTCTGTAGAACAGTCCTAGAACCCCTGAAAACATTAGCAAAACCCTCTCCCAGGATTTCTGTAAACATACAACAAGAAAATCCTTCTTCAGGGCTTCTGAACCAACAGAAAGGTTCCCAGACCCCTGCAACAACAGCACTGTCCTTCATCAGTGAACAGTATTCACTCTCTGTCTGCAGGACAGTCTCAGGGCTTCTCAATCAAAAGCCAGGTTCCAGGACTTCTTCAACAACAGGACTGTCTTTCACCAGTGGACAAATCTGGCAAAACAACATCAAAACAGACAGACAAAGTACCAGTAAAACATCCATGTCTCCTCAGTCCTTGGCAGCTCAGGGGGCAGGTCTCAAAAATCCAGGGCAATTCAAAGCGGCCACCAGCAATTCTCTTAGTCTCTCTCTCTGCCCACGAGGTGCTGCTTCCAAAAAAAAGGTCTTCCGCCTCTCTCTTGTCTCTCCAAATCTACGTCACCAGCTCCTCCCAGTTCAGGACTTTCTTTTCACATCAACAAGTCCATCCCACAGGTGGGATTAACAAGCTCTGGGTTTTAACACAATCAATTTGAAAACCAAGCCAATACAGGGGGAATCTTTAAATGCCATTACTATCACATAGGCCTCAGGTGGAGCCCAACAAGAGAAGTAGGATTTGGAGAGGCTTGATTTTCAGGAAGGTCCACACCTTTTGTTACTTATAATTAGGCAGTGGGTTAAGAGGATTGTGATGCCCTCTGGCCCTGAAGAAGGGTATATATACTCTAAGGTGAGGTTTTGTTTTGGGGCTTACTCATTGGAAGTGTGTTCGTGTGTGGGATTGGGCCAGATGAGACTCTAGGTAACCATTAAGGAGACCCCTGGCTTTGAAAACCAAGATGTTGGTGCTTCTCTCTCTGGTAAATATTTATGTACTGCTTTAGTCAGACAGCTAGGAGCCCTGTCTGTTGATTTGTCTTATTTTCTCTGTCTATATTTTTTCTTCTTGTAATTTCTGTTTGTATTTTATCTGAAGCTCAGGGTACTTACTTCACTTCACTAAGTGAATTTTATACATATATGTGTGTGTGTGTGTGTGTGCACACACAAAATTTATATATACATTTGTTTATATATACATTTATTTATATATATTATACACACACATATATGTTTGTGTATATATACATATATATGTATATATATGCAATTAAAGTAAGATTGTTGACCCCTTTAAAGTTGCTTTCTTTTAAAAGAAAAGCAGATCAAAGAATCTCTGCTAGCAGCCATCCTGAGTATGCTAGGGTGCTTGTTGTTACACCATTTTGGAGAGCAATCTGCAATTATCCTCAAAGGGTTATAAAACTGTCTATTTACTTTGACCTAACAATACTACCATTATATTTGTTGATTAAGGATTATGGAAAAAGGAAAAGAACTTCTATGTTCTACAATATTTATAGAAGCTCTTTTTGTGGTGGCAAAGAACAGGAAATTGAAGGGATACTTATCAATTAAGAAATGGCTAAAGAGGTTGTGGTATATGATTGTGATGGAATACTACTGTGCTATCAGAAATGATGATATGGGGAGGTGGAGCTAAGATGGAAACATAGAAGCAGGAAAACTCTGTGAGTCCCCCCTAAAACCACCTCAAATAGCTATAAAATATGATTCTAAACAAATTTTAGAGCTAGAGAACCCACAAAGTGACAAAGAGAAGCAAGTCTCATGCTGAGGGCAGCCTTACAGGTAGACAGGAGGGGTTCATCACAGCACACTGGGAACTGAGCCCAGCCCTGCATGACCCCGTGGTTTTAGCCCTAGGGTGGCCCCGTCCAGAGGCTGCAGTGGACATTGGGAGAGTGTATCACTGAAAGCGGTGGTGGTTATCAGAATTATCACCCCATAAATGCCAGGGAGAAGGTGAAATGTCAGTGTAGAACTCTGTTGCAACTGGGGGGGTACAGAAGAGTGGGTCTGGCTCTTGCCCCTGGAGCTAGAAGTGGTAGATGTATGACAGCACTGCAGCCGCCTCCATGTGGCTGCTTCAGAGCTCCTGGCCTGCAGATTGTAGCAGGGCCAAGTGACCATTCAGAGCGTAATCACTCTTGCTATAGCCTGCCTGGGTCTGGATCGCTGTCTTGGGTGATGGTCCTGATGTGTGTGACCAGTGAGCCAGAGTTTGTGGGGGCTGCAGAGATGGTGCCCTCTTAATAACCCCAGTAGCTGTGAAAACTCCAGTGATTTGGGACAAAGTTTTCCCCTCTGTAACCAGAGTTCTACTGTGGCAAAGAGCTCAAAAGTCAAATAATTGAGTGGCAACATGAGCAAGCAAGGGAAGCAAAGCTAGCACAGCAATCCAACTTTAGATTCCTCTTTTAGGGACAAAAACGATCCAAGCATGGAACGTGAGGAAGACAATGAAGTCAGAACTCCTGCACCAAAAGCTTCCAAGAAAAATACGAACCGGCTACAGGCCATGGAGAAGCTCAAGAAAGATTTTGAAAATCAAATAAGATAATTAGAGGAAAAATTGAGAAGAGAAATGAGAATGATACAAGAAAATCATGAAAAGAGAGTCAACAACCTGACTGAAGAAAATAACACCTTAAAGAATAGATTAACTCAAATGGCAAAAGAGGGCCCAAAAGCCAATGAGGAGAAGAATGCCTTAAAAAGGCAAATTTGTCAGATGAAAAAAGAATTTCAAAAGCTCACTGAAAAGAATAATTCCTTCGGAATTAGATTGGGGCAAATGGAAGCTAATGACTTTACGAGAATTCAAGATACTATTAAACAGATCCAAAAAAATGAAAAACTAGAAGGCAATGTGAAATATCTCATTGGAAAAAACCACTGACTTGGAAAATAGGTCCAGGAGAGATAATTTAAAAATTATTGAACTACCTGAAAGTCATGATCAAAAAAAGAACCTAGAAATCATCCTTCAAGAACTTTTCAAGGAAAATTGCCCTGATATTTTAGAACCAGAGGGCAAAATAGAGGTTGAAAGAATCCACCAATCACCTCCTGGAAAAGATCCCCAAAAGAAAACTCCTGGGAATATTATAGCCAGATTCCAGATTTCCCAGATCAAGGAGAAAATATTACAGGCAACCAAGGAGAACCAATTTGAGAATTGTGGAAACACAGTCAGTATAACACAGGATCTGGCAGCTTCTACATTAAAGGATTGAAGGGCTTGGAATAGGATATTCCAGAGGTCAAAGGAGCTGGGATTAAAACCAAGAATCACCTACCTAGCAAAACTGAGTATCATGTTTCATGGGAAAATATGGTAATTCAATGACATAGAGGACTTTCAAGTAGTCTTGATGAAAAAAACAGAGATGAACAGAAAATTTGCCATTCAGATACAAGAAGCAAGAGAAGCATGAGAAGGTTGATAGGGAAAAGAAATCATAAGGAACTCATCAAAGTTGAGCTATTTACATTTCTACATGGAAAAACAATAATTGTAATTTATGAAACTTTTCTCAATATGAGGATAGTTGAAGGGAATATATACATACATACACACATATATATGTCTATATAGGAGGGTATATGGACATATGAACACATATGTGAGTGTGTATATATGTGTACAGGTATACATAGACAGAGGGCACAGGATCAATTGAATAGGAAAGGATGATATTTGAAAGGTGAATCTGAGAGGTGAGAGAGGAATATAATGAGAGGAGATGGGGAGAGACAAAATGGGATAAATTGGGATAAATTATCTCATATAGAAGAGGCAAGGGGAAACTGTTACAATGGAGGAGAAGTACAGGAAGGCAAAAGGGAATGGGTCAACCTTACTCTCATTGCATTTGGCTTATGGAGGGAATGATATATACACTAAATAGAGTATCTTGCCCTATAGGACAGTAGGGCGGAAGTGGATGAGAGGGGGGATGATAGAGGGGAGGGCTTGTTCGGGGGGAGGGTAGTTAGAAGCACACACTTTTGAAAAGGAACAGGGTCAAAGTAGAGAATAGACCAAGTGGGGGAAGGGATAGGATGGAGGGAAATGTAGTCAGTCTTTTGCAATATATCCACTATGTAAATGTTTTGCATAACTCCACATGCACAATGTTTATTGAATTGTTTATCTTCCCAGTAAGGGTGGGTGATGAGGGAGGAAGGGAAAGAATCTTGAATTCAATGTGGTAAAATTAAATGTTTAAAAAATATTATTATTATTATTTACATGCAACTAGGAAATAAGATATACAGGCACTGGGTTATGGAGATCCATCTTGCCCTACTTGAAAGTTGGAGGGGCCATAAGGGAGGATATAGGAGGAAGCAGATTTGGGGTGGGGATATACAGTGGGATTGCTGTTTTTGGGTGATGGGTAGGGGAAAAATGGGGAGAAAATTTGTAACTCAAAATCTTGTGCAAATGAATGATGCAAACTAAAATAAACATACAATTTAATTTAAAAAAGAAAAAAGAAATGATGATATGGTGGTTTTAGAAAAAAACATGGAAAGATAGGCATGAAATAATGAAAAGTGAAATGAGTAGAATCTAGAGAATTTTATACACAATAATAGTAATATTGTTCTAAGAACAACTTTGAATGACAAAGTAATTTTGAGTACTGTAAATACTCAAATCAACCCAAAGGAGCTATGAAGGAAAATGCTATCCACTTCCAGAGAAAGAACTGATAAATGAAGTGTGGATAGTATGGTTTTACTTATACTTATTTTACTTATACTTATTTGTAGCCTTCTCTAACATGGGGTGAGGAGGGAGGGAGATAAAAATATAAAACATGCACAGCAAAGAACAGAAGAAAACTTAGAAGGAGGCACAGAAAAGGAGGGTAGTTTTGAAAATAGAGTATTTATTACATAGTATTTTATTTTTAAAGTAAAAAGTGTGAGATGGAAATTTATAGTTTTATACTGAATACTCTTTTTATGTAGTGCTATGTACAGGGAAATGGTCTTTTTTTCTTTTTATATGTAAATTCAAAATGAACAAAAATTGAAAAAAAAAATGTTGTAGCAGGCCTGTGACTGATGTCTTGCTGAATTCAGAGTGCTATGAATTAGTTTTGTACCTTACCTTTGTACCTACCAGTGGAAATTTCTCTTGGAGGAACTGCAATGAACAAAAAATCTTTTGTAATACAGGTCCTACAAATATCAATTGAGTGTTGATTGTAAACTTAAAAATGAATGGGCATTCCAATGATTTTGACAGGAGACCTGGAAAGAAAATGTTGCGGAAGGCATCTTTACCAATTTTTAATATACCACAACAAAATGTTTCTTTCTTTTTGTCCCCCATGGATATTTCTGAGTCCTATGGCATATGTATCAGTATTCACAAGCATCTTGCCATTGACTTATGAGATTGTGTGTTTTTCATCACAAGTGTGTGCATATGCATTAGTTTCAACTTAAAACCTTAAAGTTCCTGTGAAGGAATGCATGGTTATGAAAATTCAGGCCATACAAATCTCAAAGTTTTTTTTTTTTCTACTAAAAATCTTTAGGCAGGGCTAGTACCCCCTCTGTCTTTAGCTTTAAAAGTCTTCACTATTTTTTCCAGATTCAGGGCAAGGTGTTTGAGGTAATCATCTGTGCAAAATCATGTTCTGAGACACCAACGGTATAACATAATCTATTCAAGCCACTAATAAAATGACACCCAGTCTTATGAACACTTTGTTGAAAAAGAAAAGTCTCATTTTTCAAACTTCATGAAAATTAATTTGGTGATCAGGAGTATAATTAATTGCAGAAGTGCTTGCAAAATAAGGTATTTAAATGTAACTTGCAAGCTTGTAGATGCATTTGAATAGTGTCTTTCTGATAACAATGAAAACAATTTATTTTATTTACAATGATCATTCTTGGAAGCAAAAAAAAAGTTAAAAATGCTTAAACGAAGTGAGTGATTGAAACATGATTTGAACTGGATATACAACCTAAGGACTTGAACACCTTTGGTATCTTTGTTTTCAGCTTTTATTTATATAGGGGAGGTTTAAGGAAACGGAATTCAGGAAATAGAACTCAAGAGTTGTATTCTAGGTTGTCTCTTCATGATGGGAACCTGAGAGAATCATGATGTATTTTTTAAAAATCAGAATAGACAATTAAAAAATCAGAACAGGTAATTTAAGATCTAAATTAGATAGTGAATTACATGGATCAGGCCTTTGGGTTGTGCAGTCCAAGATATTTCAGTCATTTACTATCAAGGACCATGCATATCATGGTAAAGAATTTGGAATAGGTAACCTTGAAGCTTTTGAGCAAGGATATGACAATATTGGGGGCTGTGCTTTGGGAAATTGAAACTGGCAGTGGTATATTAGAAAAAGAGTAAGCTTAGTAGCAAGGTCTTAGTTAGGAGGCTATAGCAGCAGTCCAGATGAAAGGCAATGAAGCTTGGGACTATAATGGTGACAGTGGAAATGAAGAGGAGGGAATAGATTCCAAAGACATTTGGTAGAGAGAATCAACAGCAGGACATGGCAAGGGACCATGTTTTTCTCTGTCTCTACCTCTCTTTTTCTTTCTCCCTCTATCTCTTCCTGTCTTTCTGTCTCTGTCTCCCTCCCTCCCTTAATAAAATCTATTTCTTTTGTAATCCTATGTATTTTATTTTATGCATTTAAAATACTATTCTGAGGAAGGATCTTACCTAACCAGATTTTTAAAAAGGGTCCATGACACTTAAGAGGTTAAGAATCCTTGCATTTAGAATCTAAGCTCTGAGAGTTTGTTTGAATATTGTTTCTGTATCCAAATCCAGCCCCACCCCCACTTAAAACAATGCCTTGCAAATAATGTGATTAAGTGATGAACAGATACTTATTGATTTATTGCTTTTCTGTATTATGAATTGTAAAATCTAGTGGTTATTTTTCCTTCTATGTTCCTATCAATTTTGTCAGCTCACATTTATCCACTACATTAAATTGTGAGCTCCTTGAGACCAGGGACTGACTCTCTTTTGGCCAGGGACTTTCTTTAGCTTTGGCACTCAGTACAGTACCTGCGACATAGTAGGTGCTTGGTAAATGTTTGTTGAGTGACACATTGATGAAATAATTGGATTCAAATATGGCCAAGGTAATTACTATCTTTCACTGTAACACTACTGTGAAAACTCATTGTAGTATAGAGATGGAATTCTGGAAAGGTGTAATAGTGGAGCATAAGGTGGGTTGTATCAGTATGGATATGTGTTGGGTAGACGCCTAGGGTCAAATTGTGTGCCTGTCATACTATATTTGGCTTATCTTTAAGATATCTATATCAGATCTATATATATCTATATAAGATATCTATATCTGTATCTTATATCTAAGAGGCTCATCTATAGGTTAGCTGTAAGGAAATTGATTTTTCAGGCACTGTGACCCTCTACAAATTTACTGAGTCAGAGATGAGATATGATCTGCTTATAAAAGAAGTACCCATACCAATGAAATTACAGTTATTGAGCTACTGAACTCCTTACAATGTTATTCTTATCAAGAGGATAGTGGCCTTCTCAGTAGATTTTAGTTGTATAGACTTGTTCTGTAACTTTTATTTCTGGAGACAAGGGAGCATTGTAGGAAAATACAGCTCTGCTTCTCAGAGCTTCATGTTTTTCACTAATTTCTGATTGTCTGTTCTCAAATTTCTTGTTTCCTACAGTATAGAAAATTAAGGAATTGCCTTGGAGAAAACTTGGCTGCAGCAAAGTGAAAGAATAAATAGGAACCCAGAGATGAATAAAAGGAAAAAAAAGAATTACAACTTTTTCCTCCCTTGTCATACCTCCTATGCCATGTCCTTCTGTTCTTCTCAACAGAGAACCTCAAATTCTACTTTCCTTCATTCCTCTGTTCCTTCCTCCCTTCCTTGATTCTCTCTTTTCCTCCCCCTTCCCCCTTTCCCCTCCTTCTTACTCCCTCCCTTCCTTCCTCCTTCCCCTTTTCCTTTTCTTTCTTCCTCCCTCCCTCCCTTCCTTCCTTGCTTCCTTCCTTCATTCCTCCCTCCGTCCCTTCCTTCCTTGCTTCCTTCTTTCCTTCCTCCCTCCTTCTCTCCCTTCCTCCCTTGCAGCTAGACTTTGAGTAAGGCAGTGTTATCAGATCCATACCAGATCCTTTCTTGCTGGGTTACTCTGTATAAGACATTTAACATCTCTGACCTGCAGTTTCCTTAATTGTAAAATGGAGAAAATAATAGTTATTACCTTATAGGTTTATTGTGAGAATCAAATAAGGAAATATATATATAAATTGGTTTGCAAATCTTTATTTTTTGGTTTGAAAATCTTAGTGTACTGTGTTGATATGAACTATTATTAATAATTATATTGGTATTATGAATGTCTTCATCTCAAAGATTTTACATGTATATTCTCACCAAGGAGATAGATTTTCATGGTTATTCATAATCTATATAACAAAAAAGTTTCATAAGTCACAAGTATCATCTTTGTCATATACATAGAAGAGTGAATTTTTATTAATTTTGGGAAACTGAAAAATCCCGATATAAAACTGAATTGACTTTATTTCATTTGGAGGCCTAGAGTTCAAATGTTCCCATGTAATACTCTGATGTTCAAATATTTTGCTTGGTTAATATCAGTCCACTTTTCATTCCTGAGATAATTGCAATTTTTTTTTAACAAAGGGCTCTCTATATCTTGCCATATCCATTTATTTAACCTTTATTTTAGACATTTATTTTATTTAACATTTATTTTATGAAGGCAGCATATCATTACATGGAGTTTATGCTTAACAAATGTTTCTTAAGTTGAAATTACTTAATTGAAGACAAGTAAAAAAACACAGGTGTATGGTCCTTCGGCATTTTAAAAAGAAAAATGGATATTAGTAATCAACAGATATTATATTTGGCCAAACTATGATTTAATGGATGTAGGGAGGATCTAGTGAATAAATTTCTCCTCCAATGCAGATTGACACCTATAATTTATAGCTAGGTCCCAATTGGAATGAATCTTGTGAAGTGGTCACATTATTCAATTTTCAATGTGTACTGCTTTTTGGGCAGGAACTAATTATACACATACATAAACAAACATACATACACGGCAGCTAGATGGTATAGTAGATAGAGTGCTTGGCCTGGAATCAGGAAGACCTGAGTTAAAATCTAGCCTCAAATACTTATTAGCTGTGTGACTCTGGGCAAGTCACTTAACCCTGTTTGCCTCACTTTCCTCATCTGTAAAACAAACTGGAAAACAACAACTACATATACATATACACATATACACATACATATACCCATTGTGGGGTACCTATTGGGGAAAAGCCATAAAACACTGTAAGAAGTGAAAGCCATAACTTAAACTTTGTGAAAGATGGAAGCCTGGACATGGTGACCTGTTAAAATCATAATTCAGACACTGAGATATAACTCAGATAACATGTCCAATAACATGTTATTATGTTATTATCATAGCATGAACAGAGTGACCTGTTTGACCAGTACACAATTCTGTGATTGTGTATTTACCCCCAAACATTGGCTTAACTAATGAGTTCATTACTAAGCAGAAAACCAAAAATATCCACCAATCTACAGTGATGTACTCGATAGCTTGTCTTCCCTTTGTCTGTTTCCTGTAATTATCACTGAGCTTTCCTGGGGTCTCTATGCAGATATCCATCCATTATTGAGACTGTTTTATCTGGTAGCCTCCCCAGACTGGTCCCTAATGTAAGTAACCCATTATGATCATTAAACTATTATTTATAATCAGTCTGAATTTCCTGGACTCTTTCTTCAGTAGCAAATTAACTCCTCTGATTGGGGAGCCGAGAATATCTCACTGCATGGGGCTATGGGCCCTTGGGAAGGTGCAGAGTTCCCCAGCCAGGGGAATTCTGGACCTTACGTCTATATACATATACATACATGTGTGTTAAATGCAGATTAGAATAATGAGACCACTTCATGGTATTCATTAGTTGCTCTAAATAGGGTGAATAATATTTGAGTTACTTGAGAACAATGAGAGGTTAAGTGACTTACACAGGGTCATAAAGCCATTAGGTATTAGGAATGAAATTTTAACATTTGAACATTTTCTCCCCACTAGTGAACAAATATAGACTATTGAAATAATTTAGGGCCTTTCTAAGTTATAGAATATTATAAAGGGATACTTCATTTTAGTTGCTCAAGCATATGTGCTTTCATCTGAGGGTCCTCCCTCTTCTGGAGCATATGACAACTTTTCCATATATTTTCCATGTCTTGGTGAGTTGTTGGGGTTAAAATATTTATCACTTCCTAAGCCCCTGGTACCGAATTTCTCTAAATTTAGATTGGCTGATGTGTCACTGAGTTTGTATATGAATCCTTTTCAGTTGGGTAGCACCTATTAGTGATGAGGTATGGGCTCTGGGAGCCCCCTTGACCTCTCCTTGAGTCCTTGAGGTAAAAATTCTTGAACTCGTATTAAATCATCTCATTTGATGAGGCATTTGCATGAGGCAATAAGCCTTACATTGTGGCTGAGCCCAAGCCTCTGTTACTAGACTTCCCACCTGTATCAGCAATGCAATATTCACAATGCCTACGGCAATTATAAATATGCTGATGTGGTTATTACTCACATAATATATCAGGCTTGCTATATGGGGGATAAAGCTAGAACATTTATTAAGACACTAAATGACTGTGTCCCCAAACCAGAAAGTCAAAGCCATCAGAGTAGTTATGAAATTGGCACAGGTAGATAAAGTAGAAAGCACCCACATTCTCAAGCCTTTAAAACAGAACAGGCTACCTCAGGCAAAGGTCTTCCTCTCCCCATTCACATCAACTACTCAGTGTCCAGGAAGCGTGCTCCTAGCAGCTCCTGCCCCTCAGCAGGAGTCCTTAGCAGAAATTCTGGCTGGCTCAAAAAGGGGTTTGTACCTCCACCTCCTACTGCTACCACTGCCGCTGCCTCTGCTATTGCTGCTGCTGCTGTAGCTGCCACTGCTAGCCACTGCAGGAACTCTAGCTTGGCGGCTGCTTCCTCTTGCCCCACCCCTTCCTTCTACTTCAGCAAGTCCAATGGGGCATGGAAGATCCTTAAATCCCATAACCCTTACACCACCCTCTGTTACTAGACCTCCCACCCTTGAGCTTATCAAAGTGTCCATCCACCCTTGAACTGGCCTAGCCCACCATTGTTTGTGGTCTCCTTGTGGCCTCCAGAGACTTCCTACCCTTGATCACTCATTGACTGCTCCTGAAGACCCTCCCCAAACTCCTCCTCTAGACCTCCCCTAGATTCCTCCCACAACCTTCTGTATATAAGATCCCATCTTTTCTTCATGTTGGTGAGAGCTCCATAGAATTACCTGGCACAGACTTACTCTGCATCTAATACAAGCGAACTTCTAATAAACTTGACTTTTCTTTGGCTGAGAGAAGACAAGTAAAATTCATTTGGCAGGACCTAGCATGTTGGTATTTTGGCTCTCCACAGCAATCTTAACCCTCTTTATGGGTAACCTCTTCATTAGAATTTGGACTCTTCTGACACAACCTTCAAGAGCTCAGAGCTACTTCCATATCACAATGGATATTGGATTAGACTTTGGTGGAAAACTATGGGAAAATAACATACAGGAATGGTAATAAGGCAAATAGAGGTTAAAAAACAAAACAACAATAGTGGGGGTATTGCCTCTGGGACCCATCTTAAATTCTTCTTTATTCTTCCCACTTCATCTGCCATTCCCTCGAGGCTATAAGCCCTTCATTATCTCTATGTCCAATTCTGTTACCCCTAACCTAACCTAACCTAGCTCTCCATTGTCTGTTTTTTTGAAGCCCTTCAGCTGCTTCCCACCCTTAATCCTATCTTGGTTCCTGTCCTCTGACCTCTAGTCACCCCAGTCTACTGGCCACTCTCATCAAGATCCTCTTTAGACTCCTCCTCTAGTAATTCCAGACTACTTGGCCACCCCTAGATCCCTCCTTCAGTTTTTCTATATAGAAGATCCATCTTGTTTTCATGAAGGTTCTCAGATTCATTTTGGCTGTTTATCAATACAAGCATTAGCAATGTTCAGATTTCTTAAGCATCTACCCAATATGGTGGATCTTTAATAAACTTTGTTTTTCTTTGTCTGAAAGAAGGCTTCAGTTGAATCCATTCTGTCAGGAATTGTTTATTACTATTTTGGGGTCCCAGCACCCTTAAACCTAAACAGTAGAACCCTTTGAAGATAAGTTTGTTTTCACTGTCTAAAGTGTTATTATGTAATGAAGGCACTTTTCAAAATTTTATTTTTTTAAATTAGCACATTTATTTTCTCTTCTTCCCATTTCCTCTCTGCTCTCCACTGAGGGTGGGGAGACAAGGTAAAATCAAGTTCCTGTAGCAAATTTTCAGAGTTCATCAAAACAAATTCTCATATCAAGCAAGTCCAAAAATAACCTGTGTGCTCCTGGAACCGGGGAATGTAGCTTTGTTTCCTCAATAGTACCTAACATAGTACTTATGGGCAATTAATATTTGTTGAACGAACATGCTTGAGTGAATGAATATACAGATGAATCATAATAATATGGTTATATTTTGTTTATAACAAACTCAATTTTTTAAAATTGAATTTTACATTTGTATAATTTACAAGCTATGGAAGTAATCACTTTAAAATAAGGGAAGTCACACATTTTAAGGGATTTTCAATCCAGAGTAAGTTAAATTGTGAAACTCCTAGGGAAATGTGACATTTTAGAATAGACATTAGAAATAGATACTTAGAAATAGACATCACTATCAGAAAATGTAAACAAACGGGACCTTCACAATTCCATAGTTCTGGATATAACATAGTTCTGATAGTTTGAGTTGCATAGACAACCTTTGGAGGCAATGTTGTAAATAGCCAATATTCCAAATGTGCATTTTAGCAGCAGCAATAGTAGTTGATAGCTATTAATCTTTTAAAATAATTAAGTACCTCATAGTATGGTCTTTATTTCAAGCTATTTCTTCATGTACCATAGGTACAGTGGAATATTCATAGATTTTCCTACTTGTGGGGATTTATAGAGCTGGTTCCCTATTAATTTGGAAGGTCCCATTAATCAGATAAAGGAAAAGAAGAACAGAATGCTGGGAAGTTTAAGTTTAGAATTAAATATCCCTGGGCAGGAAATTTATTATTGTGGTTTGGGGCAAAGAGGCAATGGGGTGGCTTGAATTGCTCTAGATCACTTAGGAGAAGAAAATTAGATTCCATTTCTCTTGATTCCATTGAGTGTTCTTTGCATAATAATTGTTGAGGCAAATTGTCCACTTATTCTTTCTTGGTTTCTTCTTTTTCTTGACTTCTTCCCTACAACACATACATACATACAGATTTTTTGTAAGCTTCTAACTAACAGCAATGTTAGTCATTTGCAAAGCTTGTTAATAAAAATCTCCCCAGCTGGTTTTATTAACTTCATTTTAAGCACAGTGTTTTGCATTTTTATAAGTCTAATGTGTCTTGTTTGTTAATTTATTAGAATGATGTTTTATTTTAACTTCACACAATTTTAAAGCTGTTATTTATGCTTTACTTTAAAAAAAGGAAACAAACAAACAAACAAAAAACTTTGAGACCATTTGAATTTTATGCCATAGGATTTATGGTTCACTTTGCTAGCGTTGGAGTCTGTTAATGTAACATCAATAATAAACATTCCAATTGACTTTCTTTGCCTAGAAATTATGCCAGAACTACTTAAATGAAAAGTACAAGAAGAAAAATGAAGACAAGGATGAGATAGCAAAAATGAATTAAAGTTTCCTGGAAAAGTCATGATTAAAATTCTGATGGCGATACCAAAAGCCAAGTTCCTTAGACTAATTTACAAGCACCAAAATCTCTTACATTTTATTGCTTACATTGAAAACAACAATAATCCTCTGTATTTAGAACAAAGAAATATACTTATATGGTAATAGTTCTCTACTGATTTTAAAAAATTTAGTTGATGCCATTTTTCCTAATAGGGAGTGTAGTTCAGATTGTGTCTGGATGTAATCATTATTTTAGTATTGGTGTCTATTATGACTAATTAGAGATAATAAGACAATATGCTATGTATAGAAATTTAATAATACTTTTAATGGAATATTGGTAAATTATGACTTTAAAATATTTTATGTATCTGTTTATATTTACTTTTCTAATTTGACTAACATGCAATGAGTGTGTCAATGATGCTAGCACAATACCTGGAACATAATAGGTGTTTAGTAAATGCTTGTTGATTGATTTATTTACAATTTTTTGTATTATGTTCATCTGTTTACTTTTCATACCTCTATCAACTAAACTACAATATCCTTAAGGAAAGAATATGAATGTTATTTACTCATGTATTTCCATTAACCCTGAGAAGAGTTTATTATGTTAATACTTAATACATGTGTGTGTGTGTGTGTGTGTGTGTGTGTGTGTAATAAAAATAGTCCATTTTAAGCCCGAGAAGCTCAAAGTGTTTAGTTTTATTTTTCAGGGTATTGGAACATGTGTAAGGCATAAATTACCTAAAATAATGCATATTAATTTTAAGGGTATGTAAATCATATCCTTTAATATTCCATTTATTCATGTATTGCAATCTTACTGCAACTATATCATCTATCTATCTATCTATCTATCTATCTATCTATCTATCTATCTATC
>NW_027185764.1:39194783-39199172 GCF_028583685.1 Petaurus breviceps papuanus | reverse complement strand
ATCTATCTATCTATCTATCTATCTATCTATCTATCTATCTATCTATCTATCTTTGAGTTGCTACCAAATTGGTGATGAACTTTTCTGATGTCAACCAGTCTAATCTGTAGATAAAGGCAATTTATTCCTTGGCCTGTGCCCAGATGCCTTTCCAGCCTGGTAGGATATGCCAGAGCTTAGGCTCAACTGGAATAGTCTTTGAAAAACATGCTGTGATGAGATATTGGAATACCACTTTAGGGGAGGATCATCTGCACAATATATTGCTCCAATACTCCAATATTCCAGTGTATCTAGAGCTCATCAATTTGGGTATTCCCTCCAGCCACACAGATCCCAATTCATACATGTCTGCCTATCCTCTGAAATTCTCACTCATGTCATTCCATGAATTTACTGCAGGTGAACTTGTAGTTCACTCAATATTCTAGTGCTTTTTGTGACCTCTTCTCTTTTCATGTCTATCATTGAGGAAGGTGAGACACTGACCATCAGTTGTCACTTGTTCTCCCTGTATGACAAACCTACCATTTTCTTTGTTTATACTTTTCTCTAATGGCTTCCCTTATATCACTTCTCCAGGGTAATTTCTCATTTATAGTGTGTTGTGACTCACTTAATACCATCATGTGCCTCTCCATTGCCCTTTGAGTGAGCTCCAACTTCACTTTTTTTGGAGACTTTAGAATTGCTTAATGAAGAGTCATCTAATATCTTGAAAGAATGCTGGTTTTGAAAAGATAGGTCTTTCTTCAAAGGAGCCTAGGGTTAATAAAAGAACTGTGTAATTTTGGAGGGGTAATCTAGGACATCTAGTAATCTAGTAATTGGAGGGGTAATCTAGTAATTTCCTACTCCTATTCATTCTTGGTTCTGTTCCTTATCCATTTTTCATTTTCTGTCCCAGATACACGTGCTGATTAACAGCTATGTAAGTTGTTGATCTTACTGCATCTTGTAGTATGAACAATAGATATGTTTTATCCATTCTTTTCTCCCCCTTCCCCCATTACTAGATAGACCAAGCTCTGAAATGTTTTGGTTTCTGTGTAACCAACATACTATTATTTTCAAAAAAGTCAGTGTCAGAAAAATCTCACCATCTTCGGGTAATCCGTCATTTATGTGGACTCTGCTTACCAACCAACATTGTTTTTGACATCTCTCTGACACTTTACTCATGTTAATAATCAGAGGCTGGTTGAAAAAGTCATCTCTGTTGCTACATCTTTCAAGTAATCTTGTGTGATTTTTGTCTTATGTGTGGAAGACATCTCATTAGCAGAGAGCCTTTAAAACATCTTTTGCTCTTTCTAAACAATTTTTTATTGTCAGTAAAAAATGAACCGAGTGGGACTTTGTATCCTCCTAAGTTTGGAGTGTGTGATTATTCAAGTTGTTTGATCATGGAACAGTTCTTGTACTCTGTTCTAATATCCTCCCAAGGATGCCTTTTATGCATGGGAAGATTCTCATAAAATTTTACATACATGAAGAAGTAGGAATATTATTCTATAGTTATTTGATACTCTCGCAGTTACCTTTATTTTTTTAATAAGATCTGAGATTTTTTCCAAGCTTTTAATTTTCCAAGTTTTTCCCCCCATATATTTTAAGAATTGATCACTCAAGATTTTCCAAATAGTGCCACTTCAGAATGGATCTCCTCTGTACATATTAGATTGGATCCATCTTTGTTTTCTTCAAAACCATTTCCATTTCTTCTAGAAACACTTTGATGAATTGTAATGCTAGAGTACTGGTGTAGTGACTGCTGTCCTTGATGATGATCTTTTCAATTTTTCATCTCTTTGTTGTTCTTCAAGTTTTATCCTTAAGTTTTCTCAAGATAATTTTTGTCTAGTTTTCTTTTGCCAAGCTATCACTAACTTAATTTTTCCTTCCAATGTTTATTGTTTTTTTTTTTTTTTTTGCGGTGATATGGTGAATAAACTTCCCTCATCGTTCCTCATAAGATTTTTAAAATGAACTTTCTTTTAAACCAATTTTGTCCTTGGCTACTATGTCCCTCAGCCTGGCAAGGAGATCAGTTGTTCCAGATGGCTGAGGTAGGTAGTTCCTAGGCTTTTTTTTCCTGCTTCTTATTTTCATTAACAGTGAAACTTTCTACAAAATAATTTTTCATGTTGATGTCTTTCTTCCTAATTTTCATTCTTCTTATTAATAACATTTAATTTAATCAGGTTGGAGATATTTTATTATACCTCACTCATTTTTTACATCTTAGTTCTAGTCAAATTCATGTTGATTTTGTTTTATTGGCTATCTGAATATACATAGACAACTGACTCAGAAATGACTCACATTCATAACAGTTCTTTCTGTCAGTTAAAATATTATCAGTTTCAATTTTCATGAAGTTATTTGAAGCTTGAAATGTTTAGCTGCTTCTGTTTCTTTGCAGTTCATAAGATTTTGGTTTCTCCCATTCCTTACTTAGCCATGTTTTTCACCATATTTTTCACTATTTGTTTCCATCTTTTTTGACATTATTCCTATCAAATCTTTTTATTATAAATTCGGTAAATATTGATAAATGGGACTACTTCCATATAAAATACATAAAAAATAATTTTGTAAGGAACTATGGGAATCTCTATCATGTAGAAATTGTTTCTTTTAAAAAGATTACATTAAATTTAATATAGTAGTACTACACTGCTTGTCTTTGTGCACTTCTGAAATTATGCTTTCTTCAGTAAACTTTAAAGTGTTTCATTGACATTTTTCTTTTTTCTTTTTCATTTGCATCTCTATTAATTTTACTCTAATTGAAATGATGTTGTTTTATGAATACTTTTCAATTTTATGTAATTAAAATTGCCAATTTCACTAGTAGGTTTGAAAATTATCTTGCTGTTGTTCAGTTGTATCTAACTCTTTGTGATGCCATGGACCATAGCATGACAGGTCCTTCTCTCCTCCACTATCTCTTCCTAGTATGAAAGTTATCTCCTTCCCTTTTATTCTTATTTGTTTAGACTATGCCTTTAAAAAAAGCAATTTAATGTATCCATTTTAAGTTTATTTTGGTATGGCTGGTATAAATTGTTGGACTAATTTTTGAGAGACTTCTTTTCAGTTTTTTGTGTAATTTCCCCCTGCACTAATCACTGAAATCCTTGGGTTTACTGAACATTATGTTACTAGGTTCAATTCCTTAAGAATCTGCAGAACTTAGTTTGGTATACCAGTCAATTTTTCTATGTTTTTATCTGGCACCAAATAGTTTTGATGAGTATTGCTATGCAATATAGTTTGGAATTTTTTTTATATCTTTTTGTTTCCCCTCTTCCTGCTTACTTAAAAAAAAATATCCTTGAGACCCTTGACATTTAATTCCATGTGAGTCTATGACATGTGGGTCTCTTTTAAACAATATATTGTTAGATTATGCTATTCTCCTTATTATGAGTGAGTTCAACTACATTCATTGTTATTCATAAGTTTAAAAATAGTTGACAAAAAGGGAAAACAATAAATGTTCCAGTGGCTGCAGGAAAGCAGGTGAATTAATGCAGTTTTCATGGAGCTGTGAATTGGAGCCACTCTGGAAAGCAATTTAGAACTCATCCCCAAAGTTTATTAAACTGCACACATGATAGTCCAAGTGACAACACTACTAAATATATAGCCCACAGAGATAAAAGAAAGTAAAAAAGTTCCCATATGTATCGAATATTTTTATTATCTCTTTTGTTATAGCAAATAACTAGAAATAGACAGTGTCCTAGTTGAAGAATGGATGAATAATTTTGGTATATCAATATAAAGTAATACAATTTCACCATAACAAATTATGGAAGAGATGGTTCAGAGAAACTTGGAAAGACTTGTATGAACTGATGAAGAGTAAGGTGGACACAGTAAGGAGAACTCTGTGTGTGTGTGTGTGTGTGTGTGTGTGTGTGTGTGTGTGTGTGTATGTAATGGTAATAGTGTAAAATGAACTTTGAAAGACTTAAGAACTCTTATGAATACAGTGATCAACCATGACTCCATAGGACCAACAATGAAATATTGTACCCAGTTCTTGACAGATATAGAGACTCATAGTACAGAATGAGATATATTTTTTGAAAAAGGTCAATGAAAAAAATTTGTTTTGCTCAACGATGCATGTTTTTTGTAAGGATTTTCTTTTTCTTTTTTCAATTGTGATGAGTCTGAGAGAAATAAAATTAAATTTTCAAAATTAAATTTAATTAAAAACAGAAAAGTAAAAAGAATAGAGTGACAAAAATAATGTGTGAAAAACATTTTTTTCAGTGCTTACTTTGTGCCATGCATTTGAAAAATAAATAGAAAAAAGTGAGATTCCATGCTCTCTCTCTCTCTCTCTCTCTCTCTCTCTCTCTCTCTCTCTCT
>NW_027185764.1:39183086-39194773 GCF_028583685.1 Petaurus breviceps papuanus | reverse complement strand
TCTGTCTGTCTGTCTGTCTGTCTATCCATGCCTGTATGTAATATATATGCATATATATGTGATGACCCCAGTTTTAGTATGATACAAGGTCTATAGGCACATGTGTTCATGGTAAAACTATTCTAGTTACTCAGTCTGTAGTATCATCTTTATCTCCTCACTTTTTATTCCTCTAATATTCAATCAATCCCTCAAATTGAATCTGCCAATTCAATCTCAACTATGTTTCCCTCATTCTTACATTCTTTTCTATTTTCTGCTAATATGCCTGTAGTTCAGTTCCTCATTATCTCTTGCCTGTTCTCTTGTCAATCAACTTACCTCCCAACTACAAATTCCAATAAGAGCTATGACTAGGAATTTTGTTGCCCAGGGAAAGAAAATGAAAATTGCAACTAAAGCAATCAGCTTGGGTATTCTCAGACCAATTTTGCCGATCATGAAGTGAAAGTTAAATAATTATGACACACTGAGTTAGGAGAAGTAACCCTAGGATTCACCACCCTGTAAGGAGAGAGGTATTGCGTCAACAACCCTTAAATTTTAAGCAATACAAAGAGCCTATAACACTAACTTTTGGAGGTGGAGACCCTGAAATTGCTGCTCTGGCAGCTACTGCCTGAGATAGAGAATGGTGTGACTAGTACAACTTACATGGAATCTAGTTGCCATGGGGAGGAAGAAGAGTTTCAGTAGCATCATAGTTTATCTAAATTTTTTTTTTAAAGCAATAGGGGTTAAGTAACTTGCTCAAGGTTACATGGCCAGTTATTTCTGGGTGTGGTGCTGAGTATCTAAGCCCGGATTTGATCCAGGTCATCCCGACACTGGAGCCGGTGCTCTTACTCGCTGAGCCACCTGGCCGCCCCTAAGCAATTGGGGTTAAGTAACTTGCTCAAGGTTACACGGCCAGGTGTTTCTGGGTGGGTGCTAAGTGTCTGAGCCCGGGATTCGATCTCCAGGTCTTCTCAACACTGGAGCCGGTGCTCTTACTCGCTGTGCTACCTGGCCGCCCCTGTTTATCTAAATTATTTTTGCTAACTTTATATGGTGCTCATTTGCTTCTATCCTGCCAAAGAGTGTAAGAGCTATTGGTACTCTCTAATCATGGATATCCTGGGGTAAAAAATCTCAGTGCTTCATTCTACTTATGTTTCTGAGTTCAGTTCATCCTAAAAAAAACACTTCCTGGTGATTCTCCCTTACCCAAATTCAGAAACTCTTCCCTACTTGAAATTCTACTACCTCCAAATCTTTTTGTCAGACATTCTAAACCATGCTCTCTATTAGCATCTCAAACACCTATGAGATGCTACACAAGGCAGAAAGTAAACCATGGTAAGAAAGGATAAGAAAGCAAATAAGATGGTGTGTATTCAGGAAAGGCCATGCTTGCATGTAAAAACAAATACCAGGACTGAGCCATCAAACATAAAAGTGCTTGAGGTAACAACTAAGGAAGTAGAGCCAAGACATCTCCTGTTGGATTAAAATGTCAGATTATTAGAAATAGTAGCAGAAATGCTTCTTGCACTGGTGACTGGAATGTTAGTCTCTTATTTCTATAAATTTGAGAAAAGCTATTAACTCAAGCTATGTAATCTCACAGGTAGAAAGCTAGAGAATGGCTAAGTGACTTGGGAATGATTCTGCACCTGCTAAGTTTTGGGATCTGAACACTTACTGACTTAAGTGAGATTTTCTTCTGAGATCTAGTTTCACATCACCAATTGACTTCTGGATATCTTGAACTAGTTATCCTATAGGCATTAAACTCAGTATTTCTAAAACAGAATTCGGTGATCTTTCTCTCAAAATCTCCTCTTTCCCAAATGTCCCTACTGCTGTCTAAGAATACCACAATCCTCCCAGTCACAGCCTCAGGGAATCTCTGTACACATATCTCATAGGCTCCCTTCTCTCCAGTCACACAGCTGCTCCCCCTAGTACAGATCATCATCACCTCATGCCTGTACTATCATAATAACCTGTTGTTTGATATTTTACCTCAAATCTTTCCTCACTCAAGTCCAGAGTTTGTCATTGCCAAAGCAATTTTCACAAAGTTTAGGTCTGACTGTTCCCTCCTGACTCAATAAATTCCAGCAACTCCCTAGTATCTCAAGGATCAAATATAAAACCCCCTCTTTGACTTTTAAAACCCTTCACAATCTGGTCTCTTCCTAGCTTTTAAGGTGACTTTTACTTTATCCCTTCATCACATACTCTAGGGTTCAGTGCCATAGCCTTTCATACTGTTCCTTATGCACAACATATCTTTCCCCAACTGCGTGCTTTTGGTTCTCTCTCCCCTCCCCCCATTCCTGAAGTACTTTTCTTTCTTTGCTCACTCCCATTTCTTGATTTCCCTGGCCTTCTTCATATGCAATATATATATACATACACACATAATGCACATATATGTGTATAAATACACATATGTATGTGTGTATGCATATATATATATATATATATATATATGCTTTTTGCTACTGGAAACACATAGAAATGAAAAGGGGAGGGGTGGCTATCAATTAGGGAATGACTGAAATGATAGTATGTGAATATAAAATAATAATATTGTATTATAAAAAAATGAAGAAAAAGATGTTTTCAGAGCAGCCTGGGGAAATGTGTATGAACTTATGTCTTGCAGCCATAAAGCATCATCAGAAGAATACTGATGAAAAAATATGGGTCTTTTTTTACCCTAAGGAGAAACTTGGCCCATTGAAAGCACTGACAATTTCCTAGATACAGTCTAGGCTGCTCCCCTCCTTCTCCTTGATGCTGGGCTTGGGCCACTCTACATTTGTAGCTTTTAGCCAAGATATATTTACTGATGGAAAAGTATATATTTGAACAATGGACATTCTTCATACACTTAGTTTTTCTTGTGGAAATAGTCAGGCTAAGATCTTTAGATTTAATGTGAATCTCAATTTGGTGGTTCTGCAAGACTCTAAGGCTTGGTGTAATCTACCGAAGTCAGCTGCAAATAGCAACAACTGGGATCTTACCATCAATAGGGATTTTGTTTTGATATGAAAATACTTCAAGACTATGGTAGTGGGTTGTTGTCCCTTGTTCTCAATGAGGACTGAAGACATTACTATGTTGGAGTCAAGTTAACAGTGTGTCCGACTATGGCTGATCAGACAAATATGAGCTCAGAATGTTCTACCACAGGCTGGGCAGAAATAGTTCAAGTAAAGATTTGGGATGGATTCTCTAAATTTGCGCGTCTCATGTTTCTTTTGAGCTACTTCAATTCTGCTTTGCTCATAGAACAAAACACCTTCTTTGATTCAGCTATTCCATGCTGGGTGGTCCTTTACCAGTATATTCCATGTTATGCAAACAAAATTCTTCAGAAATGTTTCTATTCCAGTCTATTAGAACAGAATCAATCTAATTTTCAGTGATGTATTGGGCACACTATGTTCAGTGTTCTTTTTCAAAAGATTTATTTATGATATGTCAATTTAGTAACATGTATTATCTAAAAGCCTTTGCCCTCTTTTTTGCTTGCCCCTGAAACAGATTCCCAAAATTTATTCTGCCTTCTTGTATGTCTATCTTTTTATTGACACCATGAAATATTAAGTCAGATGATGATTTTATTTAAAGAATCTTATTAAGGTTTTTGTAGAATTTATCTACATTTCCCATCACCCTCTAAAATAAATGTTGCAACACAAGATGAAATTGTTTTCCTGGTGATTTTTATGTCAATGGATATCATGTGGTCTGCACTGTGAAATAACCAGATATCTCATGGAATGACATCTCTTATTGCTTTATAGAACCAATCTCACCAACTTTTTTGTTTGCCTCTCCAAGAAGAAATGGTTTTCTGTCCCTTTATGAAGTGTTATTTTCTTTTTGTCTCCTGGTTGCGTTTCTACCAACAACTTAAAAATTGATATGAATTACTTCTTCCAGTAACATACCTATTCATTGATCATTGGGAAAAGATTATTTCCCCCCAAAATATTTATTTATTTTTAACATTAAAAAATCTTGAATTCCAAACTCTTTTCCTCATGTCAGCCCCTTCCTTATCCACTGAGAAGGCAAGGAATGCAACAATTATACATGTAAAATCATGCAAAATATATTGTTCTTTCAGTCATGTAACAAAATTTAAAAAGCAAGAAAAGTAAAGAAAGTGGAAAGAATATTTTAATTTGTAGTGAAAGTTTACCAGTTCTCTCTCTCTGGAGTTTTTCATCATAGGTCCTTTAGAATGCTCATAGATCATTGTATTGATCAGAGCAGTTAAGTCTTTCATTGTAATCATTATTATAATACTATTATTACTTTGTACAATGATCTCCTAGCTTTGATTCCCTAATTCTCATCAATTCATATCAGTCTTTTAGGTTTTTCTGAAACCATCCTGGTTATCATTTCTTATAGCACAATAGTATTCTATCATAACCATATACCATAACTTGGTCAGCCATTCCTCAATTGATAGACATTTCCTCAATTACCAATTCTTTGCCACCAAAAAAAAGAGCTGCTATAAATATAAAGAGCTTTGATTTCTTCTTCTGAAATCTGTCTGTTCATATCCTTTAACCATTTATCAATTTGGGGATGGTCCTCATTTTTATATACTTTACTCAGTTCCCTATATATTCAAGAAACAAGGTCTTTATCAGAAAAACTCGATGTAAAATTTTTATATCAATTCATTATATATGATACCTTTTAGCAAAATGTAGTTTCCCTGACCATCTCTTTAATTATTCCACTCCAGCCCCTTATTTAGTTCTGTGTGTCTTTCTCCTTCAAATGTATTTCTTGTAAACTACATATCTTTGGATTCTGGTTTTTAATCCATTTTGCTATCTACTTCTCTTTTATAGGTGAGTTCATTTCATTCATTAGTAAATGTGTACTTCCATTCATCCTATTTTCTTCTGTTTCTTCTGTCTCACTTTATTTTGTACCTTCTTGAAAGTCTGTTTTGTTTTTGATTGCTGTTTCTCTTAATCCATCCTCCATTTTTAACCTCACCTTTCTCTTACCTTCTGTATGTAAGGAGGATTTTGTTATCCTTTTTAGAGTTTACTTTCTCAGGATCCATGGCCATGGTGATGTCTAGTTTCCAGATGTTAAATAATAACTCCCAGAATAACCCCAAGGATTCTAGATAGTAATTCCTAGAATTATAGTGACAGACTATCCTATTGTGACTGGGCCATGAGATATTAGGGTGACATAATTGATATTTACTTCACTTGTACAGAATGACTATATTGCTAAAGTTAACCTGTGAGCTTAACGTTGGCAAGATTCCTTCTTTGTCTGTTTCCCTATAAAACAAGTGGGCACTAGTCAATGAGTGGGGAATCTATAGTGGAACCTATTTGGTATTTGAGAAATGCATAAAGGAATGTATATACGTGCCTCAACCAACTCCTGTTGAGACTTAAGGGGTCTTAGGGGAGTGCACAAGCTATACCTTTTTCGATTGACCCCATTGAGACGTAGAGGTAGTTGACCTCCTTCTTGTCAGCCCCCACAAGAAAGGTGATTAGGGAATGCTCTAGGAGCTGGTGCTCCCATTATCAGCAACTCCATTTGAGTAGACTAGACTAGAATAAAGTAAGATTATTAACCCCTCTGAAGCTGTCTTCCTGTCTTTCTTCTGACCAGATTAAGAGTGAACCTGTTAGAGTATGGAGTTCAAACTCCAGTGCCTCCTCTGTGTTATCTGTGTGAAACCCTCTCTTACTTAACTGTTGAGTAAGAGAGATTTCTATAACCAATCAAGTACATAATATTATTCTTCCCTTTTTGAACCCTCCCCCTTATTTTCCCTTCTACTGTAACAGTTCTTCCTTGTGAATCTCTATTATATGAGATAATTTCTTCCATTCTTCCTTAGTTTTCCCAATTCTCCCAGAGCATCTGTTTTTCTCTCTCTCATTTCTTTGGAGATCATCCCTACACAAAAATTATCACACATCCATGCCCTCTATTTAATCACACTATTTATGATAAAGTTCTTATGAGTTCCATGTATCATCTTCTTATATAGGATTATAAGAGTTTAACTTTATTAAATTCCCTGTGATTTCTTATTCACATTTACATTTTTGTGCTTCTTTTGAGTTTTATGTTTGAAAGTTAAATTTTCTGCTCTGGTCTTTTCATTAGGAGCGTCTGAAAGTCCTCTATTTCATTAAATGCCTTGTTTTTTTCTTCCCTTAAAGATATTGTTCAGTTTTGCTGGGAAGGTGGTTCTTGGTTGCAATCCTACTTCCTTTGTCTTACAGAATACATTCTAAGCCCTCCACTCCTTTAATATGGAAGCTACTAAATCTCATATCACGCTAACTTTGACTCCATGGTATTCAAATGGTTTGTCTCTGGTTGCTCACATTATTTTCTCCTTGACCTGGGAGTTCTGGAATTTGACTATACTATTCCTGGGAGTTTTCATTTTGGGATCTTCTTTGGGAGGTGATTTGTGGATTTTTCCATTTCTATTTCATCCTCTGTATCTTAGTTATTGGGTCAAATTTCCTTTATAATTTCTTGAAATACGATGCCCAGGCCCTTTTTTTTCTTGATCATGGCTTTCAGATAGTACAATAATTCTTAAATTAGTCCTCCTTGATCTATTTTCCAGACGAGTTGTTTTTCTGATGAGATAGTTCACATTTTCTTCTATTTGTTCATTCTTTTGACTTTTAAAAAATGTTTCTTCCTGTGTCATAGTGTCATTTTCTTTCATTTGTCCAACTATAATTTTTGAGGAATTGTTTTCTTTGGTAAGATTTTGTATTTCTTTTTCCATTTGGACAATCTGCTTTTTAGGGATCTTATTTTTTCAGTTAATTTTTTGTGCCTCTTTTACTAATTGACCAATTCTGTTTTTTAAGTTATGATTTTCTTCTGTACTTTTTGTCTCTATTTTATCAATCTCTTAATTCTCTTTTCATAATTTTCTTATATCACTCATTACTTTCTCCATGTTTTCCTCTACCACTGTTATTTCTTTCTTTAACTCTTCCAGCAGTTTTTGTTGCCTAATTTTATTTTGCATTTTTTTTCATTGAGACTTTGCTTGTTGGTGTTTTTGAAGTTATTTCACAGGACCTTCAAAACTCTCTTTAAGGACTTCTATACACATACAACCAGAAAATTCTCTTCCCAGGGCTTCTATACAAAGTATCACAAACAAACATCAACACAAACAGAGCAGACAAACAGAGTGCTGGAGTGTAATTTTTGAGTGTTTGGCTGGGTTGCTACCTCTACCATCTTGAATACTTCAGGTAGTGAAGAATTGTGAAGAAAAATGATTCTTAGCACTTGCTACCCTCCTCTTTTTTACCCTGCCATAATCATCACTTCAAAAATAAAATTGAAGTATAGAAGATTATGGTCAATTTTGAATTTTTCTCTGTTTTGTAAGTGTCCTTGGACAAAGGGGCCAACTTATTGATGATGATCTTCTCTGATAATTAAATTGATCCTTAAAAGGAGACATAATCCATTTCTAGCAAGTTTTTCCAGAATGGTAGAATTTTTCAGACAGGGCCTCCACTCTATTGCCCTAACCTCTAGGACACAGAGTCCCTTTTAAACTTCAATGAAGCATATTGGCTTAGAATAATGAGAAGATTCTATCTATGAATTTATGAATTTGACCTTTAAATATATTTTAATGTGACAAAACATAATCCAGAGGTCAGGACACTACATCTACACAACCACAGTATGATAGAATGAGTTCAATAGGAAAGTGTCAAATATTGAATAGACCACTCTGCTTAGTAGGGGGGATTGTGGCATAGAAAAGCAGACTAGGAAACAAAAAGCATACTGACTCCACATTCCTTGGAATGGAGATTCTTTATCTTTTTCATGTCCTTGGACCCTTCAGCAATATAGAGAAACTTATAAATCTGTTCTCAGTATAAGTTGTTAAGTGAATAAAATAAAATACAAATGATTACAAAGGAAACCAATTACATTGTTATCAAATTGTTTTTTTTTAAGTTTATGGACCTCAGGTTAGGAACCTCTCTCTCATAGTATGATCGAGCACAGAGGAAAGCAAACAATGAAAATCTGCCATAAAACTCCCTTAGATGAGGCTAAAACCTAGATACATGATCGTCACCCTTTTGCTGTTTCTCCACAGGGATTTGAAGGCATGTGGTCATTGGGTGCCCCTGACTTAGACTTAAAAGTGTGAAGAGCCCTTAGGGGGACTAAACAAATATATATATTTAATAAATATGTTTGATTGTTTGGTTAAATAAGCTTTGTTAGATATGAGAGGACCTTCCAACTCCAGTATGCCTCATAAAGAGTGCTTCTTTGCCTCATTGGCATGAGATGTGTCTGACCAACCTATTCAATCAATTTGGAAAGTATCCTTTTGTGCGGAGTAAAATTTAAGCTCTTTGTCATTAATAAAAAAGAGAAGCTATGCAGTGTTTTTTCCCAGAACTAAGCAGAGTCTGTGAGTATTTGTGTGGCTCAAGGTGAAATAAATCACCACAGATAAAGAAAATTATGCTGAAGCTTATTTGATCACATCCAAGCATCACTTATTTTCTTCACCAATTGTTACTATTAAAGTAATAGCATGTGGTTGCCAGGTAGCACAGTGAGTATAAGAGCAATGGCCCCAGTGTCAGGATGACCTGGGGATTGAATCCGGGCTCAGATACTTAGCATCACACCCAAAAATAACTGGCTGTGAAACCTTAAGCAAGTTATTTAACCCCAATTGCTTAAAAAAAAGGAATAGCGTGTGGACAGTATGGGATAATGAGTCCATTTCTATAAATTATACATTCTTCATAACTTTTTTATGTACATTCTTCCAGGAACATTCTATACCTCAAAGGGAGTTTATCAAGCAACTTCTGTATGTCAGAAATAAAAGTGAAATAAATGAAATTAAAGCAGTTGAAACATAACTCTCAGTAATGGGTCTGCTTCATGTTATCCATTGACCCATCTAGCATGAAGGAGAGACCAAAATACTCTGAGCATAGGATTATGGTTGAGTTTCTGCTCATCCCAGAAGTATCAGATATTGACTATTCTCTGCAAAAGGAGAGTGCATGTAAAGGATCACTGGTTGGATCTGAGGCTTGAAACATTTCTAGAAATGCTATATGTTTAATGAAGACCACTGAGAATATCTGTGGAATCTTAAGATGCATGAAGGAAGCTGGATTGACAATTATTTAGATTTTTCTTCATCTTTTACCCTGATGGTATGTTCAGGGACCAATAGAGGAAAAGAAGCAAATATAATTAGGGACTCTTTTTAGTCTTCTAGAAAACCATCTGGTGAAAATTGTCATCACAGGAATTTAATTCTTAAAAGAAATACAAGATCTGCTTTTAAATTATGAGCCAATATTAAAATTCACATATTTCTCTATTCTATTTAAAAAGTCTACTGGCCTCATTCAAGGAACAATAAAGTGTGATTTGGGGGGAATTTTTGCTTTTCATTTAACATATTTTGCTCTACTATGCTGTAGGTTCAGAGTACACATCCTTAGTCTTTCCGAGTTTTGTTTTCCCCTAAATAAACATTTAACGGTGAACTTATTCTTTATCTGGTCGCTAAAATTCCCTGACTTTAGAAGGAATTAAGCTTTTAAAGGAATTTTTATAGAAAATGGCTAAAACTTATATATCACTTTAAGTTTTGCAAAGCATTTTCATGTATCTTATTTGATCCTAAAAACAACACAATGAAATAGATAGTATTATTATCCCCATTGTACAGATGAACAAACAACCTGAGAGAGGTCAAATGTCTTCTATGAGGTCTCAAAATTAGTGTCTTTTCTTCTTTCTCTTCTTCTCCTCCTCCTCCTTCTTTATTCTTACTTTATCTACTGTGCTGTCCATCTCCACCAATTTTTTCAATGTCATATTTGATAAGCTTCCATCTTTGCCTTTATTCAACTCATTGATAAAAATGTTAAAGAACTTAAAATCAGTTGTATATCCTTGAAATTCCAAAGAATGTCAGAAACTCAATGATGTCTCAATTATGATATTTTTTAGTTTGAATGAATATTATACATACCCACTTTCATCATTTATTTTTTTGTTTAACAAAATTGTTTATCCTGTTTTTCTGCCTTCACAGCCCTGTAAAAGGTGATAAAAACAAGGAAACAGAAGAAACCATCCTATATAAAGTACTCTGTGAATGCATCATTTTCTCCCAAACTATTTGTAGAGTTATATATTCACTTGCTGTCCTTACTGTCTCTCCACACCTAATTCCCACAGTTCAAATACCTTCCAGAATTTAATTATTGCTGTCTCTTCAATTTTTTTCAGTATTTTTTTAAGGGTAATATGTCGACCTTCTTATGCAAAAATCATTTTGTTACTTGGAGTGGTGTTCAGAGCCTTAGTCCTGGCTACTTCTATAAATATTTTTTTCCTATATAAATTATAGGGATCAATATTGTCCTGCTGCTGTATATTTCTCAATATTTTAATATGTTTCTCTATGAGGACCCTGCCTACTTTCTACTACTCCTTATGGCTAGTATGACAATCATGTGTCTAGAGATTACTCTCCAATATCCTATTTTTTTAAGTCCCATCTTCCCAAACTACTGCCCTAAATCAACACAAAACCTGCTACTCCTTCCAATTTCATCACAATCTGTCTTAGCTCTATCTCTACCTCAATTCTTTATCTATGACTTTGGGATACCACGCACTGCCCATTGTCAACAAGCTTCCTTTCACATTTTGTTTCTTTTATGTTTTTTTTTTAAATCTTATTGTATCACTGGAACTCCTGAGAGTATCACATTGCTTCCACCATCTCCATTGCTGGCTGTTGTTATTACTTCTTTTTGATGATACTCATCCTTTTCTACCTCAGCTCACAGAACCAGAAGGAAGGATTGGAAAATTCCTTACTCCATATTGATACTTCCAGACCTTTGACACCATCTCCCAAGAGCATCTCCTCTTTTTAAGTTTATATCTCCCAAGTATACCATCTTTTCCTAATCCTTGTCAATACTGTAACATCTATTGATCTGCACAACATTTTTCCATCTTACTCAGTAACCACTATTTGACTTCTCTTCTTTTCCATTACTGCCATTATTCTCAGAATCTTTAATAGTCATAATAATAACTCTTCTAATACTCCCGTCTCTCAGTTTCTTAACCTCTTCAACTCCTCTGACTTTGATCTCCGTTTGAAGATTTTGCTGTCCTTGAGGGCAGGGGCTTTTTTTTTTGCCTCTTCCTGTATCCCTAATTCTTAGCACAATGCCTTATGCATAGTAAATAACTACTTAATAAATGCTCATTGACTGATATCCAAGTGGGATGGTAATACCTCAGACCTCACCATGAGGTATTCTCTATGAAACTATTCAACCTCCAAGATCTTGAATTCTAAAATTCCCTTCTATGATCACTGTCTCTCCTTTTTTCCCTCTAAATTTCTCACTCCTTCAGAACCTGCTCCTCAACTTACTCAGGATCTCTTGTATTCTACTCACTTATTCTCTCAGACACTGGCCAGCCATACCAATGATTCATTCTCCTCCATCTTTTAATGTCCTCTTCCTACCTCTTCCCTCCTTCCCCCCAATTCTATCTATCTATCTATCTATCTATCTATCTATCTATCTATCTATCTATCT
>NW_027185764.1:39132551-39183076 GCF_028583685.1 Petaurus breviceps papuanus | reverse complement strand
TCTATCTATCTATCTATCTATCTATCTATCTATCTATCTATCTATCTCCCACAGTTTGGGTGGGAAGGACCACAGAAGGAAAAAGGTATCTGCACAAACAACAATGTTACTTGTTTCCTACTTCAAAACCTTGTTTATTATTTTTACTATTTTCTTGAATTTTTATGATATAATTTTCATATTAATCAAATAGTTATTGAAATGAATTGTCAAATCCTTTGAATTTTTGAAGGAAAAAGGTCATGGCTGAAAGGATGAATCTAACCCATGGGAATTAGAGAGAAAAAGAGTTGGAAAAGGGAGGTTTCATATATTTGCCGATTTGGACAGTATTACATGTCATGCCGTTAGATTTCTATTTAACTGATCAGCACCGGTCTCAGAGGAGTGAAGTAGTGGTGAAGAGGGAAGAGGTGGTGGGAATACTCTTAGGGAGTTGAAACATCATATGGTAGCCAAATACTGTAATACTCTCACTTAGCTAGTTAAGAAATGTTCTGAATATATTAAGGACTGTTGCCATCTGAAATAATACTGAATATGAGAACTATCCAGGGATTTATCCTTCTACTACCATGCCCACCTTTTAGTAATAAAATTCACCACCCACACATGTCAATACAATTTCTTCTTTTTGTCTGCTGAGACAGTTGTGTCCCCTACATCTCTGATTTCTCTATAGTCTCCTTCACTGACTCCTCTTCCTATTCCTCCAATTTCCTCAAAGGATTACTTCTAGGTGAATTTTACTTGACTGATACATTCTTTTAATTGGGAAGCATATTCTCTCCCATTGCTGTGATAATGGTTCCCAAATATATACCCCAGTCTTTTTTTTTTGTTTTTTGCCTTTTGGAGGGCAATTGAGGTTAAGTAACTTGCCCAAGATCACACGGCTAATTTGTGTGTGTGTGTGTGTGTGTGTGTGTGTGTATGTGTATGTGTTTGTGTTAAGTGTCTGAGGCCAAAACCAAACTCGGGTCCTCTTGACTCCAGGGCCGGCGCTTTTACTCACTGCTCCACTTAGCTGCCTCCTATATCACCAGTCTTACTCTCTCCATTGAGCTCTGCTTCTGCATCTCCAACTATCTGCTGTATCCCTCCAACTGGATGTCCTACTTACAATTCAAACTAAAAATATGGAAAGTGATCTCAATATTTTCATTCCAAAAATCTGTCCCTAAAATCTTTCATATTTCTGTTGATTATATTTATATTCTCAGAGTTACCCAGGATTATAATTTCTATGTCATATTTGAAAGCTCTCTTTTTCTTATCCTGTATCTAATGAGTTGATTCATTTAACAGATAGTTATTATGCTGGTCCTACAGAAGACTTAAAGTTTAAATAAAACACATTACCTGACTACATAGAACTTTCAGTCTATTAATGGTACAATTGTGCATTAGAGAGATGAAGAACAAAGTGCCACGTAAGGTCTGAAGGACATCAAGGGAGTTTTCATTGAGGAAAGGGCATTTGATTTGGATTTTAAATGGATGGATAGGAATTTAACATGAAAAGATGGAGGTAGGTAATTTAAAGCATATAGGATAGTGTGACAAAAAGGATGTAGGAAGGAGGATAAATGGTATATTCTACTAAGAGACAGTAGAGCAGTTTGTCTAGAATGTATATTGTGTAAGTACAGTAAAAGTGAATGAGAGTATAAGACTGAAAAGGTCAAATAGTTCAAGAACATAGAGGGTTATGAACATTAGGTAAAGCAATTTGAATTTCTCTCAGGAGGCAATAGATAGCCAGTGAAGATTTTTGAGTTCAAAAGTGACATAACTAGATTTCTGTGTAAGAAAGAGTAGTTTAGAATTAATATGATCTATAGATTTGTGGAAGGGATTAGAGAACAGAAGAGTGAAAGCATATTAGAAGACTATTGAAGCCATGCAGGTGTGTGATGATGAGTGTCTGTACTGCTGTATGGGGAGTGGGAATAGAAGAGGGAACAGATGTGAGGGATGTGGAGGAGGCAGACTTGATTAAATTGGGTGAGAGACTGAGGTAAGTGAAAGAAGACACTCATGTGTCTGCATCTGCTGCTTTTCCTGGCTTCAACTCCACCAAACAAGAGGCTCCCTTGCTGGATACGATCTCCCTCCTCCCTACCCCTCCTGCTTTTTTGTCTCCTTTTGCATGTTGTCTCCCCTCTGCTACCCCATAAGATTGTGAGTTCTTTGAGGGGAGGGGATGTCATTCTTTTTTATTAATTGTATCCCTAGGATTTAGCACAATGCCAGGCATATAGTAGGTGCTTAATAGATGTTTATTAGATTAGGATATGGACAGAATCTGTAATTGCACTTGTTTATGGAGTGCCTAGTAAGGAATTCTTCTTCCAGTGAAGGTTATCAGTTTTTTCTGCAATTTATTATCCTAGAAGAAGGGTTTTTAATATGTGATGCTGGGATGCTCAAATGCTCTGTAGTTAAATTTCAGGGTATCTGAGACCTTGTATGAGAAACAATTTTTATTTTCATCAACTTCTAACCAAAACTTACCATTCCCTTCAATTATGATTTAAAAAAGCCCCACAATATTCTGAGGGGCCATTCATAGGCTTCACCAGATTGCCAAAATGGTTCACGATGCAAAAAAATATTAAGAACTCTTTTGATAAAGCTTTGTGTGCAACAGCAGTGTTTGGCAACTGTGAAAATATCAATGCCATCAACTAGATGGCACAGTGAATAGAGCACTGGCCCTGAAGTCAGGAGGACCTGAGTTCAAATTTGGCCTCAGATGCTTGACACTTAACTAGCTGTGTGACCTTGGGTGAGTCACTTAACCCCAATTTGCCTTGCCATCCCCCCTCCAAAAAAAAAGAAATAGGAAACTTTGTAAAGGCAGGTTGTAAGAGGAAGATATTGAAGTCAGTTTTGAACCATGAGAAATAGGTGACTTGCCCATTTTAGACACAGGACATGAACTCAGGCACACCTAGGTTTCTGGTTCTGGGGCAAGCTCTCTATCCAATAGAAAGAATCAAAAAGTAATCCCAAAGTAGAGAACAGGAAAGTCTGGCAAATGGTGGTGCCACAGAGTTTTATCAAAAGAAGGATGAGTTTTAGGAAGAAAAATATACTCATTTAGTGCTGAGTCTGATTACTTGCTGGTCTCTCTAGGACCTCTAGGACTAGTATTGAGTTTGATGTAATGACCATATAAACTTGGTAATCATTTGCATAGAGGTGGTATTTATGATTAGGAGTCAATTAAATTGGTAAGAAGAAGAGCATAGAAAATAAGAGAGTCAAAGGCACATTTACAATAAGGAATTGGGGAAAAGACGAGTAAGGAAGGGACAATCATATATTAAGAGTCTACTTCTGTGCTAGGCATTGTGCTAAGAACTTTACAAATTATTTCATGTGATCTTCACAAAGTAGATGCTATTAGCAGATGAAGTAGAGATGCTATTTTTATCCCCACTTTCTTTTTTTTTTTGGAGGGCAATTGGGGTTAAGTGACTTGCGCAACGTCACATGGTTAATTTTTGTGTTAAGTGTCTGAGGCCAGATTTGAACTCAGGTACTCCTGATTCCAGGGCCGGTGCTCTATTCACTGAGCCACCCAAATAGTTTCCATTCAGTATTTAGCAGATTTTTGAAGCTACTATAATTGCCCCCAATCCCTTCCATCTGTGTTCAACTTTACAATCAGCTGGCATCATTAATGAAAACACACACACACAGAATGAAAATGTAGAATCTAGCATAATAAATTAAATACTCAATACCCTGTAAGGAATTTATGTTCTCTTTGAAGTTTTCCAGAACAGGTACTTTTACATATTGCTTACTTTTCCTTGATAACAGCCTTGCTCATGTGAAAAAAATTATTTCTTTTCAGACCTAAATGCTTCATGTACCAGTTAAAGCCTCTTCTTATTCTTACTTCAGAGGGGAATAGGGAAATCTAATTAGAGCAGACCAAAATTTAGTCACCATTCAACCTCCTGTTGTGTAGACCAATAAATCTCAGCACTTCCAATCATCCCTTGCACATTTTGTTTTCCAAGCTTTTTATATTTTCTTTGACAATTTAAAAATCATTTTAATCACTGTAGTCAATTAACTTAATGCTATCCCAAACTTACAGAGTGCTTGCATTCACAATTCAACATCTCCATTTCTCATGTCATGGTTATCATCTTAGCACATACCAGTTTGTCTAAGTTTTCCTCTTGCCTGCTCTTCAACCCAGAGGAGCCACTTAGAGAGTGAGAGGGAAAGCATTCAGCTTCTGTGAGCTTCCAGTGTTGACCTCTCTTTTGAAACCACTAACAAGGATGCCAATTAGTGTCAGTAGTGATGGCAGAATTTATGATATGGACAAGTTGTTGTTTTTTTCCTTTGCCTTTTTTAAGAACAGACTGCCTCACACTCAGTTCATACAGAACAATAATGATATGCCTGGTAGATAGTGATTCTTAGCTCCTACCAACTGAACTGATGATTGGGAATTAAGTAGTTACAAGAGTTCTGCCCCGTACCCAGATTCATTCTATGAGAAATCAAGGAATATCTTTTCCATAATTTAACTGTATTCTGATAATTTTCTAATTAAAAGGACATTTAAAGGATCAGGTAAATAGCAAAGTTCTTGGAAGCAAAATGTCATAAGTACAAAGAACTGAATGCAAGAACTACAGTACAGTATTGGATATGAGAGAAAAAATTGTTAAGCAAAAATGCAAGATAAATGTGGTTAAACTAGATGTACTGTGACAGTGTCAGATATTTGATTAAGAATGACTTTACCTATAGGCAGAATAAACACACAGTCTGATTTCAGGTGTTTGGGGAAGTTCCTTTTGCAGCCCCCTCAAATGCTATTTCCCAAATTATGCTATGTTTCCTTGTACCTGAAATTCTACCACAGACATTTCATTACTTGAGGTTGTCTACCTCCCTGGTGAAGTGTGAATGGAGGTGGAAATTGTGAGTTATTTACATTTTAATATGAGTTCACAGTGGCTAAAAGTTATTTATACTTTAATGTGAAAGTTTTCTTGTTGTTTGAAATCAGGGTGACCAAAATAAGGAAAAATGGGACTTTACATAGGGACAAAAGAATAAAAGATTTAGAAAACATATTGTGCCAAAGGGAAAATAAGATTACATGCAATTTTCCCTTAGGACTGGGTTCTCTCTTAATAAAGTCTCTTACTTCAAAGGTAACACCAATTTTTATTTCTATCCTATTTATTTTCATGGATTATAGTTCCTTTTAAAACTTTAGATAGATATGCCTGTGTTATACAGAAGCCAGATCTAGGTGTTAGCATTTATACCCCCCAAATGGGTAAATGCTATAAATCAGGGTTTTGTTTATTGTTTTGTTAATTGTCTAGATTAAAAAAAAAAGTGGAGAAAATCTCGATAATCCAGGTTAAACTTAAAAATGTACCCTTGTTCCAAGATAGGAGAGTAGGGGAGAAATTCCCTGGAGCCCTCCTAAATTCCTCTTCCAACAACTTGATTCCACAGAATTAATTGGGGGTGGGGGACAGTTTACCCAATCAGCAGGAAATGTCTGTCTCTTTGGAGTTGGAAAAGAGTGAGGTTTGAGAGCACCAGTGCAACCCTCACAGCAGGGGGCATGCAGCAAGGCTCCAAGACTGGAGGCAATCCACTAGTGAAATCCCATCCTCCTGCAAGCCCCCATCCCAGGACACAAGCCAGCCATGTGTGCAGGACAGCAAGATCCCAATCCAGCAGCCACACACCCAGTTCATACTACTAACTCATGGGATAGTAGGAACTAACATAATCAAGATGACAATTCTACCTAAATCAATCTATTTATTCAGTGCCATACCAATCAAAGTAACAAAAAATATTTTATAGAGCTAGAAAAAGTAATAACAAAATTCAAGAAAAAAAAAGGTCAAGGATATCAAGGGAATCAATGAAAAAAAATGTTAAGGAAAATGGCCTAACCCCAGATTTCAAACTATAAGTAATTATCAAAAGAATCTGGTAATGGCTAAGATAAAAAGTGGTGTATCAGTGGAATAGATAAAGTACACATGACATATTAGCAAGTGATCAGAGTAATCATAGTTTGATAAACCAAAAGACTTAAGCTTTTGGGATAAGAACTCACTATTTGACAAAACCTTATTGGAAAACTGGAAAAATAGTATGGCAGAAGCTAGGCATAGAGCAACATTTTACACTGTATACCAAGAAAAAGATTAAAATGGGTTCATGACAGACATAAAAGGTTATATCAAAAGCAAATTAGGAAAGCATGGAACAGTTTACCTGTCAGATCTGTGGATAAGGGAAGAATTTAAAGTCAAACAAGATATAGAAAATATTACAAAATTTAAAGTATTTCTGATTAAAGGCTTCATTTCTCAAATATATAGAGAACTGAATCAAATTTGTAAGAATACAAGTTATTCCCCAGTTTATAACGGGTTAAATGATATGAACAGTCAGTTTCCAGACAAAGAAACCAAAGCTATCTAGAGTCATATGGAAAAAAATAAAGGAAAATGATAAACTTTGAAAGTATGTGGGAAAACTTGGACATTAAAGCATTATTGATGGAGTTGTGAACTGATCCAACCATTCTGGAGATCAATGGAATTATATCCAAAGGGCTATGAAATTGTGCTTACCCTTTGATCCAGCAATACCATTACTAAGTCTATATCCCAAAGAGATTTAAAAAAGGGGAGAGAGGCCCTACTTATTTAAAAATATTTATAGCAGTTCTTTTTGTAGGGGTTAAGATTTGGAAATTGAAGGGATGCACATCAGTTGGGAAATGGTTGAGCAAATAGTGGTATGTGATTGCCGTGGAATATTATTGTGCTATACGAGATGACAAGCAGGATGATTTCAGAAAAAAACCTGGAAAGTCTTGCATGAAGGCTTGCAAAGTGAAGTGAACAGAAGGAAAATGTACACAGCAGCAGCAATATTGTACAACGAAGAACTCTGAATGCCTTTGCTTTTCTCAGCAATACAATGATCCAAGACAATCCCAAAAGACTCATGATGAAACATGGTATCTACTTCCAGAGAAAGAATTGATATTCTCTGACTGCAGACTGAAGCATACTGTCTTTCCCTTCCTTTGTTCCTTCCTTCCTTCCTTCCATGTATCCTTGTACATTTCTCACCCCACCTATGTCTAGAGCTGGTTGTTAAATATGGACTAGTATTGCGCTGCATATGCCCTTTATGTTCTATGGCATAAAAATGCTCTTGGGCATGCATCATTTATATTATTTTTGGATCACATTATCTGTACCACACTTTGGCACCAGAAGCCTCCTTTACCATCACTCTCAAAAGCAAGTCCATGACTTAGTATGGTGTAAATAAACATGAACAGGTTATCTCCCATTGCCTGGAATGCATGTCTTCTCTGTTTTCAAATCTTCACCTTCCTTCAAAACTCAGTTCATGCACCTTCTCCAATGAGAATTTTTATTAAAATTTTTAGCACTTGCTTTTTCTTCAATTGATCTTGTATTTACTCAGCTGTGGAAATGCTATATTCTGTTCCAGTCTGCTGAATTTTTTTATGTTTATGTCTATGTTTATTTTTATTTTCTTCTCTGCATCCCCAGGTCCTAACTCAGTGTCTTTTAGAAAGCTTTGCTTAACTGTATTGAATTGAAATACACATATACACCCATAGTTCCCTATTGGGACAAAATAGCTAAATATCTGATGAGAAAAAAATAATTACCAGAGAATGGGCAATGGAACTCATTAAAAAAAATTGAATGACACTACAATGAATGATGACTATTCTCACACTGGGCTCTGTGGACAGTCAGCCCCTAGTGTGGTTGAGGTGATTGCTATTTTGATCTCTGTCCTTGAATATAGATTATAGCTCCAGGAGGAATGCTTGCTCAGATGTCACATTAACCAAAATGACATTGAACACAGCCGTTAAAATGGCATTTTGCTCTGGGAAAGGCATATCCTGGATATTTTCATTAGCATAATGTGAGGCATGATGTTTAACCTCTAATCCCCTCCCCCCAGTATTTAGGAAAGTAATTTGGCACATTTTATATTTTCAGTGCCAAAGATCATTTTAGCTTTGATTTTTTTCCCCTCCATGACAAATGTAGCACAAAATGCCACTCATGGAGTTAAATTGATTAGCTGCCTGTAGTCACCATGGACCAAAGTTATACTTATTGGGAGTAATTGAGAAATGCTCTTTCTGAATAGAAACTATGCCCAGAAGAATAAGAAATATGTCAATGATTTGAGGAGGTATTTGAAATCTCTAAATTCATATGTAAGGTTGTAATTCCCTTCTTGAAAGGAAGTAGTCAAGTACCCAATGGGAAACAAAATTATGTTCAACAAGAATTTCATTGTCAGAGAATGGTAACAGTCCTCATTCAAAAAATAATGGGTCTCAACTGATAGCATTGATGACCATCTTGACACTTTAAAGTCTTGTAATAGGCCATTAGCAACACACCATTTCAGTGTTCCTACTGCCAAATTGAACATCTGCTCAGGTATGAGTCAGAATGACAAACAGCTCAATGAAACTTTCAGAATCAAAGATACCTCCAGGGTTCTTCTTTATGTTATACCAGAGTAAATTGAATTCATCATACACAGGCAGTGAATATGATTCTTTGAGCAAGCCACAGATCCTCTGAATTACACCTACGCTAAAGCAGAGATATGAGAAGGGTTAGGGGTGGATTCATCACATTAAATAAAATTTGGCAGGCTATTTTTCCTAAATAAAAGATTATACAATGCTACCTGTTTGTAGACATCAACACAAATGATTTTATTACTTCAAAATAATTTAAGGTAAAGATTTTTTTGTGTAACATTTCCGTTGACTTTAATGAGAGCTTAGTTCATAAATCAAACCATGACAGATTTATGTGATTGGCTATACATACAAATTAGACTGTTGGCAGAGAGACATTTTTTAAATTATAGAATTTTTGAAGTTTGAGGAACTTGGTGTTCTGGTGAATTATATCAACACGTTTCCCTTTTTTGACTGTAATAACAGAAATTTTTTTGAAAAATAAAAAAGGCATTTTTTGGCCAACTGTAAAATGAATGAAAATGCACTCAAGAGAATATAAATAGATTTCAAGACAAAATGTTCAGAATACAAGAGCAATGGTGGAATGACAAGTAACTTATGGGGAATTCTACCTATTTTTCCAGATACGACTAGCAAACGAACTCAAATGGAGCACAGTGATGGAAATGGAAAGGACTTCTTCAAGGTCATTCTGACAGAAACAAGAATAGAAGATCAACTCACTAACACCTGGCCTCCTGGTTCTGCTCCCTCTCCCATCTCTCTCCTAGGTCTCAGTTGCCCTGACCTGAAGCTGCCTCCTCCTAATTCCCATGCAAGCAGCATCTTTAAGCACAGATTTTAGGAGTTGATCTTTTGGAAGTGTCAGGGCAGACCAGCTTATAGTGTTGAGGCATATGAATGAAACAAGGTTCAAATCTGAGCCTCCAGAGGAAGAAAAGGGGAAGAGTGAAGACGAATGTAAAACAAAGTGGAGAGGACAGAGACACAGAAAAGTGAATGGGGTTGCTGCTAATTAGAACTGCAAGAGAGGAAATATGAAACCAGAAAAAAACGTATGAGAAAGGTGCAGAAAAGACTCAACTGAAATAGCTTTTCAGGGTTTTGTAATAATAATGTCTAAGGGAACTCTCTCCCAGATCTCTTTTCAACCAGACATCAAGATCAGCCTAGGAACTAAATAAATTTAGTTTCAGAGAGTAGATCCTGGAAGAATGGGACTGGGAAAGATGAGGAATAGGTCTAACTGCAATAGCCTTTCAGAATCACTTAGGCCATATCCCCTAACTCTGTAGCAAATGGATAGGATAGATATTAATAGTATAGAAAACTTACTGTTGGGGCAACTACTTCAACCAATGCAATGTGACGCTTTCTTTCTTTCTTTTTCCCACATAGGAAAATTTATTTTTGCCACAATTGCTTGTAAAAAAAATTTAACATTCATTAAAAAATAGTTCCAAATTCTCTCCCTCCCTGAGACAGTAAGCAATTTGATATGGGTAATATATGTGCAATCATGCAAAATATTTTCATAATAAACATGTTGTGGATAAAGAAAAGCCACAGGCCAAAAAATTCTGCATTAAAAAAAGTGAAAAATAGTGTGCTTCGATCTGCTCTCAGACTCCATCAAGTCTTTCTCTGGAGGTGGATAGCAATTTTCATCATTGGGTCCTTTGGAATTATCTTGGATCACTGTATCATTGAGGACAGTTCAGTCATTCATAGTTGCTGTTATTTTGTATATGTTTTCTTGGTTCTTCTCACTTCACTTTTCATCAGCTCATATAAGTCCAGGTTTTTCTGAAATCATTCTGCTCATCATTTCTTATCAGACAATAGTGTTCCTTTACAATTATATATCGCAACTTGTTCATTCATTCCCTGTTTGACCTACATCCCCTCAAGTTTCCGAATCTTAGCCACCACAAAATGAGCTGCTATGGATATTTTTGTACAAATGGGTCCTCTTCCCTTTTAAAAAAAATCTCTTTGAGATACAGAGCTAGTATCTGGTATCGCTGGATCAGGGAGTATGCCTAGTTTTATAGCCCTTTGGATATAGTTCCAAATTGCTCTCCAGAATGTTTGGATCAGTTCATAACTCCAGCAGAAGTTGGCATGTTCTCTGCATTTTATAGTTTGAGAATTTCCTAGAGCTTTGAGAGGTCTCTGAACAGTAACTGATGCCTGATAAAGATCCTGAGACCAGGTCTTTCCTATGCTATGCCAGATGCGCAGCATGTGCTTGTGTACACACACATATGCAAACATACATACATATATACATAATGATCACAGGTGAAAAATACATTTGCTTTTAAGTATTTTTATTAATAATTTTATGCAGATTTAGACTTCAGGGACTAAGCCAAAGTTAGCAAAATTGATGATGTAAGTTTGGTGAGATGCTGTGCCTTTGCTTTTTAGTATGACTGATTATTGATAATTACCTTTTTCCCCCTCTGTTATCCAGTCCTGCAAAGTGAGACTCAAAATTTAACCAAACTTTTTTAAACTAAAGAAAGCATAAATACATAAATATTATACATGCACATATATGTACATACATGTGTGCAGTAGTGTACATTTTCATACACATATATGTGTGTATATATACATTTCTTAAACTACTTAGATGTATGCTTAAATGGTGTGGTGGTGGTGGTGGTGTGTGTGTGTGTGTGTGTGTGTGTGTGTGTGTGTGTGTGTATGTGTGTGTGTTTTTGGGATGGGAGGGTAGGAAATGAGTCAGGATGCAGGCTGAGATTCAAAACCAGCCACCCCGTCCATGAGACCTCAGGGGTATGAATCAGCTCACCTGAGGAGAATTAGTATCACCACAGACCTCTGATTAGGATCTGGACCCTGAATGCCAGAAAGAGTGAAGCAAGGCCAGATAACTTCAGCAATTACCTGGACCAGAATGAGGTCTTATGTGGTACTACCTTGTGTTTTGTATTGTTCTTTCTGCTATTGAGAAGTATCTGTTCAAGGATTCTAATCCTTAGGATCTCATATGGGAAGGGGGACATGCTTAAGATCTGGGATTATTTCTGGGAACTCAGTTGATGTCCATGATTCCCAGGGGTTGGGTTCTCCTGGTGCATACTGGTGTAAATATTGGATCAGTTAGGGGTCTGTCAAGTTCTTACTTGGTTCCAGAGGCTCTTTATATGAGATCTATTATTTGAAGAGTTTTGCATGTTCTACTGTTTCAACATTTTTTTTTTACTTTCCTCTCTCAACTCTCACAGCAATCATCCTACTTCAATTAATATCTTTTCAAAATTAGATTATTGTTGTAGTTTTCCAACTGCTTTTCCTACCCCCAGTTTCACTTCAGAACTGCAGTGGATTAGTAATTCCATCTGATATGGGCCTTCCCTTTAGTGGTACAGAGCACAAAATATGCCTGTCTTCTTGTTCTGCATAACTGTTGTGCATGTCTTTCCATTAATCCTTCAAAGAACATTCATCCAAAATACTGTGTGCCATTTTTGAGGTCTCTTGACATTATATGGTTGCCAATGGATCACACAGGCTGCTTTTTGAATGAATTACCATGTATGCCCACCACGTATCTCTTCATTGCCCTTTGAGTGTCCTGAAATTGAAATTCTTCAGAGATTATTGTAATCTATGATTTGCAGCCATATGGAATCAATGTAAGAATACAGGTACACTTGGATAGACATGTTTTAGTTTAAATGGAACTACAGATGAATGATGAATAGGACCTACTAGTGAACTCAAACAGGAGAGTAGGATGGATTACATTTGCACACTACTTTTCATGAGCTTACCCTTTCCTTAAAACAAAAGAAAGAAAAATATCATGGTGCTTCATCTAGATCTCTCACTTGTCCTTCTAGTTTGAATTATATTTATCAGTTTGCATGTTATATCAGATCCTTCTTTAGACTGCGAGTTTCTTAAGCAGGTTTTATTTTTCATTTTGGTTTTCTCAGTGCCTAGAAGAGTGCTTTATATATAATAAGTCCTTAATCAATGTCTGTTGAAAGAAACATCTGGTTTTTAATGCTACTGGAAGCACCGCAAATTTGGCTTTTTCTGTTGTTAGTGGGATTCTATTAGTTGGGACCTCAGCAAGGTGGGAAGGGGGAGGGGCAAGATAATATAATTACTAGGATACTGGACTTGGAATCAGAAAGACATGGACATGAAACCTGCCTCAGACACTTGCCGGCTATTTGACTATGCATTACTTCCAGAGTCTCAATATTTTCATCTGTAAAATGGGAGCTTTGATGGTCTCTAAGGTATCTTCAAATAGCAATCTAAGATCCTATGAAACTACTGAGATTAGAACAAATTGAACTCTCCCCTTGATGGCTGTGCTCCAAATTTTCAACATCACTGCCAGCTGAGAAGATCCACAATGAATTTTATTATCAGTAATAAATTAATAACATTGAAGTCATAGATTACACAATATTTCAAGTGTCTCCCTTCTCTGAAGAGGTAGAAGGAGACAAGGTGTGTGCATTGGGAGGTATTCAATTTCAATAGAGAACTAAGTTGTTAGTATGATTGCTTCTACCTTCTGAACCTCATTTTAAGAAATGAACCTACTTTAAGAAGCAATTCTGTCCTAAATTTTGAACATTTATTAGCTCTTTTTTTAAAACAATTCTTCATGACTTCTCTTGAAGTTACCAATTCAATCTAAAAATATGATTATTTTATATATTAAACCCCTGACTTCAAATCCAGTCTGAGGCATTTATTAGCTGGGCAAGTCACTTAACCTCTGCCTCAGTTCTCCTAACTATAAAATTAGGATAATAATAGCACTTACCTCACATGGTTGTTGTGAGGATCAAATCATAAAAGTTTGGGAAAAGCTTATGATAGCATCTGGTAAATAATAGGCACTTAATAAATGTTTATTCTCTCCTTTTCCTTCACCTGCTAAGATGCTAAGGCTGGCGTCCAATGAAAAGAACTCCCCATCAGGAGAGTGGCTTTGCTTTATGTACTCTGCATATTATCACCCATTAAAATTCAAACATGAACTTCTGTCAGCTCAGCATAATAATTTTCAAGTAAACCAAGGCAAGCTCTCTTCTTGATTGACAAAGGCCAGAACTAAAAGTTGATTTTTTTTCATTCAGCTGTAAAGAAAGAAAAAATATATGAAGCAAAGGAGGAATTGAATGACAAGTAAAACAGAAGGGATACTATTCAGAATTAACACAAATAAACCAAAATAAATTAGATCGAAATGGGTTATATGAGTCATTGTTTCTGTTCTGTACCCTCATTTAAAATGATAGTTGAATTTTATGATGTATGACCAGTTCTACTTGTGAGTTCTCCCCTTTTCTTTTAAAAGAAATTCTATGAACATTGCCAGTGGCATTTTAGACATATTCAAATGCATATATTTACATATATGTGTATATATTTTATATAAACAAATAGTATTTCTCAGACTAGAAAAATGCTTTCAGCTTAAAATAATTAGATATCCTTGGAAGATTTTTTAAAGAATCTCTGAGCATCAAATGCTTTTTATGGGTTATTTATTTCAAAAAGCCAGAAGCAAACCACAAAGCAAACAATATGGAGCCATTGGTCTCCTTTTGTCTACAGGAGAAGTGGAGAGACATGATTCCATTGAGGACCAGTCTATTTGCCTGACCTCTTCCTACCTGCAGGGAAAGGAGAGAAGCACCATTCCATCAGCTCTCTCCTTCTTACCCTCCACTTTCACTGGTCCTTTTTCACCTGAATTGCCTTTGAGGAGGACTTTACCTTTAGGTCAAAACTCTAATGACATTTAAAACCTAATAATATTCATTCCTCAATGATTAACAAACTCCTGCTTCATCATACCCTCCCATTTTCTATACTTCTATATCACAGTCATCATTGAAGCCTCATTATTACCTGTCTCTCTGCTTTCTTATTCCCAATCCCCCCTCCCCCACAATGTCCCCCTTTAAAGTTACCCAACCATTTCCCTGTGCTCTCTGGAGTTCTGGCTTTATAGGTAACAAATTTGATTTCATCTTAAAACTTTTTTTTTCCTTTTCACTTCTTCCATCTTGTGGATCTTACTGAGATTTGACTCCCTCTTGATTACATAGCCTCCCTAAACACCCTTTCCCCTAGCTCCTCACTCATTTCCCTGAACTTATTGGTTGGGTTGGGTAATACCTTTGCTCTTTATTGCCATATCCAGGTTCTTCTTCTACCACTATTATTTATGAACCTCTCCTGTTCTGAGATTCACCCAATCCGTATCTGCTACCCAATCAAAATTCTACTAGCTATTTTCTACAGACTTCCAGGATACTGCCCTTTATTCTTCAAAGAGTTTAGTGTCTAGCTCAAGGGCTATCCCCCCTCCTCACCTCTTGCCCTTATACTAGGGACCTTCAACATACAAACTGATACATATTCATTGTAACCTCCAAGTTTCTCAGCTTATCCATTTCCTATGATCTACTCCTTTATCCAAACTCAGCTACACAAATATAGTCATATCCTTGATTTTCCCATCACTCATAAATGTATCACTTCCATGTGAAGGGTCTTTGAAATTCACTTTATCAGGTGGCAAATATGTTCTGTTTTCACTTCTTCCTCTATCTTGAAATTCCAAACCCCATTCTTCAACCTCACTGTGACTTACAGTCTCTTGGGTTCTCAGTTCTTTTCTAGGTCCTCACATTTTGTACTGTCTATGTTCTCTTCCCTTCCTCATCTTGACTCCTTGGTAAGCAGTTCAATGTTACAGTGTCCTGTTCTCTTGAGTCTCTTGCTTCCTTATCCTATGGAGGATCTTACCCTTAGTTTTAGATTATTCCCACCATCCACTATAATCACTTTTCACATGTTGCCAAAAGACTGGAGAAAATCCAAAAAATACGTTGGAATGTATGTTATATATGATCAACTTGGCCATTATTGTGGCAAGGCATTCCTTTTACACCTTCCTAATTGACGCATTACCCCACCCACCATAGTGGCTTTTCTAAACTTTTTTTATTTCCCCTTAAATCTCCTATGGCTCCTGAACTCAGACCTCCTCAGATGAGAACTGTGCCTCATAGTTGACTTTCAAAATTGAAGCCATTTGCCAAGAGATCCTTCTTTCTTTTCACATTACTTAGAAGCCTTCTACCACTATCATTTCCTTCACAGCCATATCATATAAAGATGTGGCCCATTTCTTTTCAAGGCAAAACCTTCTACCTGCAAAAGTGATCTCATTTCATCCTATCTTCTCCAGCAGATTGCCACCCCCCATAATCCCCACTCTCATTCATCTTCATTCTTTTCATGGGTACAAAGAGCTTTCCTACTTCTTACAACCATGCTCATGTTTTCCCCATGTTCAAAAACCTTCACAACATATGCATCCCATATCCTTCCTTTCACTTATGGGTAAATTCATTGAAAAATCCTTGTGTATTTGGTGCCTCTACTTCCTTTCTTCTCACACTCTTCTTAACTCTTTATAGTCTGAATTTAGATCTCATCATTCAACTGAAACCTCACTTTCTAAATCCAGCAATAGCATCTTAATCACCAAGACTAATAATGGCCTTTTCTCACTTCTCACCCTACTTGACCTCTCTGCAGTCTTTGACGATGCTGATTGACAATGCTCTTTCCTGTGATAATCTCTTCTCTCTAGCTTTTCATAACAGTACTCTATCCTGTTACTTTCCTGTTTGTTTAACTGCTCCTTCTGTCTCATTTTTCTTGATTATCATCCAGGCTATGACCACTAATGGTCTACTTATCCAGTCCAAACCTTTCTTCTAACACATCTAGGTGACTAGTGGATATCTTGAATTGAATGTGCTATAGACATCTTAAATTCAGTATGCCCCAAACTGAACTAAATATGTTTCACTCAAACTACCTTCCATTCCAAACTTCCCTATTAATGTTAAAAGCACCACCATCCTCCTAATTACCAAGATCCGCAAGCTTTATTCTCTCCCCACCCCCCACCCCCTACAATATCCAATCTGCTGAAACCTGTTAATTTTACTTTGGCATTATCTTTTGTTTATAACTCCTCTCCTTTTATACTACCATCACTGTTGGTCAGTGGCATTTGATTCTTCATGACTCTATGGACCATACTAACCATGGGGTTTTCTTGGTAAAGATATTGGAGTGGTATGCTATTTCTTTCATTAGTGGATTAAGGCAAATAGAGGTTAAATGACTTTCTCAGGGTCACGTAACTAGAAAGAGTCTGAAGTAATATTTGAACCCAGGTCTTTCTGATGCCAGGTCCACTGAGCCACCTACTTCCTACTACCATCACTGTGCTATAGGTAATTTATCACCTCCCATAGGGATTATTTCAATAGCTTCATGGTTGGTTTTACTGTCTCAAGTCTCTCTAGTCCATCATTGACTCAACTATCAAAATGATCAACATAAATTGTAGGTGTTACCATGTCACTTCGGTATTCAGTAAGCTTGAGTGACTCCCTCCTGGATCAAACATAAAATCCTTTGCAATTCAAAGCTCTCAATCACTGCCCCACCCCCTTTCACCTCTCAGATATTCTCATACTTTACCCCCATACTCTGGAAACCAATGACACATGTCTCCGTGACGTTCCTTAAATAAGACACTCCATCTCCTGACTCTGTGCATATTTTCTGTCTGTTGTCCATGCCTGGAAATCTCTCCATCCTCAACTTTCTTGGCTCCTTTTGAAAATCACACCTTTTACAATAAGCCTTCCCTGGTAGCTATTAATATTGTTTTCTTTCTGTTGAAATAATCTCCAATTATATATGTATATGCACACATATATACATGTGTACATATACACATACATATACATATGCTTATACATATACATATGCATATACCATGTTTCCCCGATAATAAGACACTGTCTTATTAAATTTTTTGGCCAGAAAAACACCAGAGGGCTTATTTTCAGGGGAGGGCTTATTTTAATGAACACTGACAGCAATTTTAATAAACAGGTAAATGTGAATCAAAAAATGTACCTTTATTCAATAAGCAAATCACTGGGGAAGAACAGGATGATGTGCTCACTGCTGCAGCTCTGATTGGATGCAGCTCAGAGGGCGGCATGCATTTCAGGGGAGGGGGGGGAACGGTGCATACAGAGGGTACCGTAATGTAGCGTGTAGCGCAGGGGATCACCTTCACTACAGTAGCAATCCCAATAGGGCTTATTTTCGGGGGAGGGCTTATTTTAGAGGAATTTTACACAGTAAGGGGAGGGCTTATTTTCGGGATAGGTCTCATTATCGGGGAAACATGGTACATGGCACAGTAGATAGAGTGCTGTGTGGAGTCAGGAAGATCTGAGTTCAAATGTGTCTTCAGATACTTTATTAGCTATGTGATTCTGGCAATTTACTGCATTTCCTCATCTGTAAAATGAGCTGAAGGAGAAAATGCAAACCATTTCATTATATTTGCCAAGAAAACCCCCAAAGGGGTCACCAAGAGTCAGAGATGACTGAAATAACTGATCAATAACACACACAACTATAACTTGTACATTTTTAAAATTGTTGTCCTAATTAAATTGTAGGGCTTTTGAGAGTAAGAACTGCCTTTTGCGTTTTTTTTGTATCCCCAGTGCTTAGCACAGTGATTGACAAATTGTAGGTGCTTAATGAGGAGATGGGAAGGTAGGGAGGGGGGAAGGGTAGGTGGAAGTGGGAGGTGGAAATATTCTTTACTTTGGTATTGTCTACTTCTAGTCCAGTGCGCTACATACAGTAGGTGCTTGATATTGTATTTTAACCTGAAATGTTTTCATAGGCTTTCATTATAGCCACTTATATTAAAAGTTGTATATTTGTATTTTTTAATTTTTTTCAAATGTGTTAACTTCTGATTTATATCATTCATTTCCACCAGATTTTGAGTTAAAAATTTTCTCCCTGTTTTCCCCCTACCCACCGCCCCCAAATAACAGTCCCACAGGATATCCCCTCCTCCAATCTGCTCTCCCCCATATTTTCTCCCATACCCTTTTTGACTTTTCCAGTGGATCTCTATGCCCCAGTGCCTGGATATCTTATTTCCCAATTACATGTAAAATAGTATTAATAAAAGTATATATATATATATACATATATATATACATACATACATACATACATACACACACGCACATATATATTTGAGTATTTGATTTTAAAACTTTGAGTTCCAGATTCATAACCTTCTTCCCTTGTCTCCCACCCTTACTGGGAAGATAAGCAGTTCAGTATAGGTTGTATGTGTGTGGCTAATGCAAAACAATAACATAGTAGATATATTGTAAAACACTAACTATATTTCCCTCCCTCCTATGCCTCGTCCCACTTGTTCTATTCTCTACTTTGATCCCATCCCTTTTCAAAAGTGGGTGCTTTCAACTTCCCTCCCCCTCCAGCCTGCCCTCTCATCCCCTTACCCCCTATTCTCCTGGAGGGTGAGATACCCTATTTAGTGTGTATTTCATTCCCTCCTCAAGGCAAATTCAATGGAAATAAATGTTGACCCATTCCCTTTTGCCTTCCTATTCTTCCCCTCCATTGTAACCATTTTCCCTTGCCTCTTCTATATGAGATAGTTTACCCAATTTTGTCTCTCCCCATCTCCTCTCATTATATTTCTCTCTCACCTCTTAATTTCACCTTTGAAGTATCATCCCTTCCTGTTAAATTGGTCCTGTGCCCTTTATCTATGTATACCTGTAAACATATATACACACATTCACATATGTATTCATATGCCCATATACTCTCATATATATATTTCTATTCCCTTCAACTACTGAGAAAAGTTTCATAAGTTATAATTATTGTTTCTGCATGTAGGAATGTTAATAGTTCAAATTTGATAATTTCCTTGTGATTTCTTTTCCCTGTTTACCTTCTCTTGCTTCTTGTATCTGAATGTAAAATTTCCTATTCAACTCTGTTTTTTTTTTTTTCAGCAAGAATGCTTGAAAGCGGGGCGGCCAGGTGGCACAGCGAGTAAGAGCACTGGCCCCAGTGTTGGGATGACCTGGGGGATTGAATCCGGGCTCAGATACTTAGCACCACACCCAGAAATAACTGGCCATGTAACCTTGAGCAAGTTACTTAACCCTAATTGCTTAAAAAAAAAGAATGCTTGAAAGTCCTCAATTCCACTGAATGACCATATTTTCCCCTGAATGACCATATTTTCCCCTGAAATATGATACTCAGTTTTGCTGGGTAGGTGACTCTTGGTTTTAATCCCAGCTCCTTGGACCTCTGGAATATCATATTCCAAGCCCTTCGATCTCTCAGTGTAGAAGCTGCCAGATCCTGGGTTATCCTGATTGTGTTGCCACAATATTCAAATTGTTTCTTCTTGGCTGCTTGTAGTATTCTCTCCTTAATTTGGGGATTCCAGAACCTGGAAATAATATTCCTAGGAGTTTTCTTTTTGGAATCTTTTTCAGGAGGTGATCAGTGGATTCTTTAATCTCTATTTTGCCCTCTGGTTCTAAAACATCAGGGCAGTTTTCTTTGAGAATTTCCTGGAGGATGATTTTTAGGTTATTACTTTGATCATGGCTTTCAGGTAGTCCAATAATTTTTAAATTATCTCTCCTGGATCTATTTTCCAGGTCAATGGTTTTTCCCATGAGATATTTCACATGGCCTTCTATTCTTTCATTTGTTTGGATCTGTTTAACAGCATCTTGATTTCTCATACAGTCATTAGCTTCCATTTGATCCAATCTAATTCTGAAGCAATGATTCTCCTCAGTGAGTTTTTGAGATTCTTTTTCCATCTGGCAGAATTGGCTTTTTAAGGCATTCTTCTCCTCATTGCCTTTTTGAGCCTCTTTTGCCATTTGAGTTAATCTATTTTTTAAGGTGTGATTTTCCTCAGTCAGTCTGTTGACTCTCATTTCATAATTTTCTTGCATTGTTCTCATTTCTCTTCCCAATTTTTCCTCCACTTCTCTTATCCGCTTCTTAAGATCCTCTATGGCCTTTAACCAGCTTGTATTTTCCTTTGAAGCTTTTGGTGCAGGAGTTCTGACTTCACTGTCTTCCTCCTGTTCCATTCTTTGCTCCATTTTGTCCCCAGAATAGGAGTCTAATGTTGGAATCTTCTGTATGCTTTGTTTCCTTTGCCTGGTCATGTTGCCCCTCAGTAACTTGCCCCCTTGGCTTTTTGCCCCAGCAGAACTCTGCCACCATGTAGGGGAGCTTTCGTCCCAAATGCTGGGATTTTCTCAGTTGCCAGAGGTATTAGATGGGTGTCCTCTCTGAGGTCTCCACAAGCTCTGGTAAGCTGGACACACACCCCAGGACCTCCCTAGACTGCAATCCAGATCTAAGACGGTTAAAGCAAGAGAGATTACCCCTGAGACTGGTGCTTGGTCCCCCTATACTCTGCAGGCCAGGAGCTGAAGATGCCAAATGGTGCTGGCTGGCTGTGCCAGAGTCTCTGTGGCTTCTCATCCCAGGGGCAAAAGCCATGCACTCCCACTTACTGGGTCCCAACGTCCAGACTGCAGTGACCTCTCACTTTGTCCTTAGCATCTCTGTTGACAAATCTGGAAATGGCCACAGCTGCTGCTGATCTGGAGTCCCTCCAGCAGCTGGTCAGGCCTACTCTGGGGCTAAAGCCTTGGCTTGGGGCTGGGCTGGGCTCCCAGAGCACTGCACTGGCTGATTCGATTCCTGCCAGCCTGCCAGGCTGTCCTCAGAGGGAGGTTAGCTTATCTGTGTCATTTTGTGGGTTCTGCAGCTCCAAAATTTTTAGAGTCCCCTCTTTGCATGGGAATCTGGAGCTGTGGAGTGGTCCTGCTTCTACTCTGACATCTTGACTCCGCCCCCCTTGTATATTTGTATTAAAGCTTTTTCCATAGGGTTCACTAGGTGTAATCAGAGCCTTATGCTGTAATCTGTTTACTACTCTAGCTTCCAAAATATATAATTTTAATTTCAGAAAAGTAGAATCCAGGGAAACATTGAAATTCAATAGTATGAGTTTATCCCATCACTTCCAGTGCATACTACTTTCCTTTACCTTGATCCTCTAATATTTACTAGATGTGTAAAAATATAACTAACAAAATTTTCTGTTCTTAGTGTAAAAATGTTTGATAACTTCTTGTTACTCAAAGGCAGTATAAAATATTACCTTGTAATCTAAAATAAACAACATACATGCATTTTTCTAATATCTGATTTTTTTTATTCGAGAAGCTCCATGGTAGAGTAGGTAGAGTGCTAAGCTTGGAATTAGGAATAGTCATATTTCTAAGTTCATATTCAACCAGAGACCTTTTACTAGCTGTGTAACTCTGGGCAAATTACTCGACCTTGTTTGCCTCAGTTTCTCATCTCTAAAATGAACTAGAGAAGGAAATGACAGACCCCCTCCAATATCTGGATACTGATCTTTGCCAAGAAAATCCTTAAAAATTGGGTCACAAAGAGTTGGACATGACTGAAATGACTGAATGTAATGGTAATGGGATTTGAAGATCTTCCATACCCCTTGGCAAGCAAACAGGTAATTTAGGTATTTTGTTTCAAGTTCATGATTATGTCAAATATTAAGATCCAGAACTTGTGAATCCCACAGTGAGGTGAATTTGCTGATGTAACAGGAAGGAGCAAAACAGGGAGCAGCTAATACAAGTATAAGGAAAAGCCCAAGCTTGAAAGCCAGAATTGCTGAGAGATAGAGAGAACTGCCAGAACTTCTGCTGAGAATTGCTGGGAGCCAGAACTGCTGGGAGTGGGCAGCATGGAGGCTGAGCAGCTACCAAGAGTGAGGAGAGGAGGATCTTTGCCCGAGGGAGCCTGTTTTGTTTTAAAGGCTTGGGAATGTGGGTGTTCATTGCATTGACTATGTGTACCAACTTTGTGGCTAATGTAATGACTTTGACTTTCTGGTTTTGGGACTCGGCTTTCTGGTATTTGAATAAATGCTTTGGCTCTGTCATCCACATGGAGAGCCTGTTATATTTTGTGATTCACAACTATACCTGCATATTTATAGTTACTCTAGGAGCTGTAAATATCTTATTGGTGTGCTATAGACAACATTTTCCCCCCTTAAATCTAGTAACTACTTTATAAAGAAGTTCAAATGATTCGTATTTTATGTATTTTAAAACACTTATACAAAACTAGGAAAAAGGCTGTTTGCTGTTATTATTATGTAGTAATAGTCTATTTTTTTAACCTATAATAATCATTTTGGCTTGTGTTACTCTGCTTATAGATACTATATGTATCTATCTGGGACAAACATTTGAAACTTAGTGAAAATCTCTCTGTATATTACTGAGCCCTAAACCATAAGCCACTACTGAATTGATCTTAGATTGCTTGGCTGAGAAAAGATTGGAAGAAAATTCCAAAAAAATACACTTGTATGTGTATACAACTAGAGGCTAAGTTCAGTTGTTGCTATACTGTGAAAGAAGTGCATGTGCTGTCAGTGCCCTCTAAATTTTGATGGCCTGGGGCAAAGCACTAGTCTCCTTGCCCCAGTTAGAGTCTATGAAAAAATGAACAAAACCAAAATCTGCTTCTTCTGCCTGCTCCAGCCTGGCTTGCCTTTTCCCTGTCTCTTCTGATTAGGTTTCAATTGCTTTGAGAAGAGCTCATCTCTCCTATCTCCTATGTCCTATATAATCACTAGGGCAGATCTGGGACTCTTAAATTCTTATATAATAACAAATCATTATAAAGTCCTAGATAATGAGCCTTAAAATATCTAGTGCTGTTCAAAATTCTGGTTAAAATGTTCACATGCCGGGGCGGCCAGGTAGCACAGCGAGTAAGAGCACCGGCTCCAGTGTTGAGGACACCTGGAGATCAAATCCCGGGCTCAGACACTCAGCACCCACCCAGAAACACCTGGCCGTGTAACCTTGAGCAAGTTACTTAACCCCAATTGCTTAGGGGCGGCCACGTGGCTCAGCGAGTAAGAGCACTGGCTCCAGTGTCGGGATGACCTGGATCAAATCCGGGCTCAGATGCTCAGCACCACACCCAGAAATAACTGGCCGTGTAACCTTGAGCAAGTTACTTAACCCTGATTGCTTTTAAAAAAAAATAAAATATTCACATGCAAAAATGAAGAAAGAAAGGTAGTTTTGGACATGGTCACTATACTGATTTGTTTTGCTTGACTAAGTTTGCTATAATTTTTTTTTAATTCCTGTCTTTTAAAAATTTTTTGATGATGAGGACAAGCAATTATGAAAAGTGATACAAAAATGGAGGGGCACTGTAGCATTTCTTTTTAGAGCACAGATGTTCAGAATGAAGGGTAGACAAGCTGGGAAGTTTTTAAATTAGTGTATATAACTTTACGTGTGTCCATATGTACATTTATATTAAAAGACAAATAGTATGAAATGGAGATTCATGATTTTATATAGAATTCTGTTATCTACATTTTTGTATTCTTTTTTTTTTTGCCTTTTAGAGGGCAATTGGGGTAAGTAACTTGCCCAAGGTTACACGGCTATTTTTTTGTGTGGGTTTTAAGTGTCTGAGGCCAGAATTGAACTCGGATCCTCCTGACTCTGGGGCCGGCACTTTACTCACTGCGCCACCTAGCCGTCAATTTTTTTCTGTATTCTGGTGTAAAAAAAAAATAAAATTTAAACAACTCTTCAGATGCAGGAACAGACCTAAACAAAAGTTTCTAAACTCCAATACAGCCAGACTGTCCCAAGAAATAGGAAAGTCCTACTTTTTGTGGGTTTGAAAGTAATCCTAGCAATAATGGCATCAAAAACATAATAAGAACAATTTTATAAAATGCTTTAAGGGTTAAAAGCACTTTCCTTTTGACAATGCCACTTTTCAAAGCAGTGATGCTTTCAGCCTTGGGCAGAGCTAAGAAATCTTTAGGGAGACAAGAATGAGAGGAAGACAGAAGACGATAACATTACAATATTGCTCACAACCTCTGGCTTTAAATAGGTGTTCAGGTTGGTTCCACACTAGTTAATAAAGCTATTATGTGTCACCCCCAGAGTCACTATGCATGATAATAATGCATCCTGCAATGGGAGGATCATTGGTTGCCTTTGTAAGGACTTCTCATGCTTTTTCTATTAGCATTGGGGGACATTTTAACAGCAAGCAATACATTTTGATTTGGGCCAAATTTTCTCCTGTGGAAATCTCCAAAATAATAATGTAAATCAATGATAAAATGGAATTTAAAAAAGTTTTACTAGCCTCTTTTCAGGAATAATTCTGTCACTTAGTAAAAGGCAGACTTTTACAAATATACAAGGAGGAGTTATTACAGTTGAGGAGAAACACATGAAGCATCTTAAGTCTGGCACATGTAGACAAAATGGGATCACTGTTTTGGGGGTTTTACTTTTTCATCTGGATGTTTTGGCACATCAGAGATATAGCTAGTAATTTTATTATCCATGGTAACTTCTGCCAGGGGCAAGTAGTACCCACTGAGGTAGTAATATAAAATATATAAATCACACTCCCAACATTACTTCTATGACCTTGTACATTTAACCTTTGTGGGACATGGTCTCCTAATCTGTAAAATGAGGGGTTTGGAGTAGAAGGCTTTTTAACATCCCTTCCAGTTCTAAATCTATTATCCTACGAGCCTATGAAATATGCTCAGATCAAATCTGTAATTCATTATGTAAAAATATTACAGGAAGTAGCAAAGACAAACTTAGTTGAATGGATGGAAAAATTGATTACTGTAGTGTCATAGAGCATAAAATCTCTGAGTTCGAAGGGTCACTTAATCCAATCTGTGGGATTTGAGGTTCGGTGCTCTTTCTATTCTTCTAGAGAGGACTAAGCAAGGGTCCTTACTATACAAGATATTGGGGGGTGGAGTCAAGATGGCAGAGTAGAAACAGGACTTCCTCAGATCTCCTGCTTCCACCTCCTCCAATTCATTTAAAAGGTGACTCTGAACAAACTTTGGAGCTACAGAACCCACAAAATAACACAGAGAAGCTAACCTCCCACTGAGGACAGCCAGCAAGGCCAGTAGGAAGCAACCAGCACAGCGGAAGCTGAGCCCAGCCCTGCTTGAGCCTGAGGTTTAGCCTCAGCGTGGCCACAACCAGCCTCCAGCTGGAGGGACTTCAGATCATCAGCAGCTGTGGCAGCTTCCAGAAGTATCAACCCATAGATGTTAAGGACAAAGTGAGAGGTCAGTTCAGTGTGGACTTTAGGAACCAGGAGTTAGGGAATGAAGTCAGGCCTTTACCCCCTGGAGGGAGAAGCTGCTGAGGCTCTGTGGCCATGCAACCTCTACCATATACCTGCTTCAGAGCTCCTGGTCTGCAGATTTTAGGGGGACCAAGCAACCAGACTGAGGGATAAATGCTCTTGATTTAACCTGCTTGGATTTAGATCACTGTCTGGGCTGGAAGTCCTGGGTTGTTTGACCAGTTTGCCAGAGCATAAGGAGGCTTCTGAAAGGGCAGCCAACTAATAGCTCCAGCAGCTGAGAAAACCCCAGCATTGTGAGACAAAGCTCCCCCATCTGGTAGCAGAGTTCTAGTGTGGCAAAAAGGTCAAAAGTCAAGTAATTGAATGGCAACATGAGCAAACGAGGGAAGCAAGGAAAGCATAGTGGTCCAACTCTGGATTTTTTGGGGGGGAACAAAAAGGATTGGGGCATGGAACAGGAGGAAGATAATGAAGTCAGAACCCCTGCAACAGAAGCTTCCAAGAAAAGAATAAGCTGCTTACAGGCCATAGAGGAGCTTAAGAAGGATTTTAAAAATCAAATAAGAGAAGTGGAGGGAAAATTGGGAAGAGAAATGAGAATGATTCAAGAAAATTATAAAGTATAAAAAAACTGACTGAAGAAAATAACATCTTAAAAACAGACTAACTCAAATGGCAAAAGAGGGGAAGAACAGGAAGGTAAAAGGGAATGGGTCAACCTTATTCTCAATGAATTTAGCTTAGGGAGGGAATGACATACACACTAAATAGGGTATCTCACCCTACAGGAGAGTAGGGGGAAGGGGATGAAAAGTGTTGTGATGGAAGGGAGGGCAGGAATTTGGAAGCACCCACTTTTGAAAAGGGACACAATCAAAGTAGAGAATAGAACAACTGAGGGGGATGGGATGGAGGGAAATATAGTCAATCTTTCACAATATATCTACTATGGAAAAGTTTTGCATAGCTACACATGTACAATCTATATTGAATTGCTTATCTTCCCAGTAAGGGTGGGTGATGAGGGAGGTAGGGAAAGAATCTGGAATTCAAAGGTTTAAAATCAAATGTTTAAAAGTATATTATTATTATTATTACTGTTGTTACTATTATTTTACATGTAACTGGGAAATAATATATACAGACACTGGGGCATAGAGATCCACCATGCCCTACTGGAAAGTCAGAGGAAGATTGGGGGAAAATAAGGGAAAGAGCAGATTGGGGGGGTATTCAGTGGGATTGCTGTTTTGGAGTGGTTTGTAGGGGAAAAATGGGCAGACAATTTTTAACTCAAAATCTTGTGGAAATGAATGATGTAAACTAAAAAATAAAAAAAAATTTAAAAAGGAAGGAAAAAATATACAAGATATTGGATGGAAGATATCACTAGAATTGTTACTAATTTGGTGGGAGAAAGAAAAGCTGTCATAGAGGGCCAAAGGCAAAAAAAAAAACCTTTTTTTTGTTGTGTTGTGTCTTGTTTTGTTATATTGGAAGAAAAGAGAGAATCAAAGAGTTCATGGGGCCTTTGTCTGAGGTGGATGGGATGATGATAACTGACAGCAAAAGAGAAGGTCGTCTTGTCCTTTTTTCTTACTTTGTTTCTTCTTTCTTTGTGGAGAATGACCTTTACATTGCACATGATAAAACAAAAATGATTACCAGAGAGTTTATACCAAAAATTAATATGGAGGTAGTAAGGGAGTACTATCTGTCCTCAATAAATTCAGCTCACTTGTTCCAGATATCCTGTTGTCCTGACTGGCAGATATGGTAGGTAAGCTCCTTCTAGTGCTATTTGAAAGATTGTGGATAACAGAAATGTGCTCTTAGGTTGGATAATCTATCAATCCATCAATAAACATTTTTTAAGCAACTATGTGCCAGGCAGTTGGCGGGGGAGGACAAAAAGAGACAAAAAACAGTTCTTGCCCACAAGGGTCTTACAATCTAATTGTTGAGGGAGCAATATGGAGACAAATAAATACAGACAACACTATATACAAAATAAGTAGGAGGAGTGAACGAGAGAGAGAGGGAACTCTTATTAAAACTTATTAAAAATAAGAAGGTTTATAGAAGTCTTCTTGTAGAAGATGGGATTTTAGTTAGGACTTAAAAAGAAGCCAGGGAGGTCAGTAGTTGCCATGGAGGAGGGAGAACATTTCAGGAATAGAGGATAGACAGAGAAAATGTCCATAGCTGAAAAGTTGGAATATCTTGTTCATGGAAGGGCCAGGAGTCCAATGACACTGAATAAAGATAAGAGCCAATGTTCCTGTTTTTACTAAGAAAAGAGAACAGATTCTTCAAGCAATAGATCAGTTAGCTTGACTTTGATTTCTGGGAAAATTCTAGAATTATCATTAAAGAGATTTTATTATCTATGTTTCTATCATCTCTGTCTGTCTGTCTGTCTATCTATCTATCATTTCTTTTATTACAAACATCTTGAATGTGAATCCATGACTGCAAAGGCTTAATAAGTGCCAAAATAACCTCATTTCTTTTTATTTATTTTTTGATAAGATTACTAAACTAGACAATGAGGGTTGTTCTGTGGTTGTATTTTACTCAGATTTTAACAAAGCTTTTGAATAAAGCATCTCATATTTTTTCTTGTGGAGAAGATGGAGAGATGTAGATGCAGATTAGCACAGATGGTTCAGACTTGGTGTAATTGCCATACTCAAAGAAGAGTCATTAATGGTTCGATATCAGTGTGGCAGAGGTCTCCAGTTCAGTGCTGAAGGAATCATTGCATAGTCTAATGCTATTTAACATTGCTATAAATGGTTTGGATAGAAAAAATAGATGGTATGCTGATTACATTTGAAAATGACACCACCGGAGCGGCCAGGTAGCACAGCGAGTAAGAGCACCGGCTCCAGTGTTGGAATGACCTGGAGATCCAATCCTGGGCTCACACTTAGCACCCACCCAGAAACACCTGGGCGTGTAACCTTGAGCAAGTTACTTAACCCCGATTGCTTTAAAAAAAAGAAAGAAAAAGAAAATGACACCGCTGTAGGAGGGATAGCTAAATAGACAATGAATCAGCATCCAAAGGGTCCCAGAGAATTGGACAGAATTGACAAAAGATGAAATTTCAAATAGGTAAATATAAAGTCTTGGGTCCAAAAATCAGTTTCAAAAGTCTATAATGGGGAAAGAATAGACAGAAATAGAAAATAAAAAGAAATAGAAAGAAAAAATATGTGAAGGGGAGGCAGGGTTATTGAAGGAAAGCCCAATATGAACTTTTAGTGTATTGCGATTAGCCAAAAAAAAAGTTAATGTGATCTTAGGCTGTATTAGGAATAAGGTGGGCTTATTCTCAATGTACTCTGCCTTCATCCGACTGAAACTGGAATACTGTTCTTAGTGTTGGGCGCCAAGGTTTAAGAGGGAATGGAAAGTTTACAGAGCAAAGCAACCAGGGTGGTGAAAGGGCTTGAGTCTGTGGCATTTAATATTAATTTAAAAAAAAAAGGAGTAAGCATAGCTGGGGTAAAGAGCATTCAGGAAGGAAATAAAAGGTATTCTTAAGTATTTAAAGACTATGTTGTAGGGGAGGGATTAGAGTCCTTCTGTTTAGCCCCAGACTGTAGAACCAAGAATAGTAAGTGGTAGTTTCAAAGAAGGCAATTGAGACTTGATATCAGGGGAAACAAACAAACAAACAAAAACTTCCTAACAGTTATAGCTATTCAAAAGTAGAATGGTTTGCCTTGAGAGGTAGTAGTTTCTGCTTCCTTGGAAGTCTTCAAGCAAAAACTGTATGAGCATGGTCATGTTGGGATTCCTTTGGTGTATAGGTTGGATGGTTGGACTAGATATCTGCTTAGGTCCTGACTCTGTTAATTATCTATATCTATATTTATCTATCTCTATCTCTCTTTATCTCTATCTATATGAACGTATGTTCATATAGATATAGATAAATATGTGTGTATGTATGGACAGTGCTCTCATGCCTTTCCAGTCACCAGCAGAGTGAAACAAATCTGTGTGCTGCTCCCATGCTTTATAGCATGATGTTTTCAGCCATGTTATCAAATGCTTTCAATGAGAATGAACATGTTATCAAGGTCAGCTAATGCATTGATGGTGAATTCTTTCTTTTAAAAAGACTATAGACCAAGGGCCAAGACCAAAGCAGAGGGAGTGTTGGTGCATGATTTTCTATTTGCAGATAACTGTGCACTCAATGCAACCTCTGAAGCTTAGATGCAACAAAGAATGGATCAATTCTCTGCTGCTTGTGCTAATTTTGGCCTAACAATTAAGACCAAGAAAATACAGGTTTTCCATTAGCCACCAGCACTCCACCATCCATACATGAACCCATTGGTTACAGCAAACGGAGAAGTTTTGAATGCTGTGGATAAGTTCACTTACCTTGGTAGTGTCCTTTCCAGGAATGTACACATTGATAATGAGGTTGACCCACACATTACCAGAGCTAGCTCAGTGTTAGGGAGGCTCTGAAGGAAAGTATGGGAGAGAAGAGGTATTAGACTGACTACCATACTGAAGTTCTACTGAGCTGTTGTGCTGACCTCATTGTTGTATGCCTGTGAAACCTGGACAATATACCAGCGCCATGCCAGGAAAATGAATCGCTTCCATTTGAATTGTCTTAGGAAGATTCTGAAGATCACCTGGCAAGACAAGGTACCAGACACTGAGGTCCTTACTTGAACTAAACTGCCAAGTATTCAAACTCTGCTTCAGAGAGCGCAACTCCGATGGGCAAGTCATGTTGTTCAAATGTAAGTATGCTTACCAAAAAGACTGTTTTATGGAGAACTCACACAGGGCAAGAGTTCACATGATGGTAAGAAGAAGCAATACAAAGACACTCTCAAGAACTTTGGAATTGATTGTGTGACATAGGAGACATTAGCACAAGACCGCTCATCACAGCGTGCCCACACTTTGTTCTTTGAGCAAAGCAGAATTGAAACAACTCAAAGGAAATGTAGAATGCGCAAATTTGGAGAATTCACCCCAAATATTCACACAGACTCTTTGTTCCCAACGTGTGCTAGTACATTCTGAGCTCATATTGGTCTGATCAGCCACAGTCAGACACATTGAAACTTGACTTTAGCATAGTGATGCCATTTTGGTCCTCTTCAAGAATGAAGGACGGCAATCATATATACACACATACAGAGACGAAAAGAGAGAGGTAGCTGGGCTGGTGACTTCTTTATGGGAGAGAGGGAGGGAATAGACTATATAAACACACCCACACACATACATACATACATATATGCATATACTTATATATTTATATGTATGTATAGTTTGCTATTATCATAGCTATCTGGAATCTTAATCAACTTTTTCATGCTCTTCAGTCAGCATCTGAACTTATGCTCACTTCAACTCCTATCCTGGTGAAGAAATACATGTGTTGAATTTCTGTGCCCTATACATTTTTGTTTGCTTATTTTACACCCTCAGGCAACATTCCCATTGTCTCTTCCTAGTTATAGCTACAGTTTATGTAGCATGATGGATACTGTAATTGACAATGATCACTTGAAGGGATTTTAATAAAAGACCCAGTCTTTTAACTTTTCATTTTTGTGGGTGGAACTTTAGCAATGCAAAACAAAGAATCCATGGAGGAGGCAGAGAAAGAGGAAAAAGAAGGAGAAGGAGGAGGAGGAAAAGGAGGAGAAGGAGTTTGGATAAGTAGAATGAAGCAGTATAAAAAGGAAAGGTCAAGAAACCTGATGTTGATTTTGATTTGTGGGAGTATCGAGCTATGTGGCCCTATAAAAATCACTTCTCTGAGCCTTAGCCTTACACAACACAATAATGCTTGTATTGTTTATATCAAAAATATCACAGAATTGTGAAAACCCTCTATAAATCTAAGTCCCTGTATTTTTAGTATAGTATAGTCTCTAAGACCATCTGCTAAAGTTTTGAGATGAGTTGACAGACAATGACTACAGGAAAGAAGCATAGATGTATAAAACAATACATTAGAGTTATTGTTGTATTTTCTCTAATTTATTTATGCTAAAATATATTTTATTCCTAAATACTATTTTTGAGTATAAAACATGTATTTTTGGTCTGTCATTTTGTATTCAACATGGATAACTTTCTAATCTTGATACTTTGCTTTTTTTTTAAACCTTCAATTGGACTGTCCAGTATGGTGATATAAGTTTATAATCTCTGCCACCAGACACCTTGAGTTCCATAGTTCTCAGTCCTAGGAGGCTGAAAGCCAATCACATATATCAGGTGCTGCACTAAGTCCACCCCCAAAGTGGAAGAAGTTCATTAGGCTGGCAATATGCCTCATGTGCAAAAACTGAACAATTTAAATCTTTTTGTTTTTTTGCTTTTTGGAGGGCAGTTGGGGTTAAGTGACTTGCCCAAAGTCACATGGCTGGCAAGTGTGTTAAGTGTCTGAGGCAGGATTTCAACTCAGGTCCTCCTGACTCCAGGGCTGGTGCTCTATTCACTGCACCACCTAGCCAACCCAATTTAAATCTTTTGTGCTTATCTGTTTTGGGATTCGGTCTATGAGTGGCTGTAGCACTTCCAGCCTGGGCAAGGCAGGGAGACCTAGTCTCCAAAAATAATTAAATGAATGAATGAAAAAAATAACCAACCAAATAAATGAATAAATAAGCCTTAATTTGGACATTTCATCAGAGTAGTAAAAATGTCAATTTGTTGTAGCTGTCTTATTTCTTTTCTTAATTTCTTCCTTATAAATTTAAATATAAATATAAAATCCTTATAAATTCTCCTTTCTATCCCTGCCCTATTGAATTCCTTAAAGAAACCTTAACTCATTTTATAAAAATCAGATGAAAGGCAAAATGAAAAGGTGATTATTGTTAGTTTTGGATTCTAGGAATATAAAACATCTTACACAATATTGGAATATAAATTTCAACTTTTTAAAAGAAGTTTTCTGCAGATAATCTAGTGTTTGAAAAACTATTAATTAACCACAACTTAAAGGAGAGTACATCTAAATAATCCTTCCCAAATTAATGGTCAATAACATTCAGATCAAACAGAATTAATCTTACTAGATTATGTAGTAGGTCAGTCCTAGCTTCCAAATATCTCCTAAATTGGACCTAAGTATCTAAAATTTGTTATAGACACTGTGATAGAATCAATACCTACTGGCCTCCTTTCCCTCTCTCCAGCACTATGTAGATTAGGGTAGTTCTTTTCCTAAGAGGCAAAGAAGTTTACAGGAGTGGGGAACCTGTGGCCTTGAGGCTATATCTAACCCTCTAGGTCCTCAAGTGCGACCCTTTCCTAGGACCTAGAAGACCAAATGTGGCCTCAAGGCCACAGGTTCTCCACCAAGAGTGGTGGTTAAGCCAAGTTTCAGTAGAAGCAACGTGCTATCAATCTTGAAGTGGCTTCCTAGTCAGCTGAAAGCACAGAAAAGTTCAGCCATGTGGATTTGAGCTCTTCAAAGTTCACAGATATTGTAAGGGTGCAGATGTAAACACACATTGCCTTGCTGGACAGATTCTGTATGAATTTACAGGGTACTGGCAGAGACAGGTAGAGAAAGGAGGAACATGCCTACCAGATCTAAGTGCTGCCGCATCTTTGCTGAGTAGCCTGTTTATGTTATATGGCTAAGTAAGTCTCTTTATGTTAACTGCAGAATGACCTACATGTGTATCTTTTTATTACAATATGGTACTTAAATCACAGGGGGATTAGCCTGAGTCAGGCCCACCCACTACAGTCATTTTGTTGGGTTAAAGGCCCTTGTTAAAATGCAAATATTTATGTGAGAGAGGGTAATATATTAAACCACTATCAGCCATTAGCACCTTGGCTTGAATTAATTTATCTGCTAACCAAAGGAGTGGAAGGTAAGAAACATCAGTTTAATTGGAGACTGAGGGTCAGGAGAAGATCTCAGCACTGAACCCTGAGAGAGAGGATAGGCTAAGGAGGGCATTCTAAAAGACATTACCAGAATACTCCTGAGTATAGCCAGAGCTGCTGGGGGAGTGGGAGCATAGGGAGGAGCAATGAAAGGAAGGAGAGGGTATAAAACAGAAAATAGAAAATCACAAAAAAACAAAATACACCTACTTTACATTCCATTCTGTGAACAGGCATTCTGTCTTTGCTAGAATCTATGTAGTTATAAATATCATATAATCAGAAATCTCTCTCCCAAATCTAAATATAATCACAGTAGACAAAAGCCTGAAATGTATGCCTGTATACTAAAGATTATCTTGGATCTTCTATTTTATGGAAAAAGAGAATTCCAAGAGAAAAGTAGGGACCTCACAGGCCATCAGATCCAACCAGGACTTAACAAAATATCTCCTTTACAGCACTGTTGGCAAAAAAGTCACTTAGCTTTTCCATAAAATCCTAGGCCTAGTGACAGGAAGATCTGAATTTAAATCTCACTTCAGATATTTACTATCTATGTGAGCCTGAACAAGTTACTTGGTCTCTTTTTGCCTCAATTTCTTCATTGTAAAAAGAGAATAATAATAGCACCTATATAGCAAAATTGTTATGAAGATCAAATGAAAAACCATTTGTTAAAACACAGCATAGTGAATGACATACAATAAGTGCTTAATAAATGATTCTTCCCTTAAAGCCCTCCAGTTAGTTGGATCTGCTACATCTCTAAACAATCCATTGCATTTTTGGGAAGTTCTAATTTTATGACATTTTTATTTACGTTAAGCTTATAATCTGTATATATACAATCACCAAGTAGAGAGCCTACATTTTCCCTGTGGAATAAAATACATCAAATTAAATCCTTCTACCTATCATTCCATTAAATTCTTGAAGATATTTATGTCCTCTCTAAGTCTTCTCATATTCAGATTAAGGATCCTTAGTACTTTTAATGGAATCTTGAATTTCAATCTCTCACCAACTTGATTTTCTTTTAGATGTCTTTTGGTTTTCTTAAAGTCCTTCCTAAAATATGGCAATCAGAAATGACATAGGTTTTGACCAGAGCAGAGTGAAGCAGAATTATTTTCTTCTCTATTCTGGACACTGTTGACAAAGAATGGGTGAGTGGGTCATGGTATCTATCCTCAAAGAATTCACTCAGAATCATCTCCAAGTTAATAAAGGCATTTATTGGGGTTACATGCCCAGTGGGCTCTGAAGAGATATATCATAAAATGATGAGGGATAGGTTGAGGGATGCTCAAGACCCCAAAATACCAACACACCAGGTCCTGCCAAATGAATTCCACTCAAGCTTTCTCTCAGCCAAAGAAAAGCAATGTTTATTAAAAGTTCGCCATATTGAGTAGACTCTTAAGGAACTAGGTATCTGTGATGCTTGCATTGGACAAGGGGGCCAGAATCATCTGACACAGAGTGAGTCTCTGCTAGATCATTCTATGGTGCTCTCACACCACACGGAGGGAAGATGGGGTCTTATAAACAGAAATGTTGTGGGAGGAATCTAGGGGGGGGTCTAGAGGAAGAGTTTGGGGAGGGTCTTCAGGAGGAGTCAGATGAGGTCAGACTCCAGTAATGAGTGATTAAATGAGAAATTACTGGAGGCTACCTGGAGATGACAGACAAAGGTGGGCTAGGCCAGTTCAAGGATGTAACAGTTGATTTGGGTATAGATATTTTGGGAGGATCAAGGGTGGGAAATTGCTGGACAAAGGAGGGCTAAAGATTTGGGTAGAGCCACAATGAAAAGCTTATGGACTCAGGCAAATGCCTCATCAAATGGGAAGATTCAATCAGAGTTCTAGGGGATTCTCAGAGCCTGTACCTCATCAGGCTCTGTTCCTTACAGGAAGCCAGAGCACTCAATGGGGGCTTTCTGTGGAAGACAGAGCTCCAGCAAGGTCAGCTCCCCATGGGAGGCAGAACACTGAGCCAGGTTGTCTGTGTGATCTATATACAGTATATGGTTCAGATGGCTCTGGAGGAGAAAGTGAGGCTGGTGACCTTGCACAGCCCTCCCTCACTGAAATCAAAATCAACTGCAAGTCATGTCATTATTTCCCTGAAGCCAAGGTCCTCTTCGAAAAACTAAGGACAATACAACAACACTCAACACAATTTAACAGGGTAGGGGAAGCAGGGAGCTACTACAGTTTAAGAAAATGGGAGGGGTAGCAGAAAAGGGAGGGGAAGAGCTGATAATCAATATTTGCAATGTCGGGTAGTTGGCCATGCTTTGTGAATGGACACAGATAAGCCCACTGTGGGGGGCCTCAATGCATAGTCTTCTTGAGGTCAGATTGTGATCTACAAGCACTTTTCTGGCTTGTCACAACCTGCATCCTATTTGCCCCATCTGCCTCAAGCACTCCTTTTTACCTCATCACGGTGACTCTCAATGCCTCTGAGAATCCCATTAGATTTTTTTTTTTGGAGGGGATTCACATTGAGTCTTGAGTCCACTAATGTCCTTAGATATTTCAAATGAATCTCTGTTCCTGTGAGCTTGTCCTTCCCCAGTTATTCTTAATGATGGGGTATAGGCTCTGGGATTTGAACTAGGCCATTTTTAAGGTGTTATTCTCTTCAGCATTTGTTTGGGTCTCCTTTAGGAAGTTGTTGACTTTTTTTCATGATTTCCTTGCATCACTCTCATTTCTCTTCCCAATTTTTTCTCTACTTCTCTTATTTGATTTTCAAAATCCTTTTTGAACTCTTCCATGACCTGAGATCAGTACTTTTCTTGGAGGCTTTGGATGCAGGAGCTTTGACCTTGTTGTCCTCTTCTGAGAGTATGTTTTCATCTTCCTCATCACCAAAGTAAGATTTTATAGTCTGAGTTTTTTTCTACTGTTTGCTCCTTTTCCCAGACAATTGCTTGATCTTTAACTCTTTGTTAAAGTAGGGCTGTGCTTGCAGTGTGGAGGGTGTTCTGTCCCAAACTTCAGGGATTTGTGCAGCTATTTTCAGAGATACTTCTAGAGACCTGTAAATCTTCATTTCTTCCAAAGTGGTATGATCTAGGGAGAAATGTTTCCTCCTCTCCTGGCCTGTGCACCATTTTCATGAGTTTCCATAAGCATTCTTTTCTGCCCTGGAACTGTGAGGAGGGTTTCCTCTACACTGCTGCCACAAGTTCTGCTATGTAAGTGCTTCTCCTCACCTCAGGACCTTCACCCAGGACTATTAACCAGACTGAAGTACAGGCAAGCCAACAGAATCCTGCCTCAGTGCCAGCAAAGAGATCCCTGTAATATTCTGATCAATTGTTTGATCCCCTTACTGACTGTGGGCTGAGAGCTCTGGAAGCAGCAGTTGCATCTGTTGTTGCTGCTGCTGCCACTGCCACCTCTGGGCTATGTTATGACTATGGCTGGTCTATGCTCCTCTCTCACCCAGGATGGACAAACCTTTCCCAGTGACCTTCCAATTTGTTTTTGGCTTCCATGAATTGAGAAGTCTGAAAACCAACCATATACGATATATGCATATATATATGTATATATATATACATACGTATGCATATGTAGATATTATATCTGCATAGATGCACATATATACACATGTGTATGTATGTATATGTGTGTAAAAAATTTTCCCAGGAATTAAGGTCACAGTTGTTCACCTTTGTTCTGCAGACTACTTTCCCCCTTTCTTATGGAAAACTGGGAAATTTATCCTTCTTTAGTCTTACGGCTCCTCATCCATTCTCCAAGATCTTTCAAAGACTGTCTACAGCTGTTCAACAGTCATATCTGTCAGATCTTTCAGGTCCTAGGGTGTTTTCTTAAGGGAAATTGTTTTCATTGTCATCCATTTTTGTTCTTTTTTTCAGTCTTTTTTAAAATCATTGGATCAATCATTATTTTTTGGTAGAAAAACCTGAACATATTACCTGAGTATTACAGCCTTCTAGCTATTGATTATTTTGTTATCTCATTCACTTTAAGCAGCACCTCTATTTCTTCTTTGATATTACTTTGCCTCCAATAAAATTTAAAAAAATTACCTTTTGGATGTCGTAATTTATGGAATAGCTTGAGTTCATTCAGATCTTTTTTAGGACCATGTTTTCCTTTTCAATTCAACTTTTATGCATGTCTTTAAAGTCTTAGTTGTTTAATGTATTTCCTGTGGAACTTGGTTTCTTTTAGCAATTCCTCTTTTTTTCTTTCTCATAAGAACAATAAAGCATCCTAGAAATCACTTCTTCTTTAGCCTGTAGACCTTTGTTCTTAAAGGAATCTCAGCCTTTATGGACTGACTTCTGCATGATATCTGACATTTGGATCTTGCCCCTTTTTTCTCTGAACTTAAAATTATGCTCTCTCAAAGTCCAGTATGCACACCAAATTCTTCTTAGTATTCTTACAGAATCACAGATTTTGAACTTGATGGAGTCTCAGAGACTGTCAACTACCCTTATTTTACAGATCAAGAAACTGAGACCAAGAAACTTTACCTGATTAAAGTCATACAGATAATAACCACCGTGATGTTTCTGTGATTCTAGATTGTCTCACTCTAAATTCATTTCTTTTATTTTCTCTACCCTGAACTTTTTAATGGAATAGGTGCTTGCCACAATGGTTCTCATTGCTTCTACTTTACAAAACAGGTCTTCCTTATTTGAGAGAATCGGGTCCAAAGTAACAGTTCCCCTTGTTTGACCTTAGTAGATTAATTTTTTTCTTTTTAAATGTTCTTTTTTATTTATATCCTTGTTTTTAAAGTGCTCTGATATGTGTGTGTCTATTTTTTCTAACCCTAGTTGGCTCTAATCAATAGATCTTCCATATTCTTCATTGAATCTCACTTCTACATATTCCAAGATCATGATAAAGGTCAGATATTCCTCTCCCTTTTTAATTTGTTTTTTCTTTGTTTCCTTTTTCTTATTCTATCCTTTAAATGAATACTTCTTTCTCCAAGATATACTGGAGAATAGAGATATGTTCCTTTACCCCCTTCTTATTCTGCCTAAGGATTAAGATCAACTTGCACTTTGTGTGAATACAGATCTTAGTTGGTACTTGATAAAGCATAAATAAAGCACAGCTCACTTCACATTTATTCTTGCCCTACATAATTATGTAGTCATACTAACCTATATCTTGCTACTGGATCCAGATGGCTCTGGAGGAGAAAGTGAGGCTGGTGCCTTTTCACAATTTTCTCTTGGTTAAATCCAATTTACTCACAGGTCATGGCATCACCTTTTTGATGCCTTTTCAAAAACAAAGGATAAACAAAAATTTTCTGAACAAGATCCTTAGTTCTTTGTCATGCCTTATCAGCTGCACTGGGGATTCAGGTACTAAGGACACCTAATCAAAGCAAAATTTACTTTGGATGGATTGTCCACCATTTTTCTTTTGGTGTTAGAAATCAATTTAATCTACTCAGACTGCTTTAATTGATAGTTAGGTCAATTCTACCATGCCCTAATTCATACATAAGTAAAGAAGAGAATTACCAGGACTTAAAATTCCATCATTTTAAGGAATAATTTGTCCTTCCAGGTATCATTTGAATTGAGAATGACCTGGGTTTTTGCTAAATCAACAACATTAGAGTAGAAGTCCTCAAAACTGACCTAAGTAGATCCTGTGTTCTTGAAAACCTCAACCAGCCTTCATTACTTGGAGTGCTACTTGTTGAGACTTATACTCTGATGTACTTAGAAAGCTGCATCAGATTCCATCCTGATTCTTCATTTCAGATATAACAGTTATTCCCCATTGCCAGAATACCGCCACTTCCAATAGTTGAATATTTGAAATATGAGAATGAAATCTGGGATCTTGTGCCATGTTGGACTGAATTCTTCAAAACATCTAGTATCTACTACATCAAGGCATAAATAGGAACTTCTCCAAAAAATTGCAAACTAACTCTCCATTGCCAAAACTAGAATATAAGTACAGTTGGCTACACACATGCCACTCTTAAAATGGCACCAGTCCCAGCTCTTGAGCATGATAATATCCAAGAACCATTATTAAGACCAGCACTGACAGTGCTAACATATTCCTCTACATATTATAGCTATCAATAAAACCTGAAGGAAGACAGTATCCAATCTCATTTCTTCAAAAGTGATATTTCCATTTCATTATGTGAAAAGAAAGAGGGAAAGATTTTGGGGAAAGAAGGTTAGGGATGTGAAACCATATTTAAGAATAAGCAGGTCTTATTGTTTGTATTGTTCTATTTTGTTTCATCAGTGGAGAGAATTCTCTGTAAGGAAAGTTGCTTTAACAAAGCAGATTGGCAACTCTTATGAAAATTTGTTTTTGAGAGTTTCTGGGGCTCTGAGAAGGCCTTGGCCAAGATCACAAAGCTCAGTGTATTTGAAGTGAGACTTAAACCCTATTCCCACTCTGGTGCTTTTTGGATTATTTTTAGTTCTCAACAAATATCTGAAAACAACAGACCACAGAGAAAGCAGAAGGAATATTAATTTACTATCCACCAAAGAATTTCTTTCTTAACAAATTTCAATGTAAAACTAGGAGAAGCTATATTTTAGAAGTATTGGAAACATAGGTTGCTCATGCTAAAAAATTGCATCTTTACCCTTAAGGTACAAAAACAAAACATCAAAATGCCAGAAAAATGAATCAGATAGCAGAGCCAAGCATTACTTGATATTAGGCAACGAAAAAGATATTCTGAAAATTTCCTTTGCAAATGAGACAAAAAATGAATTTAAATCCTGCTATGTGATATGAAAAAAAGAAACTCTTAGAAAATAATAATAAATGCTATTAGAAGAACCAAATTGATTTTGAGGCAGAAGAAGAAACTAAAGAAATTGCCCCACAATGTGTGACATCTGGTCATTGAATCAAAAGTGAACTCTAATGGGAAATGGACAGATGGCATAAAACACCATTATCACTGAGAAAGCTGTTGCCTAGACATAGAGTCCTAGTATATTGGCTTTGGCACTACTTTCATACTTTGCAATGCCAATGAAGTTATTGAAATTGAATTGAGTGTCAGTGAAAGTTGACCTCATACTTGAATCTTCATTTTGGTCATCATGTAATTGCCTGAATAGAAAGACAATTGTTTTCATCTTGCATCATTTCACTAACATTACTTTTCATTTTAGAGCAAAATAGATTTTTTTTTGTTTTTTGATACCCCAGTGGTTGGAAATTTTGGAAAAAATATAAGGATACAATGAAAGGTTGTTTTTTTTCTTCTTCCCCTTATTCAAATGTATTGATTGATGTCAAAATTAGTTTATAGAAGGTCAGAAAATTGAAGCTTGAATATCTTCATATTTGAGCTATCAAAATGATATAAGAATATTGCTAAATTTCTCTGAAAATCACCTCATGATCATTGTCCAATGATTAGACAATCACAATCCAGAAATTAAAAAAAATATTACAAAAGGCATTAGAAATATTTATACAAATGGATCTTTGGTTCTGCCTGTTATAGCTAAGATCATTTCTTTTCCTTTTTGACCCATTATGACAAAATATAGAGGGTTATGTCATTTCCTTCTTTCTTTCCTCCTTTTTGCTCTTGACTTGATGAGGAACAGACCTTGATAGTTTGATTAACCCTGCCAGATTCCCCTAGAAGAACTTTAGTTTCTTCTTCTGTAAAATGTGGCACTAGATGGTCTCTGAGGTCCCTTCTATTTAAAGATCTGTAAGCCTATGATTTGAGGATTGTTGTAATACAGTCATGGAGAGATCGTGGTGTTTTGTCAACCTATGAGAATTAGAACTATTGGAAATCATCCCCAAGAACTGAGTTGAGAGAAATAGGTGGAAGCTGTCAAGAGGTAAATTAGGTTTGGTGTAATGACAAATTCCTAACAAATTATACAAAAGTGGAATCTCCTGGCCCAGGAGGTAGTAGGTTTCCTCTCATAGTAGATCACCAAACAAAGACAATAGGCTTTGTGTTGGCTTTTTTGTTGTTGAGTTTGTAGTAGTTGTAATGGCAAGTAAAGTAGTACATAAGCTCCTTGTTTCAGGTATTCAAGTTCCTTTGAGCCCTGAATATGATCATATCAAGTCTTTGTTGGAAACAGTATCCATTGTGTTGCCCTTAATATACCTAAGGGAGTTTGGAGACCTTCCCTGCCCTTAAGAGGCCTAATGTCATCACATGAAGCCCTCCCTGGGAGGAACTTGCCAAAAGAGTGGAACAGGAAGGAGTAGAGCAGATGAAAGCTAGAGCATGAACTGGGGCCAAGCAGAACTTAGAACAAAATTGCTTGTGATTTTGGCACTCTGTAGCACTTTGTCTGTTGGTCTGTCAGACAAAAGCCTTGTCTGTTGTTTTTGGACAGAAGTCCTGAAAGAGGACTTTACTGCAGATTTGTGTTTCATTTCTCAGACAGAAGCTTTGTCTGTTGGTTTGTGTTACTTTGTCAAACAGGAAGTGAATTGAGATAATAGTGCTGGCAATGTGTATGAATATTGTTATAACCGTTAAGCTTAATGTCTGTAAATATTGTTGTGACTCTGGTAAACTTTGTCTTCACATGAACAGAAACTGGGAAGGCCTTGGAGTGGACTAGTGACCATGAGCTGTAATTGGAGAGTTGCCTCCCCGTGAATCCAGACAATAGTCAGGTGAATCTAGGCAAGAACTGGGAGCTTGGAAGAAGAGCCATGGAGTTTGGAAGTCAACCTGAGTTAAGATGAAAGGACCTTTACTTGGGTACTTAGTGCTGACTCATGAGTTTATGACTTACTATGACCTAGGAGTAGATGGCCTTTGTACTTTCCATTACCCCTTAAGGATAATTGACTTAAGGATGATTATTCCTTAAGGATGATTAGCTAAAGGATGATTGAAAATCAGTCTACTTAAGGATGAAAGGAGACTTCATTTGGGTACTTTATATTGATTGAGGAGATTGGGACTTACTGAATGATATGCTTTGTTTAAGACTATGTGACCACCTTAGGAAAAAGTTGCATGTTATATTGTTGTGAATGTTTTCCTTTAGGTTATTGCTGAATAAATAGAGAGTTCACTATACTATTCTATCTGAACCTTAAAGTTATTCATAGCAGCAGTTCTCAGGACAAGGTTACTGATATTCCTTTCAACTCTAAATATTTGAGATTTTGTAAGTATTTATTTGAGTAGGAGACATATTGCCCACATACCTCAGGAAAAAGAAACAGTACCCTTGGAGAAACCACGCCCACTTTACTGTGAGTGAAGACCTGTTCTATTCCTGGCTTCTATGTGAACTTTTATTAGGACAGAGGTTGTCAGGAATTGTAAAGTAAGGGTAAAACTTCATGAAAGAGAGCACTTGTCTAGCTTTGCATTTGAACTATATATGGAGAAAGACTCCTGATAAAACAGGGAAACTTGGAGAGATTTTCTCTGCCTGTGTAATCAAGGCCCATTACAGAGCAGGTTTTTTTTAATACCCCTCAGCAAAGAGCTAGTAACCATTTTAAATGTAGCAGCTATAGACTGGGGGTTCATAACCCAACTCCTACTCCTGCTGATAAGTCAAGTCTCCAGTGGTCTGATTAGCTCTATCTCCCCTTAGGTGTACTCTCTAGTGGTTTAAACCCCTATTTCAATGTCTTCTCCCCCAAATCTATCATCAGTTGCTATTACTATCTTTTCTATATGATTGAGCCACCAATTAGTACCCCAGTATTATTTGACCAATCGACAAATTGCAATTATTTTAATGAAAACAGTATTTACCTAGAAGATACAGCAAAAATAGAAATGTAAACACTTCTTTTAATAGTATGAGCACAAGAACACCATCCCCCTTCCTACCTTAGTCTCTGGAAAGGAAGGCTCAAACTTAAAGTACTTGTTACAAAGCATTTTCTTCACTATGTTTATTTCCAAATGATAGATGGAGTCAATACCTTTTCTACTGGACTTGGTGTCTTGACTAAAATGTAAATTAACAGCTTTGTTGGGTCAAGGATCATTGGCACTTCACCAGAATCAACTTCTGACAAACTCTCATATGGCTCCTGGACCTCTTAGGGTTCACAAGATCCCAATACCATTTTTATATTAAAAACAGGAAAGAACAATCATAAAGAGAAGAAAAACTCATGTTGCCTCTGATGGGGAGAGTAGGCCATTGGAATCTCTCTCCTCCTACTGGAAGACTTGGAAGTCATAATTGCTTCATTGTTACCATGAAAATAAATTTAGATATAATTATCGGGGTATTTTGAATTCAGACTTAGTTTCAGTCAAAATCAAAAGGCTCCTTTTGTCATACAGTAAGTGGATAGAAAACAGTCATAGAATGTCTGCACATTCTTTAAAGTAGAGAATATTATGTCTGAAAGCCGGTTTAAACAAACATCCACATGCTCCTAGGACTGCACCCTCACTGATTCATTACAGAAGCAAGTTTTCTCCTTTATTATAGTATGGAACAAGCTCTCTCATCAGCAGTTTGTTATTTTTAATCTGCATTACTATTCTTCTCCCCAGTCTGTTCCACTTTTGCTTAGCTATCGTCTCCAACACCTCTATTCACATCTATTTCCCTGCTTTCCTTCTCTACAAGGTCAAATGGAAATTTATACTTTTCTTGTTGTATTTCTATGGCTCTCCAGAGTCTCTATGGGCCCAGTGTTGTGTGACTTCTGTTTTCTCTGATACTTTAGAGTTAAATCCCTCCTCCCATGATGAGGCACTCCTTGGCTTTCCCAAAAGCCATCATCACTGAAAGGATGTTTCCTCAGACAAACTGAGATCTAGGAAAGACCTTAGCTTAAAAAGACCAAGGTCTTCCACTGCATCCAGGTCCATCTCCAGTCATCCTGTTCTATATCTTGACACCAGACCAAGATGTCTGTGGAGGTGAGAGTGAGGCTGATGACTACACTTGCCTTAATTAAATCCAATTCACTTGCAAGTAAAGGCATCACCTTCCTGATGTCATTGGTCCTCTCTGAGAATGAAGGACAAAACAGCATAGGACAGAAGCAGCTGCAGACAAATTTTACCCAACTGAAATCAAACTCAATCTACACTCTTGAAAAGACAGTTTCATAAATTTCTATAAATGCTACCTAAGATTTTGCCAACTTTTATAGCAATTGTATCATACTTGACCCATTCTGTGAGTTTAATTGAAATCCTTACATTCTCCCTAACCCTCAGGCACTGTTAGGAATTTATTTGCTCTTTAAAGTTCAAATCTTTATTAATTATACTTTATTGAACTTTGTTTAAAATACACCCTTAATCAACTTCTCAGTCCATGGTATTCACAACTTTATATAGCTAATTCTGTAACAATGTTGTTCCTTAATGAAGTACAGGGCAGCTAGTTGGCACAGTGGATAGAGTGCTAGGCTTGGAGTCAGGAAGACCCAACTTCAAATTGGATCTTAGACACTTACCACTGTGTAATCCTGGGCAAGTCACTTAACCCTTTTTGCCTCAGTTTCCTCAGCTGTAAAATCAGATGGAGAAGGAAATGGCAAATCACTCTAGTATGTCTTCCAAGAAACCCCCCCGAAAGGGATCACAAAGAGTCAGGCACAACTGGAATGAGTAAACAACAATTGAAGTACACACATAAATACTAGACCTGAATTTAGTCAATAGTTTCAGTCTTTTAGCCTGCAAAAACACTACATACTCTCCCTCTCCCATTCTTTTCTCTCCATATTCATCTGAATTTCTTTGAATTCATTCAGAGTTAGGTACCTTTACAATGGCAGTGAAGTGGAGAAAGATTGATTCTTCAGTGGGCTGAATCATTTACTTCCCTAGAACAAGGCTAAAGTTCCCTTTGTTCTTTTAGTGTGATCCTTTAGCAAAATAGAACTTTCTCCTATTACCTATTCTGGGGACTGGAAGCCCTCTAAACCCTGTGGCTGTAGATGAACAATGAGGCATATGGCCACAATGAGAATGGAGTGGGACCAAGTCAGGCAGGGGGATTGGTTTAGGGGAAGAGAAGAGGCTATGAAAATAGCATGTGGATTTTAAGCATATTCTAGGACGAAGAAATGGAGAAGGGCCAGTGTAGAGGAAGAAAGAGAAAAATAAAGGAAGAGGAACACAGGGGAGGGAAAGGAGAAAGAAGTAGAAATAACCAGTGCTCAGATAGGAAAAGGAAGGGCTCAAGGAAGGGTAGTCACTGTTTGAATGAATTTATGGGCAGGCAGAATGAGGCTCAGGTCCTAGAGAACATGTCTAGAAGTCAGTGTTTCTCTGACTATAGCAGGTATTGGAAATAGCCTTCAAATAATTGCAGCCAGGCCAGCTACAGGCTTAATAATATGTTCTCCTCTCTCCACCTTGTCCCTCCATCTTCACACACTCCCAAAGAGTCAAGGGTATATCTGCATCATGGTAACATAATGTAAATCACAGTGGTATAGTGGAATGAGGTATGGATTTTGTGTCAGATGACCAAAGTCTGTGTGCTGGTTCTGATATCAACAAGCTGTGTAAAATTGGATAAGCCACTGTGCTACCCTGGCTCTCTATTTCTCTGTTTGTAAAATGGGGATGACAGTATTTGTACAACCTGACTTCAGGGTTGTATGAAGAACATGCTTTAATGTAAATTATTCTTGGAAAATGCCCTTGAAGGAACTGTCAGGTTTGCTTTCAATATTAATGTAAATAATAGGCTATTATGATTTGAGGAAAAAAGGAAACCCCTCTTCTGACATGAAATACTTTTTCCACTAATTTAGAATCATAGTTAAAAATGTCTTTAAGGAATATAAGTTTTTCATTGCACGATTCAAGGGATGAAAATTTTAAAGTATAAATGTCTGGGTACAGTAATGTGAACTAATCCCTCCCATTCTCTTTCCCTACAAATGATTTTCCATTTTCATTGATATTAAAGGATTTCACGGGACAATTGAAATGGGGAAAGGCTAATAAGAAAAGGAAAGTGAAACAAGGACAGAAATGGGAGTCTGGAGACACTGGGGGAAGCTTTCAGAATGTCAAACTTTGACTTGAGATTGGCCTTTGAAGTAAGTGAAAGCACAAGAAAACCCTAGAAAAGATTTTTTACCTATAAACTTTTGGGGAACACTACTCATAAGTATGCTATTAAGAAGAAATCATAGGCATAGAAAAATATCTGAATGAACCTTTGGCTAATGATTCTGAGAAACAAATAAAATGACAAGACATCACTACCATTTATTTACCAGAAGTTGGTAATAAATCATGAGTCAGTGTCAAAATTCATATTTTAGCTGTGTCTTGATGTCCAGTCAATTATATGTTTAACATTAAATATAGAATTTATGCCAGTGATAGATCAATCCAATCACATTTTTATATCATTTGGTAACTTAAAATTACCAGATTGAGGAGAACAGAATAGTGATACATCCACATTACAAGTTAGATAAAGCTGAACATCAATATCAAGGATAGAAACTTAAGTTTAATAACTTTTAAAGGTCTTTGATCCAGTTTTATAATCAAAGAAGTGTGATTTTCTTCTCTTTTTCTTTTTTCATTTGTGATTTTCAAAAGGATATTTGGATTCCATATACCTTTACCTTATACCATCACCTTCCCTGATTTTTAACTGGCCTAGGTTAGAACTGAAATAGATTGAGAACCAATAACAATGCTGGTTGATAAAGGGAAAGCTGGATCTTTCAAAGATCTTTTGTACTGAAGGTAAGTAGGAGGGAGAGAACAAAGTCTGGTAAAGGAGTTACAGATAACATGGACAAACTTTTGGGTCCACGAAAAATAATGTGGAAGAAAAGGTCCCAGAAGGACCCTGAATTCAGGGTCAGATTTTCTAACGTGGTGATGGTGGGGACAGAAAATAGAAAAATAGGAGTGGAATCCCCAAAATTAAATATAGAGGAGTTATTCACAACTGGGTCCAGGTGTGGGCTCTGCTTATGCCAGTGGTTAATACGACTCAAAGTTTCTTTGTCTATGTACTCTTCATGATTAAAATTGTCCTTCCTGCTTTCACTATCCCTGAAGTGCTTGATACTTGGGAGGGAGGAATGCAGGTAGTCATTACTATGGCCAATATTATCATTACTTATTACTGTCGACCATAGTTTTGCTGCAGTTCAAATGCACTGTTACATCCTAAGAGCATTGCAGAGCATTGCCATTTACTCTTACCTAGAAGGAAGAGGAAAGCCTATTTGAGAATACTCCCAGAAATTATGCTGGCATACTGGGTTCATGCTTGCTCTATACCTATACTATAAATATTAATTATTTATCTTAGAAGAAAAGAACACTTAAAGAAAATAGTTTATAAAAAACAAATTGTAAACAACTTAGAAATATGAGGCAGGTAACTTTCACTTCTTTAATTTTAAAATGTTTTTTTTTTTAATTTGACACCTTGTTATAATGAAAAAAAATCACTGGATTAGTTATTCTATAAACCATAACAAAATAAAACAGGATTCTTTCTAATTTGTCTAATAAAGATGCTGATTTTATTTTATATAGAATTCATTTGAATCATATATACTCAATGGATCAGGAGTAGTAAAAGGATCTGCTCTCCATCCCTAATCTACTTAATGCCTTATAATAAAACCTTGGAGATGGTATTAATTAGCTCCTTTTTTGGAATCAAAGATCTGGGTATACAGAAAAACATTCTACAAAATTGTAGCTTAAGAGGAAGTGGTCAATATTGTCTTAACTACAAAAAGACTGAGTTTATAAAGTACTGAATAATCACCAACATGCTTTATTATAATATGAAGATATACCACAGTGTCCTGTCAAATTACTGATTTGTTTTCATTAAGAAAAAGATGAAATGTAGATGTGCCTTAATGAGTACAAATAATGAATATGCTGAAGTGGTTTCATGTATTCAAATTTCTATTATTCAAAGTTGATCTCAATACTTTGTTGGAAATGAAAGTAGACAGTTTGCTCTCAAATCAAGGTCCTCTACTATAAACACTAGGTAAGTGTGTATTTGTGTGTGCATGTCAAAAGGGTGACCCTGGGTCTTCAGAGGTTTTACCATTAGACCATAAAATCTAGCAGCTTCTTCCATCATGAAAAGTCTTTGAACATGGTCCTATGAGTAGATGATTTCTGCTTCCCCAAGATCAATGAAGTATGGAGACATTCATCACTAATAGTTTGGTCACATGGTGATGAATTTTGGGGGTATAGCATTCCTGGAGGATGATATTAATTCACATAATACAAGCCTAAGATACAGTCATTAATTATGCATGTTACTATTAACAATTTAATTAATAACTAATTCTCTTATTGATAATGAGAAGGCTGTTTAAATGAGCACTACTTGATACACAGGTATAGCCAATTGATTCTAAGATATAAAGAAAGAGAATTGATCCCTAGAGTAAATTCAAATTCATGATAGGGATAGGAAATAGACCTATTATTTCAATGATATAGAGAATTCCCTGGGTTGGGAAAGTCCTTTTACTCATTCAGTTTGATACCACCTCTATAATTTATAGTCTTAAAGCAATGCCCAGGGAACTAAGAGGTTAAATTACTTGTGCAGGGTTACACAACTATCATTCCATTTGTGGAATATGAACCCATGTCTTCATAGTTCTGAAGCCAGATATTGATCTGTGACTCTATGCTGCCTCTCAAAAACTCAAGAACGGGCAAAAATGTGCTTGAGATTTTTATAGGTATTTGAGGAATCTTTGAATAAAGTATTTTCCCCTTAGATCTGTCTCTTCTGACTTTAAGTAATATATCTACACACATATATTTATATACATAAGCCCATCAGTGTGTTAGGGGAGTGTCTGCCCCAAGCATGTGAAGATTTCCTCTCTTGAATTGGTGAATGAGGACAATTTGTTCCAATGAGCACAAAGCCCCTGAAGCAGACACTGTGGAGCACTTAGGGCTTGGTCAGACATCAAAGACACCAAGGTAACCCATCTACTGCATTCCAGGCCATTGCCAGTCATCCTGACTTTTGTCTTGCCACTGATCTTCAATGGCTCTGGAAGACAGTGAGGGCTGACAACTATGTTTAACTCTATAAATACTATTTAAGCACATGTGAAGATATCACCCCAGAATGTCATTGGTCCTCTTAGAAAATGAAGGACAAACAAGAAGCATTCATATATAATATACATGTATGTATATATGATGTATGCACATGTATACATATGCATATAATTCGATTATGTTGCAAAAATTCCATCTATCTGTTGCAGTGCCTATGTAATATTCACAGCATCCATGGTCACTATAAATATACCTACATGTTGCTTCATCACAAAATATAACAGATTCTCTATATAGAACACAGAAGAAAAACATTTATCCAGACACCAGAAAACCAAATCCCTACATCAGAAAACTAAATCTATCATAACAACATAGAAGTTAATGCACAATGTAGCAGAGAGCCACATCATGCTTTAGGCTTTCCACAAACCAACACAAGACCAGTATTTACTCACAAGTCTATCTGTCTCCCTCAGGAGTGTCCTCTCCTCCCAAACATCTTGCTTGCTCTGACTCCCAGCTTCCTATGGATTCTGCCCCACCCTTCAGCAAACTCCTCTCACCACAGGCTCCATGTGATTACATTCAGCCTATTAGGGGGCAGAATTTATTTTTAAAGCAGGGAAAGTCTTCAAATTCTCTTAGGCTTATTAAGAGGTGGGAAAGATCTCCAAATTCCCATTACCATTGCATCTGTTTATCTATCTATCTATCTATCTATCTATCTATCTATCTATCTATCTAT